>NC_056729.1:1041996229-1042356229 GCF_019279795.1 Protopterus annectens
TTGTTCCTTGGTGATGTTAAAATTGTTCTCACCAGTCATCCTGTTACTGTTGGCTTCCAAATGTCTAAAGTCAATTTCACAAATTCTTTCAAATAACTCTAAAGTATTATGAAGCGGGGGATTAAACACACTAGGTAACTTCAAACAAGGTAGACCATCACCAGTAACAGTCATATTGTTAGTGTTGTTTTGTTGGTTAAAGACAAGTTTTAAATTCATCTTCCTAACGTAACATTTCAATTCAATTAATACCTTAGAAATGCTACCAAAATAATTTGGGATGAATGAATTGCCTAGAGCTAAAAGTTCTATTAATTGTTCGTCAAGTACTATCTCCGAGAAATTGTAGATCTTAAAATCTCCTTTTTTGTTTGTAAGAGTAACAGGATAGTTACAAGAAGAAGGTGAAAGGTGTAAAGTTTCTTGGTTAACACCCAAATCACCTAATGGTGTAGGAATTTCAATAATATTTCCCCCATTTAGTTCCTCCTCTTGCTCGTACGGGTTTTGTTGTTGCGTTGTCCTAAAAAATTCCCACCATGTTGGTAATTACCCATGTTATTCCTTTTACACACACACACACACACACATATATATATATATATATATATATATATATATATATATATATATACGGATTACCTTCACAAGATCAAAGTAGCGCAACATCGAAATTCAAATAATCGAGATGAGAAGATTGGAACGCTACATCACTGAATGTTTGCAATGCCAAAACTTGTAACATCGAAGTAGCTACTGCACATGTCAGACAGCACTTTTCTGAATGGAGACTGTGCTGCAATCAGAAGAAAACTTCTCCATTTAAACACAGCATGTAAAACACAAATGTAGCTTTTTCAACACTTTTGAATGAGATTGCAGTACAGTGAGGATCGGGAAATGTACCCTTTTCCCCACTGTGGTCCAATCTCGTAGTTGGCATATATAATTTGCAGGGGGTGGGGGCACAGCCCCCCTGCAAAATCATTGAAAAAACTACATTTTAGCTTTACATGCTGTGCTTCAATAGAGAAGCTGTTCTTATGACTGCAGCATGATCTCCATTTAGAAGAGTGTTGTCTGACATGCTCAATAGCTGCTTCAATGTTACAAGTTTCATCATTGTAAACATTCACTGATGTGGGCTTCTGATTTTCTCATCTCAATTATTTGAATTTCAATGTTGTGGTATTTTGATCTTGTGAAGGCAGGGCCATTAGAAGCTTAGCCAAGTTCTACCCTTATTTCCAGGATCAGCACCTATTGCCCCTGTCGAAGGGGGACACAGGTGCTAACCCCAGGGTGACTTTAGGTTACCCATCCAATTGTCAAGATTGTATTTGAAGAGGGCCAATGAAGTGTTCTGTTTGACATGAAGTGAGCATCTGTTCCAATGGTGTGGTAATCTCTGGGAGACATATCTGTCCCTGCAGCAGGTTTGATTAATGTCACATACCAGGTTAAGGTCTTTAGAGTGAGTAATATATGTACCATTTGACTTGCGGATATGCAGCATTTCCAATAAAGCAGAATGAGAGATAGCCTTATATGCAAAGCAGAGATTGCATCTGAGTAGTCTGTATGAAACAATATAAAGTGACAGTGATTTCAGACAATCCAAAAAGGACAGATGCTGACGACCTTGAATTTTCATCGTGTGGAAGCTTTGTGGTCTCTCCTGTTGCTGCAGGTGCTTTGAAAGGTACATACCAAAAGGGTAATTGTGCTCAATTATTGGCCTGATGAGGAGAGAATACATGGATGTTATAACTTCTTTTTTTTTTTCTTTTTGTCTGGAGGCAGTGCCTTTACTTATGAGATGAGAAATATAAAATGTCCTTCATAACCACTGTGAAGCCATGGTGATCAAAAGTAAGGTTGCTGTCAACCTGTGTGCCTAGGTCTCCCACCACTGAGTGTGTAATTAGGTTGTTGCTATTGATATAGTAGTTAGCAGGAGCATCACTCTTACCAAAAAGGATGATAATCCATTTTTTTTGCATTGTGTTTAAGACCATACCTTTGGCATCAATCATTTATTTGTGTAAGACCCTCTTGTAGGATGCTGACATCATTTGGAGATTCTATGGCCACTCCCAATTTGCAGTCATCAACAAACTTTGTCAGCCACAGACCTTTAGTTTTTGCTTGTACTTCAGAAAAATAGCTTCCAAACAGTAGAGGTCACAGGACTGATCCTTGTGGAACACCAGTGGTTACAGTTCTTCTGTTGGAGGTGAATTCCCCTGTTTTGACTATATGGGTTCTATCAGTGAGCCAGTTAGTGACTCATCTAATGATATAAGGTTGATAACCAGCTAGGTAAGTTTGTCAATGATACCTGAGTGGGGGATAGTGTCAAAAGCCTTGGCTAAGTGTAGGTAGGCTGTATGCACAGATTTCCCCCTCTTGCAGGGCCTTGGTGACTGCTTCAAAGAAGTCCACCAGGTTTAACAGGCACGATCTCCATTTGACAAATCCAAACTGAGTAAAGTCAAGTGTTTGGAGATTACCTATATCTTTGTATCTTTGTTGATAAGGTCCATGATGATTCACTCACTCCATGGCCTTGCAGATATTCAATGCAATGATATTCCTGGCCTCACACTATACCATCTGCCAGGATTGCCACATTCCTGGTGGATGGATTGAAGCTGATGTTACAAAAAGTACAAGCATGTCTCTTATTCACAAATACAACAACCTATTCAGAACCTAGTACTCATGTCCAGACAGACACATTGCAGTTCTGCACATATCCACACTGTGTACCAACCTGTTACTGTCACCACATCCAGATCATATGTCCTTGGTGTTTCTGGATGAGGCAGGGGCAACCAAGACCATGGCGTGAACTGTCAGTGTGGCCGCCCAAGACTGCATTAGTGTAAGACTAGCAGATTCAAAGTGAAACAATCGAGGGTGAAGTGCCTCTGAAGACCAAGTACCAAAATCCGTAAATAAACACAAGAGGCAACACCATGACTGGTATATCCAGCACAGAGATGCACCCACCCAGGGTCTTTTATTTACGATTCGGAAAGTCGTGGTGTTGCCTCCTGTGTTTATTTATGGATTTTAACACTGGCAGATGATTAAATGATTGTCATGTTGTGTTATTCTAATCATATGGTAATATTAACCACTGTACTGACCAATGCCTACTGTGCCTGTTAGTGATTTCTCAAATGTCTGATGCCACAGGATTTTTCTGCTCATTTATCTGACATTAGTGACTGCCTTCATGTTGTGCTATGTTGTACATATTTTTCATTGTGATAATTCAGGTAATATATTGACAATTACACCGCTAAATGTGACAATCACCTCTTCCATTTTAGCAGCTCTTGCTAGTTGACATACAGCAAACATTTCTGCCAGTCATCAGCATATTACCTTATTCTTACAGAATTAATTTATACATTAAACATTCCATTGTTGCCTGAAATTACTGTGTGCACAGGTATACTTCATTGCGCATACATGGATATTTGTGGCACTTTTCTGGTACCATACATACCTCACCTTCAGCCCAATGTGTGCCTCTGTTTCCATATTCACCTTGGATATCCTTTTCTGAAGTGTACTTCCTGTGTGCTCCCTTCCACACATACCTACCAAACCCCACTACCTTTATTGGCCTGAATTTGTTCATAACAGACTTAAAAAGGTAAAAAAGTCATGGACATTCAGAACTGCTATACAGCTGAAAAACCTAATGTCCTTAGGGGTCATTTACATATATCCTATGTTGCCTCTAATGCAAGAAGTTTTAAGGAATCACACAGTAGAAAGTCTAGCTTGGCTAAACTTTGCATGAGACAGTAGGTCATGGTCATAACCATGTCCATTGTTTGGTGTCCCCACATCATCAGAATTTTGGGCACATTATTCTCCATATTGGATGCTACACCATGAACCACAAGGCTGCCCCCTTTCAGGCAGGACAATGAACCCAATGCAGTGGCCTGTGTGCCATGGTCTGTACTATCATAGTTAAGCACAACACATCTCACCTCAGGATCAGTGGATCGGCCACTGAATGAGGAAAGTGGTAGACAGGCTACAAAAAGAGGCAGATGACACTTGCCATAATTTCACAGAAATCAATTGATAAAGGATAGCACTGAAACCTAGGGCAACTATATAACTACAATGCTAATGACAATATGGGCTTACCAGGATGTCATGACTATGGGATGTCCAGGGACCCTATATGAGACAGATATGACATGTGCATTGCATATCAAACAAATTTGACAGATGAGGTCAATATAAATACTAAAACCTACCTGACTTGTCCTCTGATTCCACCACTGGAGGTGAGGATTGAAGTGTCACTGTCATATGAAAAGATAGACATACACAAATCATCATTAAACACATGGCAGGCAGCATGTAGCATTCCACCTGAGGTATAAAACAGAAGGTAATATAGACACATACCAGATGGGCAAGAATGATGTGCAGATTGCAGGTATCCTATGCAGGTGAATAGGAACACAGTAGTCATGAAAAGCACAGCTGTAATTATCAATAGCGAAATAAAGCAAGCATATACACTGCATTACCAGATATGTCTTCCACGTTTAATGAGAGTATCATCTGTTGTAATGTGATCCTGAAGTATAACAAGTCACACAAATATCAACATGTGAGCATACTCTACTGTCATGACAGGAGGCAGAGACACACAATAACTATGGATCATGATAACAGGATATGGAAACATCTACATGACAAACAGTGTACATCACCCAGATGTACAGTACCTAAGTATGGAACACATCAACATGAATATCGCATATCACAGTTGTGCTAAACAGTGTTGCATAATATCAGCCAGATGAGCATCCTTACCTGGTCTTTGTGCACATACAGCTTCCAGACCAGTGTCTTGCGATGATCTCTGTAGGTTTAAATGGCATGCAAACATCATCATGTGAGTTTAATCCACAGTCATTACAGGAGGCAGAGAATACAACAATGGATCACACTAATAGGATATGGAGACTCTTACATGACATGTGCTGCTGCTGTGCAGATGTTGAGAGACCTGTGCAATTGAAAAACATGGCATCACATATATTGCTGTGAGTGTTGTGCATGTACTGTGCTGGTAAGATAACAGGCTGTAACACTTACATTGTGCATCCACATCAGGTGTTTTTTTCACATTCAGAACATATATTTCTGCTGCTGGAATACAAATATAACATTACAGAAATAATTGTGAATTAAAGTTCTTGAATGATAATTGGTGTATGCTGCAGTCTTTGTGCATGTAGCACATACCTGTACATCCTGGAACACCTGCTTCAATACCTTCCCTGGATACATGACAATCCCAACTGGTGGTATAATATGAGGCCAGAAACATCATACCACACAAAGAGAATCCATAGCCTCCAACACCTGTCCTATGCAGGCAGGCTCAAATCACTATCACTCTACTTGGTATCATACAGATTGCTCAGAGGTGATCTGCGTCTCGCATACAAGGCAATCTGAGACCCTGCCCTACCAGATATGCTCCATATCCATAAGTCTAACTCCTCACGCACTACCTGCTCAAAAGGCCGAAATCTAATTTGCAACATCAACAAAATCTGCTGTAGATGCCCCGTCTCTAGAACAGACTTTCCATACACATCAAGTAGAGCACCTCGCTGACCGTCTTCAAGCGCAACCTTGATATGTGGATGGGAAACCACAAATTTGTCCCAGGTGTTCGACCTGTGCCCCTCATTGACAGGGGCAACAGGTACTGACTAAGGTTTCTTTTTGAAGATAAACTATTGGCTAGGCTTTGAAGGGCCCCAGGGTCATTAGCCTAGTAACCTCCTATGATCCTATTATCTTATCCAGGAGAACTCCAGTAGAATTCCTCACTGAGTCCATTGGCTGCACAGGGGATCCTGTCAGAGCAATGTCACAAACATGCCTCCTTGGATCTATTGTAACCACCCACAACAGACTACATTTGTAAGGTCTTTTGACACTTAATTTTTAGGAAGTGTTGCTCTTCCATTCAAAAGGGTTGCAAAAGCAATCCCTGTCATGTATACCACTGTTATGTCCAGATAATCAGAATGAAATGAAAATCATGTCTGAAATGGCCAAGTATGTGCACATACAAGGAATGTGATTCTGGTTTTAATGACCCTCCAATTACATGAATAACATACATACAACTATTAAAAACAAGTAACAAATGTGAATATATATATAAATATATATATATATATATATATATATATATATATATATATATATATGTATATATATATATATATATATATATATATATATACGTAAACATACAAAGTGCAACTCAGTACAAGAAATACTGAAATAAACTCTAAAAGAAACAAGTATTAACAATGGTAAACAATATTGCAGAACCCTCGGAGGCTTGGAAAAAAGAATAGCCAGCCTATAAAGCTGAATTATCATTTATGAACTTGATGGCCTGTGGTCTGGTTGTGAAGGGTCAGTGATGATTTTCCCTGTCTGTTTCATGACTCTGGAGTAGTACAGGTCCTGTAAGGAGGGCAAACTGGCACCAGTGATATTTTTGGCAGACCTGACTATTTGCTGTATAAACCACACTGTAGAATACAAAACAAAAAACACATCCATGAATCCAGAGAAATACTTTAATACAAAAAAACTCTAGCTCCTCAGCCCAAAAGCCTTCAAAGGACTAAAACCTCAGTAAAACACATCCAGTATATACACACAATTCATTAAGACAATTAACATTTACCAATTATTCAATTAATTACATACTTCCAATCAAGATCTTTATTCAAACCCACAGGGTCCAAAGTATTATATTTCAAAATATAAATAGTTTCTTTATATAAGAATTTGTGCTTTAAATCTGTATTTTCTGCAGTATGCACACTTACTTGTTCCAAATGGAGCCTCTTAATAAAGCAACATTCCCTCCATGAAAATGTTTATAATGCAAGGCTAATGGGCTTTCTATATGCTTATTTTTAACATCCTTAACATGTTCTTGAAAGTGAACCTTAAAGGCTGACTATTCGATGTAACCTATTTTTGTCATAATTAGACACAGATCCAAAACCAGACTGTTATGGATGAGCAGACAACAAATTCAATGACTGCTGTGTAGAATTGAATCAACATCTCCTGGGGAAGGTTGAACTTCCTCAGCTGTTGCAGAAAGTATATTCACTGTTGTGCCTTTTTTATGACGTACCCTACATTAGTCTCCCACTTCAAGTCTTGGGAGATTATAGATCCCAAAAACTTGAAGGTTTCTACAACTAGCACAGCAGTAGAAATTATAAGGAGGAGGATGATATTGTAGCACCACTACTAAAGTCCAGCGTCATCTCCATAGTGAGTGTTCATCTCCAGATTATTCTGACTACACCAAAGGACCAGTTGCTCAACCTCCTATCTGTATGCAGACTCATCACCATTCCTGATGAGCCCAGTAATGGTTGTATCAATCACGTATTTAGTAAGTTTGACACAAAGGTCCTTAGAGGTGCTGTCATTAGTGTAGAGGGAGAATAGCAGTGGGGAGATCAAACATTCCTGGGGGCATCTGTATTTATCGTCTGATAGTTAGATGTAAATTTCCCCAGTTGCCCCATATATAGATTAAATGTACAGACTAACAACATAATCATAACTACCACAACACAATTTTGCACAGTTCATATGTGAAGAGCTGGAATTTGAACCTGTAGCAACAGACATTTCAACAATTAAGGGACTAACACATAACCAATGTGCTACAAACCCAATAGTGCAGTAGTGCTATTGTCACCGTTACGTGCACCTCAAGAATGTATGATGCATCTCATATACTACCACAGTCAGTGACACATATCATAACAGCTGTTACTGTCATTATACAGTACACAACACATGTAATGGAAGTTATACAGAAAGAGTGAAGAGAAAAGTCAGCGTATTAAAATAAACTGTTATGCACTCATAACTACTTATCACCACAAGAAACAGTGAACATTCAAATACATCCTCATGTTGCCTCTAGCCAAGTGAATGTACTCAAAACTATTACCATGTTACTAAGCATCAGAGAATATATGTAAATTAGTCACTGAACATACGACTTACAGAAAGTCCTATAAGTCATCGGTTTCCAAAAAAACACAGACATTACAAGTTAGTCAGAAAGAACTATGAATATATTTTAATTCCAGCTGTATCTGTAGTTCACCAGGGCTCTATATTTTTTACTCATACAATTGCACATTGGGAAACTCTCCTTGTCACTGTTGTACATTTTCCATCTGTATACATATTGGTTAATTCTATCCCCTCTTTTATGTAACATGCAGATTGTAATGCAGACAACTGCAAAAAAGAATGTATGAAAACATGTATCAGATGATTTATACAGAATAATGATAACAGAGGTATGTAATAATAGCAATCTGCTCCAGCACAACAAAGCCAGCAGGTGACAGCTTACATTTTTAGCTAGCTATAACTACACTGTACATTAAAGTGAGTTTAACTAAGGACACACAGCCTTTAAGTACCACTTGCACCATATATAATTAATGAGGATCATTAACATTCAGTGTTTTGGAATCCTATTTGCAAACATCTGCAAAAGTTCTTGAAACTCGGCCCATCAACCAATAGGTATCAATAAAGGGGAATATCTGAAAAAATGCCCAATGCCCATGCTACCATCCTATATGTACCAACTTTAAAATGTAATATTGATACATTTACTGACCATATCTTTACTATCTGTGAACGTAGTAGGACCGCAGTTAGCATTTTTTTGGAAAGTGTTTTTCAACAAATTTTAACTAAAATAGTGAAGATGTTGACCAAGACGAGGGTTTTGTGTGTCTGGGTGCAGAACTAGGCAGAGGAGGAGAACACACAGATATTCACTGCCTGTGCTGGACATGAGCAGAAGATGTGAGCATACCCTATGAATTTTATGATGATCAACATATGAAACTGGATTGCAAGGAAGCACCACAGATGGAATAGGATCTACTGGACTGGCGTAGAGATCGACCTCTACTGTGATGATCTAAACTGGAGGGATGCAGTGGATCTTTGCCAGATGGTCACAGAGGTCCAATGCCAGCCAGCAGATGCCTACAGTAGGTTACATAATCCATATCTTAGCACCTACATTATCATACATGTATTTAGTAAGCATATCTTTTTTTGGCTTTTTTTCAAGTATATTGCATGGATATTTAAATTGATAAAAGTAATGCAAATTTAATAATTTAAGTTCCACTCATTAAAGTTGCCATTAGTGTATCAATGCATTCTGACTATACTGGGCCAGTGTGCACATTATGCGGGACTGTTGATTATGACTGTATATTAATACAGACTTTACACATATAACTTTTACTGCTATTCCATAATATCTGGCTTTATAATGTGTAGCAAGTGTGATAACTTTTAACTCTAATTGGTAAGCCATATAGCAAAGTAACTGCTGTTCTGCTTTGTGTGTGTTCAAATCCCATGGTAGCTTATTTTTTGAAAATACTGGCTGTTATTCATGTGGGTCTATATCATATCCTCGAAGAGGCACTCCATCGAACGCCTCTTCATCGACACATAATCAGCGAAGTCACTAAACCACGAACATTCACATCAGCGATTTCTTTCCCTGGGAAAGAAATTGCTTGGCCATCCCTGTTAGTTTGCCATTTTCTCCATTGTAGTGTGATCTCAGAGTTGGTATATTTAGTTAGGGAGTGTATGGGGGGGCACCCCCCCATGTTTGGCGATGTGGGGGCAAAGCCCCCCACTTTATGTTTGCAGTGATGTGTTTGTGTTTTGAGGGAAAGCGATTTATTTCCCAGGGAAAGAAATCACTGTTATGAACGTTTGCAGTTTAGTGACTTTCCTGATTACGTGTCGATGAAGAGGTGCTTGATGGAATGCCTCTTCAAGGATTTAATATAGACCCATTCATGTAATATTGCACATCACATATGGAAGACCTATGTTTGTTTGGCAACTTATACAGTACAGATTTTTACACATCTAGCATGGACATGGTTCATTGACACCTATAGATCTTAGGCTGTGGCTGACTATGCAATTCGCCATTATCTGCAAAACTTCTAGAAACATCAAACAGTATACTTCTGTATGTGTGAATGCTTAGTAATGCATACATTATAGAAATCACAAAATTACTTTAAAATCTATGCTTGCTGTACTTTCATGAATGTAGGATAAGTGCAGGTCAGCAAGGCTGAAATATTTTTCAATTTGGTAAACACAATGCAAGTACAAGAATTGTGGATCTGTAATCTTTATTCTATCTTATGGCTGTAGGTTTACCACTGTTATGTAGAGATGTGTGGTATTGAATCACATGGGTGTGCACCAATGCCATTAATGGCTTATTATTTTTTCAAAATTACCTTTCAATGTTTTGTTTTACAAACTCTAACAGTAAAAAGCAGTGTGGTGACACATGCTAATTTTATAAGATAGATAAATGCATATTCCATAGAGTGTTGCAGCAATAAATAAAGTGTGATGTCCATTAGCTTAAATGGTTAAACAATAAGATGATGTAAATGCTTTATGAATAAGTTTCAGTTCAAAACTCAGCATAGACTGTTCTGAATGATATACTTTCAGTTCTGCAGTTTTTATTTAACACTAGGTATGGGAGATCTATATATTTTTTAAGTAAGGCAGTACAGATTTTTACACATCTAGCACAGCCGTGGTGCATTGATGGCTATAGCACTTAGTCTATGGATGACTATGAATATCAACTTTATCTGCAAAGTTTCCAGAAATATCTTGCATCTGTTAGTAAAGATGTATGTCTAAATTCTGGGTAATACATGTATAGGTTATCTATAATGTTTGAATTACACAACATTATGCTATGATCCATCACTTATTTTCATTGACTGTCTTCCTACCTAAATTACGTGTGTATCTATTTAATCCCAAAGATGAACAATAATTCTTTTATTGTCTACATGTTTCAAGTGCAGTTAAATGTTTTATTGCAAACTATCAGAGTTGGCTTGGAACTCTAAAATGTTATAGTTGTGGGTTATTTCTGTGAACAATATAATGACATGCAATCATGACTGATTGGTTTTGCTGTTCAAATCCACAGCACATGGCAGCACTTGTACTTTTCTTTTACTTGTCATGTAGTGTACAGACAGAACTTTACATTTTATTGTGTGTATTTCTTCAGTGCATATTCACAGAAGTTAGTTGTTTAACTTCCATCTATCAGTGGTATCTTGATTAGCTAGGCGGTAGGGTTCAGGTCTGTACTGCAAACAGAGATGATCATTGTAGGTTTAAATCTAATTTTCTCCAGTTTGCCTGCAGTAATCCTCATGTGTGTGCAATACTGACTATGACACAGCAATGACTAAATGTGTAAAATATGATATTGTATTTTATGTCAAGGCTAAGTATTCATTATTTTGTTGTGTTGTTGTGGATTCACTTTATAACATGGAAATACTGAAATGTCAAATTTCAGTATATCGAGACCATAAAGTCAAATCTGCAGAATCACAAAAGTGCATAACCGTGAATCTGGATATGTCGAATTTGCGGTTATGGTTTAACGGTACGTGATGTGCAGTTTTTGTGTGAATATATAAGTAGTGGGGGTTTGGGGGCACAGACCCCACATGGTGGGTGCAGGGGGCTTGCCCCCCTGCTTATTTGTAGTGTAGGTTTGTACATGTGTGTTGTTATGTTTGTGTGTGTATTTTTTTTTTTTTTGAGTTTGGGTGTTGTGGTGTATGTGTGGTGTGGTGTATGGTGCACTTTCGGGATTTTAAGTTTCTCAGTTTTGGGCTGTCAGTATTTTGAGGATTCGACTTTATGGTCTCAATATACTGAAATTCGACATTTCAGTATTTTGAGATTATAAAGTGAATCCGTTTTTGTACATAGCAGTCATTATCTTACCTCTTGACTGCCCAGATTTTCACAGAATGTCCAGATTTTTCCCTCATATGTTTTATCTATTTCGCACAATATTAGTGTTTTTTTGTCAGATCATTAAAGATTGAAGTAATAATGAGATAAATTTGAGTTTCAGAATTCATATCCTTCAGAAAAATGCATGCTAACATAAATATTGTTACTCTAGCAACTTTGTAAGTTTGTAAGAGCAATATTTAAAATCTGTCCCTATTTTGAATCTTTGTCCTCCCATTATTTTAGGCTTTGTCCAGATTTCTTGGGTTAAGAGGCATGGTCATTATACACTGACATGAAGCAATCCTTTTTCTGTAATGCATCCTGTTTTCCTGTTTGTAGGTGATGAAGACTGCACCCAGAATTATGTGATGTGCATAGACAGTATGCACAGGCTTGAGGAGCAACAGAGGAAGAGAGGTATAGGTTATCACTGCCCACCTTTATTTCTCCATAAATAGTCCTAACATCATTAAACTAATGTGCATTCTTTAGACCTTTAGGTATCTTGATGTTTATGTCAGACGTCCCATAATGCATCTGCAAGATAAGTGTAATACTCTATAAGTTATTGTGAATAATATTAATGTATACAGAAATTTAAGCTCAGTGTTGTCTTAGGCATTATCAACAAGATTTTTGGATAACTTGAGTTTATGCATTTTTTGTTGACACAACCTAAAAGAAAGAAATGTGAGTTTAACTGTCCTACTGAGATGAATATGTATGTGTTGTATAGAAGTTATTTATGTTGTAATTATTGTTTGGAGAGCTGATAATGATAACATCATATGTGTGATAGTGTTTTTTGGTATTAATATGCAAAATCTTTCTACTCTATTATAGAGTAGATGTTTCTGTCTCAATATTTTTAATGCTGTCTGTTAACATTTACTGTTAGGGGCTTGTGTTCCATATCTCTTGTAGTGTTTTGTTAAAATGTTGTTTCCTGTTATTGATATGCCACAAGTCAATTCAGGCTTTTTGGCATAGAGTTGTGTTCCATATGTTTTGTCTTGCAGTACTATATAAATGGACTGTGATGATTTGTTAAACAAACAAACAAAACTGCATGTTGTTTCCTGTCATTCTTGTAGTGCTATATAAAAACACTGTGATGGTTTGTTAATCAAACAGAAATGCATGTTGTTTCCTGTCATTGATGTGTCACAAGTCAGTCAGACTATATGGCTGAAGTGTTATTTAGTATACTTATGATCAGTATTCTATGGTTTTAAGAATGCAGGTACATATAGTATATTCATGATTATCATTACATGGTTTTAACTGTGCAGATACCTATATAAACACAAGACAAAAGTAGGTATTGACAGTGATACGTTTGAGTGACATTTACGAATGTGTGCCATATACATAATTTCCAGCTCTAACATGCTGTCACTCTGCTTGTTATTGCTCAGTTGTTCTAACCTTTTTAATTCCATTCCAATTATATGATATTGTGATGTCAACCATGTTGCATTGCTCATCTAATTTGCATATGCATTTTATGTATACCATTGCTAGTTAGTCTTAAAGTTTGTTTTGAACACACATTATTTTACCAGTGGGATGCAACATGACAACTTGCACATAACAATATGATATAGTGGACATGTAATGTCATATTGACAGCTCAGCATGAATGTGTAGGGCACACACTGAGTAATGAATAGTTGTCCATGTTAGCAAGAAGTATCTCTTAGTACCTGTGATTGATATTGGAGTAAGGTCTTCATGTTAAATGGGGTGTACTATTGGTAATAATCCCTAAGTGTGTTTGTAGTATTGCTGTTAACTTATACCCTACCAAGACTTTTGGAATTATACCCCATGCTAGTGTTATATACCAGAACAGCATGCGATGTTTGTCTTCAGATGTCTTCACCCTGACCCTATCTCTGCTTTTCTATCACCCTCTTTCTTTGGATGTGTGCATTACTTCTGTTCCCCACACACATCTTGCACCCATTGGTAGCTATTGTTAGCCATAGTAATGTGACCATGTTTGCCCATCACTTTTCTTATTTATTTTTTATTTGAAATTTAGTGGATTACATCAGGCTCTGTAAATTGTGATGTGTGCATTTATATATGTCCATCTATGAATTATGATGATGTCCATTATTGTTTGGTGATACTTATCGCTTTTCAAACAGAAAGCTGCACATTTCTCTTCCTTTAGTACTTTTCAATTATTACTGTAAGTTCCATTGAGCTTGTATAATTTCCTCTGGTGCACTTTGTAATGCACATATATATCTTATTTTATGAGCAAGTTCTCTTGGCATACAGCTTTGATATAACTGCTTGTGGTTACAATGAAATCAATAGTTATGTCTGCTTTGTGCTAAGTTATTCTCCATATATTGGGCCATGTTTGCATATTACCTGCTTAGCCACGATTTTTGTGCAGAACTTAGAACCCTCCACCAGATTCTGGGAAATTTATGGAATCCAGTTCTTAGTGTTGTGTAAGTTGGGTGTTATGTGTGTTCTGTGCCCTTTTGTCTTGCGAAGTGGTACTGTAAGCGAAAGGGGATTTGTAATGTAATGTGTGGGTTGAGGTTAGGGGCAGGGGCAGGGTTAGGATTAGCACACGTGTAAGGTTTTGGATAAACACTGATAAAGTGTTGCTTAGTAGGTGAGATGTTTTCATTATTTTGCGATTTAGTAGTTTAAGTGGCCAGTGTATTATGCATTCAGTCTTTTTTTTATATTTTGAGGTTCAGTGTTTTCTGTTTTCTACATTTCCTGATATGACTAGAAAGGTAGATAGATAGATAGATAGATAGATAGATAGATAGATAGATAGATAGATAGATTTTTTTTTACCAAGACAAAACATACCCCGGGATTCAAGAAGTTTGCGTCAGGCGCAGACGTAGCGTAGGCGGAATAACACCAAATATGGCCGTTGAGCGATTCAGGTACGATCCAATACCACATGCACTACCGGCGTATGCCAGAACTGCGCAGCCCTTGGCATAAGTATGCTATTCACCCCATGTGCAGTGTCGCACCATGCAAATTAAGGCATATAGTGATTCATGAAGTGGTGCAGGTGTAGCTTAAGGCCATGAAATGTAAACCAAAAAACACGGTTTACATTTTCCCAAACAGAACATCTGAGCTATGGAAGCGGACCAGACTCATGTATTACAAAGTTAACATATGCCAATGGCTAAATACACAGCCAATGGCATAAGAAAGGATGCACATCACCTAAAAAACAACTTTAATGTCATGTCCACAGTAATGCAAAGTACAACCGCAGGGCATGTGTGCACAAATTGGAACATAAAGAAAATATATAAAAATGTCATAAAATCGCAATGTAATACAAATCAGGTGTACACCATAATACACAATGGTAGGCATGGAACACCACAACCTAGGTGCAAGGGTTGCTAAGGGCCTGCGACAGTGTTCGGCGCGGTAACTATGAATTAGTAGTCAATGCCATGCAAATGAGGCAGATAATACTGAATCGCAAATGTCCCGCTGGATGAAGGTTGAACCATACGGCGCAGCGCTATAACACCGATGAGTGGCTCAGAGGAGATACATGACATCAGCAGAGGGGTGTGCCACCGTAGCAGTAAGCACATTGGAGCAATGCAAATCTGGCCTGTCCGTTGCTAAGCAAAGCTGCAGGACAGGGGTGGGGAGGAAGGTATAGAATCATTTAGTTGAGAGCACATATGGTGCCCAAAAGTGCATGTGTATGGGGATGAAAACGTGCCCGAAACCCAGTAAGCAGATGCAGGTGGCTCAAACAATAGCACAAACAGGAAGGTTAGGGGAAGAAATGAAGGAAATGCCAAAATAGGGTAATTGGCATACTAATGAGCAATCAACACCAATCAACTCACGGCAGCCAATCGATGGCAGCTGTCAAGTCTGCTCGCAGAAACCTGCAAAACAGGATAGGGGAGGCATTGGAATGCAAAGAAAGGAGGGGAGGCATTGGATTGCAAAGATAGGAGATCTGTCACAGCAGAGCAAAGCAAACCGACAGTAGACCGGCAATAGCACACATTACGCAAGATACGCCAGGTCTAGGAAAGTACAAATTAAAGCAGGCTGCCGTATGCATGCCAGAAAATGGTAGGTGGAATGTGCAGAAATGTAAAGGGAAGGTCAAGAGGTAATCCACGGCAGCCAAATGTAATTCAACACCAAAGGCACCACAATAGTAGTTCCGGTACTAAAACACATAAGATATCCTGTAGCTATGATTGTACATACACACCCTATGACATCATCGGTGTTCACAGCACAATAGTATAAAGTGTGAAAGCACCCTACACACACCTGTGAATTCCCAAACACTGCACCATAGGTGTAAACACATGGGGAACTATTAAAATGTACATGTTGGGAGCTGCCATAGCTGTGATTCATCAGCATGTGTTAGAGACTGACGGTGTTGTGGAGGATGATGCCGACAACCACCGCAGGCCCAGGAGGAGGAGAAGAGTGTTCAGACCAAGGGTAACCTACCAGGGGCTACATGATCTGGAGATAGTAGAGCGTTACAGGGTGGACAGGGACGTCTTACAACAAATAGTGGAGCTGTGCCGGCCACGCCTGAGAAGCAGAAATAACAGAGGGGAACCCATCCCAGTGGACAGGAAGGTATGTGTAAGCATGCGAATACTAGCCACAGGTACCTTTCAAAGGCCAACTGGAGATATAATGGGGATCTCACAGGCATCAGCATCCAGGGTACTACACCAGTTCCTGGGTGCCATGTTACCACATGCCAATGAGCATATATACTTCCCCCAAACTCAGAAGGAGTTGGCCAGCAATATGTGTCACTTCCACCATGTGGCACACTACCTGGAGGTACTGGGTGCGATAGACTGCACGCACATACAAATCAAGTCACCACCCGGTGAGCATGGTAGGTGCTACATAAACCACAAGGGATTCCACTCCATCAACTGCCAGGTCGTGTGCAATGCCCAGGGCATAATCATGGATGTGTGTGCTGGCAGCCCTGGAAGCTACCATGACTCCCATATCTGGCATGCCTCACAGCTGTATCAGGTATTTGTCAGGGGGGACATCCGCAGGCCCAGGAGGAGGAGAAGAGTGTTCAGACCAGGGGATGCTGGCTATGCACTGGAGCCATGGATGATGACTCCCATCAGAAATGCACACACACCCATGCAAGAATGCCATAATGAGGCACACGCACAAACCATAATCATCATAGAGCATGTATTCGGGATGCTGAAATCACGGTTCCGGTGCTTGGACACATCTGGTGGAGCCTTGCAGTACTCTCCAGGCACGTGTGCCCACATCGTCATAGTATGTGCCATGCTACATAATATGATCCTGTGGAAACAGCTGCAGCAGGGACAAAATGGTGAAGGCCCTCATAGCCCACCGCATTTGCCAAGGCCATCACAGGCACAGAGGGATTCAGACCATGAACACACTGTGCCAGCCCCAGTAGGCAGATGGAGGCGTGCCCAATATGCCTACGCCTTGGCAAAGAGGGAACATATAGCACACACGCTGACAGTGTAGGCCCCTATGGACTGACACACCTCTCCACCTGCACACACAGTAAAATGGATGGCACACAAGCACGACCACCTGTAAATTGTAATGTATAGGTGGTCCACTGTGTGAATCCTACATAGGCAGCCTACAAACATTGTACACACAACAGCTATTGGAACACAGAATGTCAACACCTGAACAGTACATGCGCCTATCAGCATATGTTGGTGCTGTGTGTATAGGTTCCCAGGTACATCGGTGGGTACATGGCCGATTGTAAGAGGCCATACACCAAATGGGGCAAACAGTGTCTGCTGTTGCCACAACATTGAGTAACCAACTGTCGTGTAGAGGAGCAGAGGCAATCGTGGGAGCACATGTGTTTAAGCACTGTTCTGTAGACACTCAGCACGGAGTCCCTGCTGTGTTAATGAGGGGCTCCACATAATATAATCATGGATGTTGTGTCAAGGCATGGGGTGTACCCATGACAGGTATTCATCACCCCAGCATGCTCCACCCACGGTCGTTTGAAGGTGTAGCACAGTATCGTGTGTGGCTCACTGTGATATACATACCCAATGCCAGAGCACATACAGTAAACATCACATGGACATACCAATAACTGGACTCATCAATATGTAAACTAACTGAGTTACCCATGTGACTGCAGTATGGAGTAACAGCTGTAGTGTACTCCATGTACAAAACGACATAACACGTGTACAAATCCCAGATGGCCATATGTTAAATGCAGTGACCGTCGTGCATGTTCCCGGTCCCATGTCCTGCAAGGGATGTAACGTAATCCCGAAGGCACAAGTAATGCAAGTCGGATGCAGGTCATCAGATCATATGTTTAGCACACGTTACCGGGAATATGCATTGCCCACTGTTGGTAAGCGACGTTTAAATATGACTATATGGATATGCGCAAAACAGGGATAAGCTACTCCGAATATCGCGCAGATCACGTTGAATGATTTCCAGAACAGGTTAAACCAGGATTATTTACCCCTGTACTAATAGCGCCTGCTCTGAAGGGTAAAATGACCACTGCCAGGTGTAGAACACGCAATCATGTATAGAATCACCTAACACTATTGCTAGGCAAGATGTACCTATGGTAGGGTTGCCACCTCTTCAAAGTACTAATGTGGGACATACATCAGATGTCTGCAGGCCGACACATACACCCGGCCAGTACGGAAAGCAGAACTGCACTGTTTTGCCTAGATAAAAGCTCATTCTTGTAATGTTTACTTACTTATTCTGTTTGTTAGTTCAGATACAGAATAACTGTTTTATGTGATTATTACATAAACTATAGGAAATAAGTATGTTCTAAAATCACAGGACATTTTGCCATATTTACAAATATTTTGCAGGACACAACTGCCCAAAGAGGGACTGTCCCTCACAGAGTGGGACAGCTGGCAACCCTAACCTATGGCAGGTGTGTAATGTGACAAGTACAGACACAAACGTGCAGAGTCCAGGAAACAGTATACACCAAGTACACAATGAAAGGTGTAGCTTGCCTGTCACTTTCCCCGTCATATATATATATATATATATATATATATATATATATATATATATATATATGAATATGTACACATATATACATATATATAATACAGATAGAAAGGGCGATAGAGTGATATATGTTGATATATACGGATTTAGCGATATCTGCAAATATATATAGATAGGTCAACAACATGCATAATACCTTGGAGGTACAAATACTTAGGATACCGCCAACTATGGAATGTGTAACATACCGACATATGTAACCACGAGGCTGAAAGACCGAAAGAGAACAGTACAACCGCGAGTAATAGTATGATGATATGAATGGATAATTCAGTACTGCTGCCGGTGTTGTGGCCCACGTAGGTGCTGTGTGCAACTGTGTGTGTGAGTGCCGTAGTCTGTGTATGTGTGTGTTGAGGGTGCCGTGTGCATCCCCGTGTGACTGTAATGTGTGTGTGTGTTCGCATCATGTGTCTGCTAGTGGCAACTCGGAGGTAGATGATTACGGTAGGTGTGGGTATAGCTAGCCGTAGGCATACGGTTACCACCTGTCCCACGTTAGGAGGGGCATCCCCTACCTGGGCAGATGTGTCCTGACATAAAACATTACAAAGGGCAAATGTCCGAGATCGTAGGACATTAATATGTCCCATACATAATGTAATAGTTGCATTAAATAGTTATGCCTGTATGTAAGAAATGTGAATGTTTCATGCAATATGATAAGTAGCCAAAGTCCAACAACAATAGGTATGTATTGAGGATAAAAGTATGTGCTATCCTGTGTACTGACCGTGGCTATGTGTTGGCCTGTAAACACTGCTGTGTGTCCCGGAAGTGTCCAACAATGGCCATATGAAAAGGTGTCAACCCATGGCAAAGAGGTTCTGTTACCAACACAACCGCAATGACTGCAAATATCTGGGACAGAAATACACGGGATAGCTGTCATGTAGACATATCCCTTTACATATCACTGCAATTCCGGAGGTATGGAAGTATCAACCTCACCTGCCTACCATATAGAAACCAATTAACAATGGCCCAATGTACAATCCCGTAACATAAGTCTACTAACTGATAGCTCTTTAATAAGGGACGGAGCCCACACACACATATATATGGAATATGTAGAAATGCAAGCCCCACAAACCTGTATATGGTACGTACACCCGCCGACATCTCCCACACTAGAAACTATAGCAATACAGACTGTAATAACAGCACAAACATCCAGTCAGTCAATTACAACTGCAGAACCATAGACATACCTTGTGAGAGACACAATTAAAGGCGCCGTGCAAAATGCAGCTATTGTATAATGGAACAAACGGCGATGTTACAGGTTTTTTTGCAATAGTCCGTTAACAGATGTTGGGATGACAGGTACACCCACATGTTGAACCACATACACCAGCTGTCACACACAATCCACGGGGGACATGAATCCAAAGTATACTTGTCTCTATGCATAGCAGTTGCAATTACACATAACAAAATGCAATACAGGCCGTCTCCCCGAAGGTAGGGCAAATGGCCAACGCCCAAGTGGAAAAGTCAGTTATACCCCACTGTTGCCACGTAATTGGCGAATGTAGTAGCTGCAAAGCTGATATGCAAGTAATTAGTCACTCAGAATCACCAATAGGTGGCTGGAAACCACATGTTACAGGTATCGACGTATATAAGGAAGGCTTGCCAGACATTCAAACCATATGCTCATACAAAATACCTATGTAAGCAGTGTGAGAGAGATAGAGACGAAAGTACGTAATGATAACAAGGTATGTAGAACACTCGGTATGTAAGTATATGTATAGCATGTTTTGTATTAATTATTTACTATATGTATAGCTCGTTTTGCATTAATTAGAAGTGTCCGTAATGCATAACATGGGAAAAGGTATTTATGTAGTGATGTCGTGCTGAGCATACTTAAGCTTGTAGAAACTGTACATCCAGCTGTGGGCCACAAGGTACACATCACAGACACCACAAGGGATGCTACATGAGGGCTTTAAACATAACAATTACATACAACCCGCCGTCTGTGGTAGGGTATGTCCAACAAGTACGTGCCATAGCCGGGGATAGTATATGTTGATATACTGTCACAGTAGGCATGTGTATGGGCATATAACAACAATGACATGTCTAAGGTGGTCCCGCTGTGCAAGTATGCTTTGCATTATGGGATACTATGTAAAATATGTGTAATGTATAGTATTGTAGGTAGATATGTCAGATATTCTACACAGCATAACAGGCATATCATGCATACCACAGGTATCGTCTATTGGCATGTACAATAACAGGATACATATGGCTTGTAGGCATGGGACATTGTAATAGCATGATAGCTAATCTAAATGGAAGGGCTACCAAGTAACCATGCACAAAGGACATGTAATAGCTTCACAGGTTCATAGTGGGGTACCATGCAGTCTGGCAAGTCTATGTGTAAGCACAACCACAGTGTTCACACCAGTGGCACCTCTCTAGGGTAGTGTCCTGTGATCTGCAGAGCCATGTGTTACCTGCACTTCTGCACAGTACAGCCACTGCGGTAAACCCTGGCGTACGTGTGTGTCCCAAACACCAAGGGAGGTATCACATGAACAGTGCTACTGAGTGTCCCTGCGTGATGTACATAGGAGTCATGTTCCAAAGCATGGTGAGTGTCCAGTTTGGGAATGTAACCCTCAAGCACATCCCACTCATTGTTGCATGTGTGCACATATCCATGAGCATGTTGCTCACAGTGGCATCTGCGTATGTCGCGTATGTGGAGTATATCCATTAATATTGTTGTGGACATGGGCCCTGTCTGTTCAGCAGAGGTCATCCCTGAGTATAATTATGCAAATGTGTACAGACGTGGTGTCCATAGTTCAGCTGCATACCTTAGCTGTCAGAGCTCAATAAATGTCATGGCGTGTTAATGTTGTGGTATGTAAAGCTGTAGCTGTTGTGTAAGGTACACCCTAAATGGGGTGGTGTACCCTTGAATGTGTGTAGAAGTCCTGAGTTCAGAGGTACAATGGGTGCCTATGTAGCAGCTACACACACAGTACAGATAGGTGTGGCCATGTAGAAGGATATCCACGCCACAGTGGCAATACAGTAATCACAGGAGTGGGTGTGACATATGTGTGTACTACAAACATGTACAATGTGACACGTATGTAGGGGACTTCCACCTATGTGATAGTGGGTGAATGGTGTAATGCAAAGGTGATGTCCATGGACCTTGTGTCATGCAGCTTGAGGCCATGATATTCATACCAGGTATCTGTCACAGTGACATCCGTATGGATGGAGTCAGTATCAGCTGGTGGATCAATCATGGCACTTTGTATGTAGGGGTTTGTAAAGATAGGCAGGGAAAGTCCCTCTGTGCTAGCCTGTACCTCAGGGAAGCATATACTGAACATGAGGGGCCCTATGACTGAGGACTGTGGTATGCCAAATGTAACTGAAATGCAGTAGGTGAAACAAAACTCCAAATGGTCGATGCTACCCTCATTGTGTGTCCTGTCCATGAGCCACGTTGTATAACATCCTGAGACATAGGGTACGATGTGCAGGTGGATGTGTATGTTGTCAATACCAGAATGGAGAATGGTGCTGAGAGGCAATGAGGGGACAATGTAGGATGTGTGGACTCCCGTACCATCATCAACTACCCTGGTAACTGTATGAAAGGAGTCCATCAGGTGTAGGGGCCATGCTCTGGCCCTAACAAGTCCAACCCAGGTGGCAGCAAAGGACCGGAGCCCAACAATGTCTCTGTGAATGACATCCTTGATGATGTGCCCCATAGCCGTGCAGAACAGTCCAGTCAGGTGTGTAGGACTATAGTCCCACTCGTGCATTGTGGTGCCACCTGTGTGGAGTGTGATGCATGTTGCTGTGTGCCATTCAGGGGCCACAATGTCTGATACAAGGCTATTACTGAATATGGTGGACTAGTGGGGAGACATGTCATTCAGAGGTTTGTGGACATCACGGCCTGGGACTTTGGAAGGTGACATGGGGCCAGTGTCCCAGGACATATAGTGTGCAGGTTAATACTGTGTAGATGTGACCGCAGGGACACCGCAATGTTCCTGCATGGATTGTGGCCCTGTAGTGAGTGAGAGGGTGTAATGTTAGCATTGAATCCATCCACCAGCATGTTGCCAACATCACCTGGGTCTGTAATGTTCCTGAGTGACTGTTGTATGTGACAGCAGATGTGGGTATTGCCAGTGACTACTGACATACCACAATAATGCCTTGTGGTACACCCCGGAATGTGTTGCAGTAATGTTTACGTAGCTAGTCATGGAGTATGTGATAAGGGATCCCGTGGCCCTACCAAGGCTGACCAGTGAGCTACCCCACCCATGGGATTGTACACCACTGTGCAACAGCCTCCACCTGTTGTTGTACATTATGTCCATGGAACTTGACCACCAGAGTGGCGTCTGTTATCTGGTGTGTACCATCATGGCTCTGTGTGGCATAGCATGATCCATGCAGTCATGTACATGCTACTGAAGTGCACTGGGGTGTGTTGCAGCATTTGTATTTGCAATGTCCATCTGCACAGGTGTCATGACATTAACAATCACTGTCATAAGACGTCTGTAGTAGGTGTTGTAGTACTCATGTACTGTGTATGCCGTGAAGGGTATAGTGCCGGGATGTGGCTAACAAGGTTGATTAGCATATGTCTGGAATCCACCAATGAGGGGATGACCACAGTTGTGGAACACCAGTCACATGTTGGTAGTGTTCATGTCAAGGTTAATGTTGGTCTTGGAGGTGGTGTGTATGGGTTTATCCAGCCGAGTGGAGGTTATGACTCATGGATGTGTCAGTACATGAGTGGCTATCCCAGTTAAGTGTAGGTTAGTGTCAGTCACACATCAGTAGTAGTTGTCTGAGCCCTACTGTCCAGTACACCAACAAATGAGGTCTGGTAACCGTGGGGTATGTAGTGGAATCTGTAGCTTGTTACAATGTGTATAGTGGTTCCAGACACAGTTAGTTGCATGTGGAGCACCTCTGATGCATTGTGCTAAGTAACTAGCCAGGATGTGTGTACAACATAGTGGGATGTGGGAACACCTCAGCTGTGGGTGTGCCAGTCCAGGTATGTGCCTGAAAGGTATGGTCCATCTATAACCTGTCACTGCAGGTGTGCTTTGCAGAGCTGAGAGGCAGGTCCCAGTCACTACAGAGATATTGGAGTGGTGCATTCTAAGGTGTGCCTTGCCTGGGTGCATCACAGAGGAAGATGCAAGCATTGTGTCACATGACCCCATGTCATGCTTGCCAGTTCCCGTTCTGCCGGTGACTGTTATTGGAAACTGTGCAAGACAGGCAGTATAGAAGCAGCAAGAGCCATACATGTGAGCTGTACTCCCAGGGCTGACAGGTGCAGGTCATCTGTGCCAAAGCATTGTGTTTGACCAGGTCAGTCAAAGCGGACAGATACCAGATGCCTGTGGAATGACAGCAGAAGCATAGGCAACTGCTGAAGTGACACAGTCAGGCATTGTACAGTAGTATCGGGTCTGGATGAATGCATAATGCTCCCCAGGGCTTGGCCCACACCTTCAGGGCTACAAGACTGGCGAGCTATTGCATGTCCCTGCACACGTAGTCTGTGAAGTGGCATCTCAGGGCAGTCACACTAACATGGAGAATGACAAGTCAGAGCTTACCTGGTGAGGTGTGGCATGGGTGCATAGGTTATGTTGCAGAACCAGTTACCAGACAGCAAGATGTAAGCGACTATCACCTTGTGTAGCCTGCTGTGTGGAACTGCAGTGTGACCGCCTACAGAGTCACCTATGACTGGTGTGTTGTGTATGTTATAACACACTATTGGCTGTATGTGATGGGCACACATGAGTCTGTGGGCTATAAGTTGGTGATGCTGTGTTCCATATGGGGGCTTCCTCTGGTGCCTACACAGAGTATGGAGAGGTACTGCAAATGTTGTCCTTGTATGTGTGCCCTGTGGTGAAGATCTTGTGAGACTATGTGATGAGTGGGGTGTGTTGCGCATGTTACACATCCCCAGATGACTGTCAGGTACAGTCAGGGTTGGTGACAGCATTACCCCCACCAGGGCTGCATAAGTGCATCCCCCACAGGCTGTAGTGTCGTATGTCGGGAGGTGAGCATTGAATGTGTACATAAGACAATTGCTCTATTGCCACATGTACGACATATCCATCTTATAGACAGGCAATAGCACTGGTACGTGACAGTTGGACATGCCTGTATATACAACCATGTCTCACAGGATATGTGATTTACGTGTGTACAACAGTTGTTGTACCATAAGCAAGCTGGAAATCTTAGCACAGCCAGTGTACCTGTGGGAAATGGTGTGGAATGGGTGCTATATTAATCAGTAGCTCATGACATGCTCACAAGTTCTGTACAAGTGCCTAGCATGACCATAAAATACAGATAGAGTGTTGGATAACATCAACCCACAAGTGGTGACGACAGTCATAATGTGTGGAACCACACTATAACCCTGCTGAGTATGGTGTGCATGTCCATGAACCATTATCACTGTAGATGTTAGCAGTACAGATGTACACGACAGTACGGATGTTTGATTACAAATACCTTTGTATGTCACAGGAGTGTTCTACCAGTGGCCTGTTGACAGACTCACAACTACAAATGGTGCCAGAGTGACATGTGCATATGACACCAGTGCCGGCTACAGTAGAACACGGTTAATGTGTTGTAATCCACCCTCATTGTAGCCCATACCACACAGACAAATGTTAGGCATCTGTGTATGTAAGGATGTGAATGGCCATGACCTATGAGGAATAGCTGTGTCAGTGTTGTGAACAACATACGGAATGGGCTGTGTGGGTGAGGTGTGCGACATATGTGCACATTCTGATGGATGATATCAGCATTGTCACCGCTAGGTGAACATCCCTGTACCCATTAACTACCACCTAGGCTGTGGTCATCATTATGGACACTGTGTAAGGAATGGTGCTGTGCAGTACACCTCCCTGACTTGGTGACGTCACCAGGCCCCTTAGGTAGTCATACGAGGTACCCATATCATGACAGGGTGCCATCCATGAGAACGGAGATCATTGGACAGGCATATACAGCACTGGGGTGACAAATATTGGATCACATATCACCTTTAAGGGGTAATGTCCATGCGTGTATGGGCGATACCAGCCTTCACAATCCTCACCTCCACTATGCAGCATGCTGTCTACCTTGCATAAAGACATCTGTTACACCATGATGATGGACATGCTACATGTCCATATCCTGATCTGTAAGATATATGTCATGGACATCTACCATCCGAATACTAGGATCGCCACATGCTGGACAGATCCCTGTGCCATACATGTGACATACTCCCGCCAAACCATGCAACCCTGTCCATCAAAGCTGCACATGTCATCCCAGTCATACATGGTGTGATGGCCGCATGGTAGATGTAGTATCAACTGTCTGGATTAGTAATGTGGCACTGATGCACCTTGCGGTGACATAATGGCTGTCTGTTACAGCTAGGAAACCTTGCCCATACATGCTATGGTTCATAAGCATCCCTGCAAATGACATCCGACTAACCATTGTCCCATGTCTACCACATGTCCAACACAGGCGATCCATGGCAGGATGTTGAACAGCTGTACAGTGCTGTGTAGATGTATATGGCAAAACACATGCATGTACAGGTTTCCATGTGTATGTGTGCATTGTCACTGCTCAAGTCCATTAAGGCTGTGTCTGTGTTGATATGTGACATATACACAGCATCAAGGTCA
Organism: Protopterus annectens; assembly: GCF_019279795.1. Classification (NCBI taxonomy): domain Eukaryota; kingdom Metazoa; phylum Chordata; order Ceratodontiformes; family Protopteridae; genus Protopterus; species Protopterus annectens. The sequence goes on from NC_056729.1 coordinate 1,042,023,097, forward strand.
ACAGCATTACCGTGGACACATCCAGGCATGTGCAGATAGGTAAGAACACCAGTGCAGGCAAATAGACATGCCCACATCAAGACAAGCATTCACATGGAGTATGAACACTGTAATGAGGTGACACACATATATGGTGATGATATCCAATGCACAATGGGTGTTACATGTGTGTGACACAAACACATCAGTCATGTCCATGTCATGATGATTTGCAAAGATAACTGTGCAGATGTACTAGATGTCATAGAAATGTATGTGCAGCAGTATCTCTGTACATCTCTGGAACTGTGACCTGTCACCATCATTATGTCTTACAGATAATGCCTCGTACACGCCTTCCGGCGTACAGCCACCAGGAGGATGATGTCCTCATCCTGTACCTCCATGAGAACTATGAGGTGTTGTTCAGCCATGTGCCACAGCATGCCCAGCAGCGAGACGACCTGTGGCAGGATGTTCGCAGGAGGGTGAACAATGTGGGTGGCCATAACCGCACCTACCAGCAGGTGCACAGACACTGCATGGACTTGATATGACATGCAAAACAGTGTGCCACTGCAATTGCCAGGGAACAAGGTGGAACAGGTGGTGGGCCACCAACCCAGCCCCCACTCACACACACCGAGGAGCTACTGGCCAGTCTGGGGACACCCTCAGAACAGCATCCAGAAACTCTATCTGCCATTGTGGAGGTGGGTGTCTCCCAACCAATGAGCCTGGAGTTGCCTGGTAAGTCAGTACTGCACATATGGCTATTATATCCCATTTAGTTGCATGTGTCACTGTACATTATGTAAAGTAACAACATATGCAAGGTATGTGGACACACAAGCTGCATACTACAGTATGCTACCCTGTGTATGCATACATGTGCATACTATATGCTATTAAACAGATGAATGTGTTAACATCCACAGTGCACCCTGTGGCTGTCATACAGTCATGGATAACGTTCATACTGCTGTGTCACCCCTATACAGGTACCTCTGGCGTGCCGCACAGACATGAGTCCGTTGCAGGTAAGACTGTCATCAGTATCAGGCATGTTAAAGCATAGATCTATTTGCCATGTGGCCAGTTAACACTTGCACACTTGATATTCGTTCCAGTCACGATATACAGGTCGCAGCACCCATCATTCACACAGGCCACCCATGTGAATATATGCAAATGAAATGATACACCAACGTGAAACCACAGTATTTGTCATTGCTACATGTGTGGTCAGCTGTGCATACAATGGTGGAGGTGTTCTACAATGGAGGCATATGTAGTATGCATTGGAACAACATGTGTGGTACGCAAACAGTACCACACAGTGAGCTGTGATATGGGCAGCCCACAGGTGTCACCATTGTGTTGTATGCTCCTGCATTGGCTGCACACATTGTGATGTACCATCTGACATGTCCCAGACATGTAGTGTTCTGGCTGCAATATTGTCACACTATCCCATGACCCATACCCCACATAACAAACATACAACCCATTGTCTGCATAGCCCTGTGGATGGTGACATATCTGACATCTATGGGTGTATGTCATATGGGACAACACAGACATGTGAGATAGATGGCCATCACACACATTTGGCCAACACATGTGCACACATGGACATGGGGGATGGCCAGAGACACGTAGCCACACAGTAGATGTGATGTGTATACACCCTGTTGCACATTGTCCACACATGGTCCACTTATAGCCTTAGCTGACTGATTATACAGTTGATGTGGTACAGTGGACATCCTAACAGCCTGTGCACAGCTAGTGGAGGTGTCACTGAAGTCTACAATAGAAGATCAGTTGCACATCACGACTGTGTCATAGCATGACAGTAGTCACCTCTACAGCTTCCACAGACATTGACACCACATCAGGCCACAGATACTGTACATTTCCCTTGCTGCTGTAGGACATCACCGTTAGCTGTGCACCTTGTGTGTGTGTGGTACATCAATGTCATGTGGGAAATGGTGAATTGACATGTCCGCTATGTGTGGACATGGTTGCCAGACAGCTAAGACCCTGTAGTTGTTGTGCAGGGGTGTCAGCTGTAGGCCTCCAGTGACCTGTCACTTGACACAGCATGGTTTGGTGTGTATACACCTCAGCATCGTGGGTCACAATCCACAGTTATGTCATGGGTATGCATGCAGTTATGGCTATGCAATGTGTACATATTATGCATTCTACAGCACTATAGATGCCTCAAGATGCCATGCAATGGCACAGTGTCTGTACTTCACACTGTATAGCAATGTAGACGGCTCACACTACCCTTCCATGCTCATGCACATTTGCTAAACATGCATTCTATCTGTAGGGCATACAGACAACACCACAATGTGATGCCCATTATGATGCTGTACATGTGTCACGACACCATTGTGTCAGACATGTATGCATGTTAATGCACACGTCAGCAGAGTACATGTCAAGGTCACATCAGCCATGTGTACTGTGATCCTGTTCTGGTCCACATGGTGTATCATGGGGATGCATGCATACTACCATGATTGTGTGAACTGCATGGCTACTGATATGACACCTGCTTGCTGTAGTGTGCACCCCAGGGAGGTATGCTTACTAACACTATTAATGTCCGAGCTGCATGCCCTCTGCTGTACCACAGGCATGCTGCATGCCATCTGTCAAATCACATACATGGTGTGTGTGTGTGTGTGTGTGTGTGTGTGTGTGTGTGTGTGTGTGTGTGTGTGTGTGTCTGTGTGTGTCTGTGTGTGTGTGTGTGTCTGTGTCTGTGTGTGTGTGTGTGTGTGTCTGTGTGTGTGTGTGTGTCTGTGTGTCTATTGTAATTTAGAGTCTTTCGTTGCATTCACAGGTGATGTAGGTGCGTTACCCTCCTGCGGTCCATCTGATGTTAGTGTCCCCACAGATACTAGCAGTGATGAACATATGCATGAGGTACAGGCAGGGTTGTCAGGGGCTGAATCCATGCCAATGGTTGCCATCTCAGCTATGTCCCCCTCTTCCCCGCACACAGTTCTGCTGGAAACACATAACGCATCACCAGTGGCCATAGAGGAAGGACAGTCAGTGTCTGTTAGTGTAGAACAGGAATGTGTGGTTGCTACAGAAGGCGTGTCTACACACCATGGTGTCAGTGTAATGACTGCAAATGTGCCACACAGGCATGTGGCTGGTGCTGCTCGTAGGAGGACCTCTGGCAGACATGCACTTGCAGGACAGAGCGCAGCAGCTGGTATCACCAGACGCATGTTCCAGACTGTAATGGCAGCACAGGCATGTGCTGAACGGCACACCAGGGAAGGGCAGAGGCTGCAGAGAGCTGCTATCTGTACCCTAAATAACAACATCCAGGCATTGGCAAATGCTCAACAGCAGATTGCTGATGTTCTTGACAGGCGATTGGGTGACATGGTTGGAATCCTTGACCGTGGCATGGCAATCCGCGAGCATGAGCTGTCTGTGCTGGAACATCTGGTAGGAGTGAGGCATAGGCCACGTGGACATAGGCCAGCCACACCACCTAGTGCAGGTCAACGTGAGTGTGCCACCTCACATGCCCGCTCCCATAGTGCCAGTAGCAGTAGCAGTGCAGCTGGTGCTGCGCTGTCCACACCAGGACACAGCAGACCATGTGGACATGGCCCTGGATGTTCCCAGGGGGTACACGGTTCCAGTGGACATGTGTCATCCGACAGTAGCCAATCTGTACCTCCGCCTCGTAGTGCCCGTGCAACCCCTGGCAGGCACAGGTCATGGGGCTGTGGCTGGACACAGTGAGCTGTACAACCTGGTCTGTACAATCTGGAGCTGTCAATAATACCCCGTGTAGGCCTCACAAAAGGCAGAACTGTGTGCACACATACACGCACACAGCAAAGACATCTGTAGAGCACAACAACAACCACATGCATACTGAAAAGACATGTCCAATCATATCACTGGCCTTTACCCACACACATGATGTCATCCATTGTTGCAGCCTATGCCCCTGGCAAACATTATCACCCTGTGCATATGATGAAGCCTGTGCCACATCCCTGTCATCCACACCATCGGTGCTGGGACATGCTCAAATGGTCTGATGCACAGGGTGAACAGAATAGTGAGAAGTGTAATTTACATTAGTTGTGTAAGAATAGTGAGAGAAGTGTATATTCAATAGTTGTGTGAAAATAGTGAGAGACGTGTATATTACATTAGTTGTGTACTGTTGACACCCACCGACATACCATGTAGTACAGGTTTAGCATGCATTGTTATATGTTCACAATATGTGTCATGGTAACAACAGTAACAGTATGTTGGTAATGATGCCCTGGTTCCCTCCTTATGGTCTACTTGCATGTGCCTACAGGTAGCACTGTTTGCAGTCTCCCATGTGTAACTGTGGAGTACTCACAGGCACATATGGCAATATCAGCAAGCTAAACGTAGCCTCAGCCTGACTGTCTGAAAGTCTAACATACCACAGATGTCCACACATATACTGTTCCAGATGCATTTGGGCAGTTTAATAGGCTACAGTGGCTAGAGACGTGACATCCATACCAGGTCACATCACAGGTATGTTGACATGGTGCAGGGGTTGTACACAGCGGTCTGGCCAATGATAATGTTAGAGGCTACTTGATAGCATGAGGCCTCACTGTGTAGCAGTAATACCCTGTCACATTACAGGAACATGCTTACACTAATGGGGTCAACAACACTATAACGCACACCCCATAGTGTTGAGGTGAGGACCCTTGCCTATGTGGTCATCACCCTCACTGTACTGTGCACCCACACAATGCGACACAGAGAAAGAACATGTACAGGTAGCCAGTGCGGCTGAGACTGATGGCATCAACAAGGTAGTGGACTGCATCACCATGAGGGGTTAGGGATCCTGTGTGTTCTGTATGGTAGCATACACCCTCACTCCATGCACCAGACAGCCATACATACCTACATACACACACACACACACACACACACACACACACACACACACACACACACACACACACACACACGCGCGCACACACACTGTGGAGACCACAAATGTCGTACACATTTGGATAGCTGATGTGTGTGATACACACACCACACCTGCCTACATCATGCTTTCCACACTGCAGTATGTACAGATCTCTACAACAGTGTACAGGGTTGTGTGACAATTGGGTTGTATTCCACACCATATATGGCATATATAGTCATGCAAGCAAACACACATGGCAGTACTGTGAATGATACACCTGCTATATGATGATACGTCTGACAGACATGCAGCAGTATTGGCCGCATTATGTGTTCCAACGCTACCTTCGGCAATTGTGCTGCTATATGCACACATGAGGATGTAAGTGTTACAGGTGTCAAGTGAAGTACTGTTGGTAACACCTGACCACTGTGTAGGTGTTATGTCTCCACCGTCAAGTAACGGTAACATAGCGTACTGTTTGTCCATGTCATGGTTGGATGGCGTGTGACACACCTGTGAGCCGTCCCTGGCAAACATCCATCTACACAGGTGCATCACCACTTTATGTACACACATCCATCCATACCTGCTGTACATCCTACCGTACTGTCAGTATGTCACCATATACAAGTGTCAATTATGGTGCTGCATTGCTGCTGCATGTTGTATTTAGGCACAGATGAGTTACTTACATCAGCTACTGTACATGCATGGTAGCTGCATGCACATTACAGATTGTACATGTGTGTTGGTTCTACATGCCTGTCATGTAGCCATGTTTGTATGTATTACAATTGGTGGACATGTGTGTTGACATACATAACACATGGACTGTTGTATGATATGATGGGTGTCATGGGTAACTAGTACAGAGGGAATGTGTCCTCGGTCAACATTGCTACCTCATGTACTGTTAGCATTCAACATTCATGGACCCACCTTCCATTTGTGTGCGTATGATTGCTGTAGCCACTTGTCTGCACAGAGGTCAGCAAAAGCTATGGTTCATATGTTCATAGGTTCATACTAGGCTATCTGCCCGAGGGCATTTACAAGCCTAGCCCATCGTTTTGTGGCTTACGCCACCCCTTTAGTATGGGGAACTATGCCCATTATTTTGCTGTGCCTCTGTCGAGCAGTGACACTGGGGTAATCCCTGGGGTATATCTGCGATCTCCCATCCATTGGTCAAGATTTCTCTTGAACAAGGCCAGCGAGGTGCTCTGCCTCACATGTACCGGGATTTTGTTCCACAGCATAGGGAGTCTTTGGGTGATGAATCTATCCCTCCAGCACGTCCTATTAATAGCCGTGTCGAGGTTTAAGTATCCCGCCCTTGTGGCTCTGATGGATCTAGATTTTTTGAGGTGAAGCATATTCATCAAATCTGGGTTTGACATGGCCTTGTATGTTAGGCAAAGGTCACCTCTGAGCAAGCGGTGACTGAATAGAGCTGGAGTTCTTTCAGTCGGGCAGCATAGGACAGATTTTGAGACCCTTTATCCTTTTGGTGAGGAACTTTTGTGGCCTCTCCAGCTGCTGCAAGTGTCGGGTCAGATACATTCGAATGGGGCATTGTACTCAATCATTGGTCTGATGAGTGATGAGTAAAGGAGACTATGACCTCCCTTAATCTAGATGAGAATCCCTTCATGATAAGGTGGGCAATGTAGAAGGTCTTCCTAACTACTTTAGCTACATGGGTGTCGAATGACAGACTACTATCAACCTGGGTCCCCAGGTCCCTGATAACTTCTTCTGTGCTCAGTGGATTGCCATCTATTTGGTAGCTAGGGGTAACCTTGTTTTTCCGAAGGGTATGACTATGCATTTTTGGCATTTAACTTTAGGCCGTGGCTCTGGCACCAGTTATCCGTTTCTGTGAGACCCTTCTGAAGGATATCTGTGTCAGATGTGTTTTCTACTATGGCGCCCAGTTTGCAGTCATCTGCAAACTTTGTCAGCCATAACCCTCCTGTGTTTGCTTGTACTGGAAAAGTAGATGCCAAACAAGAGTGGGCCCAGGACTGACGCCTGTGGGACACCACTTGTGACAGGCTTTGAGTCTGACATGGTGCCAGCAACTCTGACCCTGTGGGTTCTGTCACTCAGCCAGTTTGCAACCCATCTTGTGATGTATGGGTTAACATTTAAGCTGATGAGTTTTTCAATGATACCCGAGTGGGGTATTGTATCGAAGGCCTTAGCCAGATCGAGGTAGGCTGTATGGACTGCCTTTCCTCATCAATGGCTTTGGTGACTGTTTGAAAAAGTCAACCAAGTTTAAAAGGCATGATCTGCCTTTGACAAAGCCAAACTGGGTTGGATCCAAAGTCTGCAAATTCCCTATGTCTTTATTTATGAGGTCCATTATGATCCTCTCCATGGCTTTGCAGATAAGGCTTGTCAAGCTAATGGGCGGTAATTTCCAGGGTCTGTGGAGGCACCGCCTTTGTGAAGTGGGACCACAGTTGCAGTGCCACTCCTGGTGCGTATCCAGAGGTAAGACTTTGATTAAACAGCTGTCCTAGCTGTGGGTTTAATTCCTCATTGAGTTCGTGGAGCACACAGCCGGGGACACCATCAGGTCCCATGGATGCTGTGTTTTTTGCTTTGGAGAGCAGTTCTCACTTGGGCGCTGGAGATGTTTGGGGGGCTGCAATCGTTTGGTATAGATATCTCTCCTTTTGGGGGGGAGGGGGAGGAGAAGTTTGCACTGAACCTGTCAGCCAGTATGTTGGCAATGTCTGTAGGATCAGTAATCTTCACATCATTTTGAACTAGTTCTGAGCATATCTGGGAGTTTCCTCCTAGGTTTCTAACATAGCTAAAGAAGGCCTTATGATTGTCTTTTGAGTCTTTAGCTATTTTTCTCTCGAAATTTGCTTTGGATGATTTTATGAGAGCTCTTAGTTTTTTACTTATAGTGATCAAGGGTGTCTTACCTTTTAAGGATTTTGCTCTATCTTGTTGTAGCTTCCTCCTTTTGTTGTAGAGTTTGTTTATGGCTGGGGTCCACCAGACTGGATGCTTGCCTTTGGTACAAAGAGTCTTTGTTTTGCTTGGGATTGCCTTATCCATGCAGTCCTGCAGGTGCTGGTAGAAGGCATTTGTAAGTGATTCAGCGGCTTGAGTATTGTTTTCCGCCAGCTAGGGGGCCTTAAAGGAGACCACACTAGTCTTTAGAAGTGTGAAGTCGGCTTTTGAGAAGTTCTTTACTGTGGTCTTTTTATTTCAGGTGGGGTGGGATGAGGACCTCCAGCAAGATTAGTTGTGATCTGATCTCACCAGTGAGGGGTATACTTCGGTGTTGAACATTGTGCTCCCATGTTCGTGATGATGAGATCAAGTATGTTATCTCCTCTTGTGGGGATGGTGACTAGTTGTTCCATGGCATTTGAGTTTATGAATTCCAGGAACTTTTGGGCTAGGGTGTTTGGGCTTGAGTAGTGTTCCCAGTCTATATTAGGGTAATTGAAGTCACCTAGTATGATGGTGTTTGGTGATACATTTATCCCTTCTAGTGTTTTCAGGAAGGCCATGTGAGGTTCCTGAGTTTGTGAGGTGGCCTGTAACATGCTACAATTTGCAGAGCAGTCTTGCCTATGGTTAATTGCACCTGGATGGTCTCCGATGCATCGTGCGTTGCCACCAGTCTTGAGGTGTGGGTGTCCTTGATGAATATGGATACCCTCCTTTCTTGGTATTGTCCGGATTTTGGGGCGGAACGCATGATATGAGGTAAAACCTGATAGCGCTGGGGTGCTCTCAGGAGCCTTGAACCAGGTTTCTGTCACAGCACAGACATCGATGTTCTCCATACTGAGAAGGGCCTCAGTGCGTGCATTTTGAGATTTAGACTTCTGGCATTGAGCAGCATTACCCTTAGTTTTTTCCTTTTTGTGTTCTAGGGTGGTAGGTTTAGAATTTGAGCCTTGCCTAAAAAGGCACTATGGGGGTGGCAAGAGCCTTTGCCAATATCCGAATCCCAGGGTGACAGGTGCAAGCCGTCCCTTGCGAAGCAGCGTGGCTTGTCCAGCATGTCATCCCAGGCAGACAGATACTGGATCCCCTTTGAATGACACCAGTGTTTAAGCCAATTGTTAAAGCTGATCATCTTATCTCTGTATTGTGGCATCATTCTTGGTGAAGGTAGGATACTGCTCAAGGTCAGGGTCATACCTGCCTGGGCTACATAATCAGAGAGCTCCTCAATGTCTCTTTTCATGTAGTCAAGGAGGTACGTCTCAGGTCATTTACACCAGCGTGGACAATGACTGAGTCATATTTGTACCTGCTGTTGAGAGACCTGAGTGCTTGCGTTATGTGGCGGATTCTAGCGCCCGACAGGCAGCTTACTGTGACCTTCTCCTTACTCAGTCTGGTGAGCGGGATGTCAGTGTGTCTGACTATGGAGTCACCAATGACTAGTGTGTCTGGCATTGTGTTTGGCCTTAAGGGCTGTGACTGTTTGACACTCTGACTGTGAGGTCTATGTGTTGCAGGTGTTGTGTTCTGAGGTGGTGGTTGTTTGGGTGTCTGCTTTGGTGGCCTCTGCTGTTTTAGTAGATTTTTGATCAGGGCCTCCGAGTATGTCTTTGTGTGTTTATGTGTATGATTTGAGGTTGTAATGGTACTATGTGAGACTGGGTCTATAGTGTGTGTGGTAACCTTCTCCTCCTGACTGGTCTTGCCAGTCCTATGTTGAGAGAGCTCAGCCTCCAGTTTGGCCGTATAGATGCTATGTACATATGTGGTGTGTGTTTGGTCCATGCACATATCCACTGCAATTACATGTATGACATAGCCAAATATGTGTGTTCATTGGTGTACAGCGACAGTCATCTGTCACAGCTGTGTAAGACCCATGGCCCCTGGTATGTGTAGAGTCGACCTGGTTATGTACAGTGGTATCATTGCAATGCATAACACATGATGGAACCCTGTCGGTACATGTGTAGTCTGCACAGTTGCTGTAGACTTATGTACAGTCCACTGGTCATGCGTCACACAGTGTTGTGTTAATGTATGGCTGTGTATTGCTGGTCCAATGACATGGTGATGTGTGATGGCTACATTGTAGATTGTGGTGTGTACCTCTGTGATCTACACCTGAGACAACTGTGATAGCTCCTGAGAGTGTACTGGTCAATACATGTGAGTGGCCTTCATGTACGTGGGGACAGTAATACCATACTGTGCCGTTCTGTGTTTAGAATCCATGTGCATGCAAGATGGCCCTTTGCAACTGCTAAGTGTGTGAGCATGCCCAGTACACCGTTGTGTAGCTGGACACACAGTACATTCCAAACTGCGCCCTTCCATGATTAGAATCCATGGGCATGCAAAAAGGCCCTTTGCAACTGCTAAGTTTGTGAGCATGCCCAGTACGCCATTGTGTAGCTGGACACACAGTACATTCCAAACTGCACATTTCCGTGATTAGAATCCATGTGCATGCCAGATGGCCCTTTGCAACTGCTAAGTGTGTGAGCATGCCCAGTACGCCATTGTGTAGATGGACACACAGTACATTCCAAACTGCGCCCTTCCATTAGAATCCGTTTGCATGCAAGACGGCCCTTTGCAACTGCTAAGTGTGTGAGCATGCCCAGTACGCCATTGTGTAGATGGACACACAGTACATTCCAAACAGACATGTGATACTAAGCGTGTGGCCATGGCCATTGACATCCTGTATAGTGATGGTGGTCATCCAGGCAACAGATGTCCATTTCCAATGTCACGATGGATGCCTACATTGAACACACTGGTTGCTGTCTTGAAGGGTGTACTGTCTGTGGTGCGTCCCATATCTATGTAGTGTTGTTGTAGTGCTCCGTAGATATTTGGTCACCCCGATCACACCACTGCTGTGTGTTTGTCTATGTCTACCTTGGGACAGTAATATGCTTTCAGACTGCTCACTCTCTATACATTCCCTATCGGCACCCTTGCCTTTGCAGATGATGTCACCCACCTAGAAGTATGCCTCTGGGAGTGCTGTGCTCAGTAATCTCAGTAGTGTGTTCTGTAAATGCGTAATGCTGTAGTGTGATAAGGTAGTTAGGTGTATGTTCGACTCCCAGCCCTGTCAAGTGTGTGTGTGTGTGTGTGTGTGTGTGTGTGTGTGTGTGTGTGTTTGTGTATGTGTGTGTGTGTTTCCAGCTGCCTGGGAACACATTAATGCTTTTAGATGCCTCACACCACATACATTCCCTATCGGTGTCTTTGCCTTTGCGGATGATGTCACCCACCTAGAAGTATGCCTCTGGGAGTGCTGTGTTCAGTAATCTCGGTAGCGCGTTCTGTAAATGCATCATGCTGTAGTGTGTTAGGGTAGTTAGGTGTATGTTCGACTCCCAGCCCTGCCAAGTGTGGGTGTGTATGTGTGTTTGCACGCATGCTCCCGTCCGCCAGGGGACACAGTCCTGCTTTTAGACGCCGCACACCACAGCAGTTTGCTACCAATGTCTTTGCCTTTGTGGATGATGACACGCACCTAGATGACTGCCTCTGGGACTGCTGTGCTTAGTAATCTCGGTAGAGCATTCTGTAAATGTGTCATGCTGTAGTGTGTTAGGGTAGTTAGGTGTATGTTCGACTCCCAGCCCTGCCAAGTGTGTGTGTGTTTGCACGCATGCTCCCGTCTGCCTGGGGACGCAGTCTTGCTTTTAGATGCCGCACACCACAGCAGTTTGCTACCGATGTCTTTGCCTTTGCGGATGATGACACGCACCTAGATGACTGCCTCTGGGACTGCTGTGCTTAGTAATCATGGTAGCGCATTCTGTAAATGTGTCATGTTGTAGTGTGTTAGGGTAGTTAGGTGTATGTTTGACTCCCAGCCCTGCCAAGTGTGTGTGTGTGTGTGTGTGTGTGTGTGTGTGTGTGTGTGTGTGTTTGCGTGCATGCTCCCATCCGCCTAGGGATGCAGTCTTGCTTTTAGACGCCGCACACCACAGCAGTTTTCTACCGACATCTTTGCCTTTGCGGATGATGACACGCACCTAGATGACTGCCTCTGGGACTGCTGTGCTTAGTGAAAAAAGAAGTAAGGTGGGAAAGCATCAACCACAACAAAATAAAAAAACAGCCACTTCCAAGCCAATAACTAGTCCCCGAATAAACACGAAATACCACCTAACCACACTGAAGTGAAAAGGTAGAAGATAGAATCCACACAAGCCGAATGATTGCCACACTTTATTGTAAAATCCGCACAGATCTTGTTGTAAAATCCACTCAAGTCTTTTTTTTTTTTTTTTTTGTGTTAGGGTAGTTAGGTGTATGTTCGACTCCCAGCCCTGCCAAGTGTGTGTGTGTGTGTGTGTGTGTGTGTGTGTGTGTGTGTGTGTGTTTGCATGCATGCTCCCATCTGCCTAGGGACGCAGTCTTGCTTTTAGATGCCGCACACCACAGCAGTTTTCTACCGACATCTTTGCCTTTGCGGATGATGACACTCACCTAGATGACTGCCTCTGGGACTGCTGTGCTTAGTAATCTCAGTAGCGTGTTCTGTAAATGTGTCATGCTGTAGTGTGTTAGGGTAGTTAGGTGTATGTACGACTCCCAGCCCTGCCAAGTGTGTGTGTGTGTGTGTGTGTGTGTGTGTGTGTGTGTGTGTGTGTGTGTGTGTGTGTATGCGTGTGTGTGTGTGTTTGCGCGCATGCTCCCGTCCACCTGGGGAAGCAGTCTTGCTTTTAGATGCCGCACACCACAGCAGTTTGCTACCGATGTCTTTGCCTTTGCGGATGATGACACGCACCTAGATGACTGCCTCTGGGACTGCTGTGCTTAGTAATCTCAGTAGCGCATTCTGTAAATGCATCATGCTGTAGTGTGTTAGGGTAGTTAGGTGTATGTTCCACTCCCAGCCCTGCCAAGTGTGTGTGTGTGTGTGTTTCCAGCTGCATGACAACAGTACATTGCTTGTACAGTATTCACTCTCCATAATATCCGTGCAGCGTCTTTGCTTTTGATGCTGCTGTCTGCAGGCTAGATGTGTGCCTGTGTGAATCATGTGATCCACTGATCATGGTAGCACGTTTTGTAACTGCGTGATGCTTTCGTGTGGTACAGTGTTTACGTTTATGTTCTGCTCCCAACCCTGCCACGTGTGTGTGTGTGTGTGTGTGTGTGTGTGTGTGTGTGTGTGTGTGTGTGTGTGTGTGTGTGTGTATCTATCTACATATGTATATATATATATATATATATATATATATATATATGGGTCTACTTCATTTGCCTGACAACTCAAATGACTGACACTCATTTGCCTGACAGCTCATTTGCTCGACAAACTTTCTAGGTGGGCTTCGCCCCACACCCCTGATGTGGGGCTGTGCCCCACACCCCTAACTATATATAACAACTCCACGGTCGCACAACAGTGGGGAGGGGCAAATCCCAGGTTTTGCCTTGATTACTTTTTGTCGAGCAAATGAGCTGTCAGGCAAATGAGTGTCAGTCATTTGAGTTGTCAGGCAAATGAAGTAGACCCATATATATATATATATATATATATATATATATATATATATATATATATATATATATATATATATATATATATATATATATATATATAATGTATATTGTATATAGATATGTATGTTGGGATTATCACTCTTGACTCTGCTGCATTGTCTGTATGTGAGCACCATGGATGTATGTACATCTGCTATGGCTCTGTGATAGTGCACATACTGTGTGCTGTAGTGATCATGGGTTATACATGTGTAGAGACCGGTTATTGTGTTGCTGGGTATTACACGGGCATTGGAAACAATGTTAGTGCAGCACCTTTGACTGGTCATATGCAGATCTCGGCAACAGTCAGCAGTGGTTATTATATTGGAGTGTGAGTATGGCTCATATCGTCTGTAGTAACTGTCAATTCTATGCAGCTCAGGTTAACATTACAGACGCACGTTTATCCACAGGTTGTGGTACAGATCCCAGGACTGTATGTGTAGACATTGACAGGTGCAGGACTGAGTTGTGTTGGATGCATGGAGGGGTGTCCATGGCCAGTAATGGGGATCTCTACAGCCTGGCAGGAACGGTCTGTGACTGTCCCACAACCTCCTGTATATGGCTGACACATGCTGTACCTGTGTATATGCAGACACACACACTTACCACAAACAGCTACAGCTATCACATACACACACCCATTGCACCACCATTGGGCCATGCAATAACCGTTGTCCCTCACACACACACACCTACGTGTACATTGGATGGCTCTATGACAGCGCTGGACATGTTAACACCACACCCTGTGCATATGATGTCACCTGTGCCACCACCTGTAATGTGTAACATTGATGCAGGATCTGACTAACCTGGTGCTGCTCCATACGGTGGCTTTATTTCACTGTATTGATGTTAGCATGCTGTTAACACACAGTGTGTTACTTCCAGGTGTACTTCAGCAGGCATGATGCATTGCAGCTATGACCATCACTGTAGCATAGTTTACAGCACTGTTACTTCTGATGATGTAGTCTCCATCCATGTGCCATTTCACTGATGTGTGTAGTATTGGCAGCATGTGTGTCTGTGTGTGCAGTACATGTGTGATGTGTGTAGTACACATGTATACATACTTACAAATGCATACACGACATTACACAGGCTTCACCATTCGTACACTAGCTTACTCGTTCTTCCACATGCACACACAGGCTAACACGTGCGCACACATACTTACTCAGGCTTACTGGCGCGCATGGGCGCAGACACACTGTGGGCAGGTTTGCAGGTCACATCAGTGGTATCCATGGCGTACGCCATCAGTCTCCTGACGTTCCCTAGGATAGCTCATGACACGTCTCTTCCACTGAGTACTGACAGCACACATGTGACACTGCTCCGGTGAGGTTACAGTGTTTTGTACATACACACTCATGTTGTCACCTATCTTCTACTCTAATAGTCCCCTTAACCTACACTACATGGTAGAGGCTTGGCCCATATGGCATGACATGTTGTGATTCACTATCCTCAGCCTCACTTGCCTTACACTGCCTACAAATGCTTCGTTACATCTCTGACAGAGCGCTTCCACACATAAGTACCAGTACGGAGTAGCCATGTTGTCTCCAGCTTGTCATTCATCTGCATGGCGTACTAACATCTAACTAAACCTACATTTTGTATGTATTTTGTATGTATATCATCCATATGTCTTGTTTTGAAGCACAGCGCGTTCTCGTGGCACTGCGCTATGCTTCCACACCAGGGATCGGGGGAGGACAACTACTGGTTCATTGATATCCAATGGACAATGCTGCCACTGGCCTTGGACTTGGACATTGGCATGCTTCTTCGACTGTATTCATACTGTATTTGCAGCTGTCATTGCTCCGTTTAGCAACGTGCAAAATGTTAGTCGCATAACATCCAGGTACATTTCTGCACATAACTCTGCTCTTGCATGGACAGCTTACTGTTTCATGTATCGCGTAATTACGTAGGGTTACCACCTGTCCCACTTTGCGAGGGCCAGTCCCTCTTTGGGCAGTTGTGTCCTGCATAAATGTGACAAAATGGCAAATGTCCTGAGATTTTAGGACAAAATTATTTTCTATATTTTATGTCATAGTTGCATAAGCCACTGGCCTTGGACTTGGACATTGGCATGCTTCTTCGACTTTATTCATACTGTATTTGCAGCTGTCATTGCTCCGTTTAGCAACGTGCAAAACGTTAGTCGCATAACATCTGGGTACATTTCTGCACATAACTCTGCTTTTGCATGGACAGCTTACTGTTTCATGTATCGCATAATTACGTAGGGTTACCACCTGTCCCACTTTATGAGGGACAGTCCCTCTTTGGGCAGTTGTGTCCTGCATAAATGTGAAAAAATGGCAAATGTCCTGAGATTTTAGGACAAAACTATTTTCTATATTGTATGTCATAGTTGCATAAAACAGTTATTCTGTATCTGAAACACCTAAATGCTATAAGAAACAGAATAAGGAACTAAAATGCTACAAGAATAGACTTTTATTCAGGCAAAACACTGAAGTTCTGTCCTTTGTACTGGCCGTGGGTATGTTTTGCCCTGCAAAATCTGATGTTTGTAGCACAAATGTCCCACTTTGGGCATTTGGAAAGGTGGCAACCCTATCATTACATCATTTGCATAGCTTACACATACAAATGGGGTATGTTGCAAATCCCAACATTGTCCGTGCAATGTTCGTGTTACAGGCGGTCTTGCACACCCCTGCAGGTGTTTTCTGAATAGCCTGGCAGTCATCTTTCCTTGCTGTACTCTCACTCAATCCATACACGCCGGAGGCTTCGTGTATCATGGCCTAGGCTTTGCTGTGTGCTATGTCTATTTGTGGTGTATGCATGGCTGTGGGTATGTCCCACTGTCAGCATTGGTAAAGGTGACACCCTATAGGTACTTCCTGTAGACTGCTGCGTCATTTGACATGTCAGCATATACCTGCGGATGAACATCCTACTGCAGCGCTTTTCATATCTTCTGAGTTATCTTGCAGTCAATAATGCTGTTTCCTCAGACATGTATCTGTTTCAGATCATACCTATCAACCTCCTAGTACAAAACATCTGTACAAAGCCTAACATGATGGGGGGACAGATAGGGGCAGATTCTACATATTGCTCTTACAAACGTAGATAGTTGACAGTATTATAGGTTTTGCATTAGTATGACCTTTCTGAGGGATTGGGGTCTTAAACATATGTTTATCATTATTTAATGACGTCAGTTCTCAGGTATTTGGCAGACAGGTACAGATTGTGAGAGGAACACACCACACATATGAGGCATACATCTGCACATTCGTACAGTTGCAAGGTATGTTTCCGATACTGGACATCAATTTCTTTACACCAATACACACAATACATGGCGCCATCACAGGCCAGTTACCATTGCATTCCTATTACAGGACACACCCACCCACTGGGTTATATTCCTCACACAGGCCAACAGGTGCTTATCCACACTAATTATTCCATCATGTACCTTACGTGTATGCCAGTATTTGCGCTTTCTGTCAGTGGCAGAGCTCAAGTACGAGTATGGGGGACTGGACACTGTATCGGTGACACTGCATGACACCCTGAGGGACACATGTCTTTTGAGTCTATTAACCTTGCACATTGACTTTCACAGGCCATACATTGTAATTCACATTTGTGGACAAACATGCTTATGACTTGTACATGTTTTGTCATTTGTCCTGACATCTTTCTTCTCATCTATCCACCTAGTATCACTAGTTCTGTACATTTCATTAGGATGGGTTACCTTCATACCTCTCACCTGTACACATTATGGGTATACGCCCTGGGGTTTGACCTATGATTCTGTTACATTTGTCATGCTAATGTACCTTTCTGGTAGATTGCTGGCAAGCCATGACGGACTGTGCGGTTAGGTAATCATGACTGACATTTCTATTTCATGATTACTAACTCTCATAACATTCGTATTCCTGACTACGCAATTATTCTATCAATGGTCTGACTTTGTCTGAGGTATATTTAATATAGTCCCTATTTGTCTGTCATGTACTATGCCTTAGTCCAGCTGTCTTATTCTGACATTCTGGCAGGTATGGTTACCATCTTGGTCGTACGCGTGTCCATCCATGATAATTGCCTACAAGACACTGATATAGGTCCCTACATCTTCCCCCAATGGTTTACACAATATCCAGTAGATGGGTTGCACCTTTTTGGAGAATGTAGGCATGTGCTATACCCACATAGGTATATTGATCACTCCCATGGGGCGTGCCTAATAGATCTGTGCCAACCAACACCTTGGCCCAATTCTGCATACCCATGATTCCCATACCTGACACACCTCCACAGTACCCATTAAACATGTTTAATGTGAGCGATAATAAAGTGTGAGGACACTTCTGAGCACTCCCCACTCTGCGGATATCAGCTCGTACGTTATACAT
Organism: Protopterus annectens; assembly: GCF_019279795.1. Classification (NCBI taxonomy): domain Eukaryota; kingdom Metazoa; phylum Chordata; order Ceratodontiformes; family Protopteridae; genus Protopterus; species Protopterus annectens. The sequence goes on from NC_056729.1 coordinate 1,042,041,022, forward strand.
TCAATCGACCCATGTGTTATTACCCTTGCACCTGCTACTGTTGCATGTACACCTATATCGTAGTTGCAGGTGTGACTTCTTTTGCATCAATGACGGTTGACACTTCGTACAGGATCAATTTTTGGGGTCCTGCAAAGGACACCTATATTCATGTTTAACGTGTAGAACATGCAGGCCCTGTCACACTGGTACTTTCCGGGCAATGGTTTGGAAACCATCGGTGTATTCTCCTTTCATGCATGTCTGTCTGTCTATCCATATTAGCTATACCGTGACCTATTTATATACATGTGTTATATGTACAGGGACATATGTTTGTTGTGTATATATCTATTCATGTATCGTGTGTGTATAGATTTGTATATGTACGTATATACATATGTATTTACATTCCTCATCTTGTAATTTGCTTTGGATTATGTCTGTGGATATATGTGTATATATATCTCCATATCATACCTTTCAACTGTACAGATTTCCGCTGCATGTACAGCTGTTTGCCTCTTTTCTTTGGTCCATTTTTCATAATCTTGTGTCTATCTGGCAAGTTAGTGGCATATCATTAAAGACTGACGGTAAATAATGACAAACATTTCAGGTTACGACTTCATACCCTTCAGAGATTCCATGCTAGTGACACACCTGTTATTCTATCCACTTTCTATGTTTGTTAGGGCAATATCTGGGGATTGTCCCTATTTGTACCAGTTGTTGTCATGGCTTTGTCCGGTTTCATACTTTACGGGTTTAACAGGTATGAGCCATGTACATAGAACGTGGGGAAAACACCATTCATTTTCTATTCTGTGAGCGGATTACACACGCGCAGGCGCACTTGCATATCCTTATTGTGGGTTACATGTGTTTCATAGATAATTGTGCTTCCGTGAACTTTCATAATTCTGACCGTAACAGTTACATATCTGTATTCCAGTTTATGGACTACTGCGAAACACATGTTCACCTTTACATATTTAAATGTGTGTACTGCACGGACGCTTTCATTACACTTTCAGGTTATATGTGCAGTGATCGTAGGTCAACCGGGACTTCATTCACATTGGCCGGATACCAGAACCACTATTCTATTGGTGTTCTCCCTCATTGATAATCATACCCATAGTACTTAGCTAGATCAACATACGCCTCACCGCTTCACCTACGACACAGGCATCCATTTTCCTGCTGGGAAAAAGGCGGTACTACATATTACAAATTCCCTATTGCCTACTGCTGTGGACTCCGGCTGCATTGTTAATCACTCCGAGGATATGCAGAACACCATGGCATATAGTCCAGCCACATACAGGTCTTTGATTGTCAGGGTGTTCATGTAATGATCTGGGTTTAGGCTTGTCCACATGGTGAACGGAAATTCCCTGGCCGAGGTCAAATGTCAGACGAAGCATATGGACAGGGATTATCTCCCTATTTTGAAGTTTTACCTGTGTTTATAGACACAGGTGTTTGGGCACCTGTCAGCAGCTTATTCTGTTGGCATTACATATTATGGGTGGGGTTGTTATAGTCCATACTCCACGATGAGGGGTGTTCCCATTCACATTTGACTATTACCTGTATACAGTCATATGGGGATTATTATTTTTGGACATGAAGTGACTACAGGTATGCAGTTGTACATTACACAAGTGTGAAGGGCTGTTCCTGTAAATATGTACAGAACATACCTCTCAACCTCTTAGAGCACCGAACCTGCACAAAACCTACACGATGGGGGGACAATTAGGGACACATTTTAACGATTGCTCTTACAAGCTTAGAACGTTGATAGAATGCTAGGTTTTGCATTAGCATGACTGTTGTGCAGGTTGTGGAGTCTTATACTCAGGATATTTCCCATTATTTAGTGACGTCAATCCCCAGCTATTTACCACACTGGTGCAGATTGTCGGAGGCACACACCAACACTATGGGACGAACCTGTGGTCATTCTTAGGGTTGCCACCTTTTCGACTGCCCAAAGTGGGACATGTTCTGTAGAGATGTCAGATTTTCCAGGACAAAACATACCTACAGCCATGCATAGTACTGCACTTTAACCTTTTTTGTACATATAATAGCTTATTCTAGTAACATTTGAATTGCTTATGCTACTTCACATAACATATTGAGAATTCATATATAAAATAACCGTTTTATGCGACTATTAAAGTAAATTAGGAAATAAACTCTCGGGACATTTGCTATGTGTTGATTTTTTTCACAGGACACAACTGCCTACAGAGGGATTGTTACTCGCAAAGTGGGACAGGTGGTGACCCTAGTCATTCTGCGAATATCCAGACAGTTGAGTGGTATGGCACAGACCTCTGTAATACGCTGCTGTGTTCTGGCACAGCAGTAGCTCAGCATTAAAGGCTGCAGTCGGAACGTGCTGACAGACAGTTGGGTTTCAGACTTCATACTCCAGACATTAATGCCAATGTGCAAACGTTTATTCTATCAAATTCTGTTTCTAAGAGATATGTTTACAGATTGTCCCTGAGTTTGGACCTTTGTCTCACTTATATTCACGGCTCTGTCCAGATATCTTGCTCACACAGGTTGACAGGTATGGTCAGCCATGACTGCACACAGTCAGTGTCCCTCACACTTGATCAGGGTTGACCTGTTTATGTAGTGTCTTCCTCACCCACATGCCATTTTTCACTTTGCAAATGTGTGCATTATATTCTCCCTCCTATTCGTGTCTGGACATGTGCGTCACGGGAAGGTATTTTATCCTGGGTGGTAGGTTATGCATGCCCACTTAGGGCTGGACAGTGTCATGGACCTCCACTGCACGTTCTGACTTGTGTCCAGATATCTACTGGATTGGACATCATGTCGTCATACCCATTCTACTATTTACACAAGTTGGTCATCCCGTGAGGGATATCCCAAAAATTGGTCAAGACCAAAACAAGTTAGATAACGAACATATTTTTGGCTCACGAAAATGTGCAGGGAGTTTTACCTGCAGGGGATACATAGTTTGCAATCCTGATACAGCCTAGGGTGACAATACCTACTACATATGCATAGGGGTCACTGTGTGTAGCTGTTTCTGCAACAAACCAGTGGACCAAGTACGGCTGGATTTGGTGGACGTTCTGGTATGGTGGCAGGTTGTGTGTTGTGGAGGGTATGCTGGGTAGGCTATTATGCATCCAGGTGTGTTGTGTTTGTTATGGCCAGTTCCATCAGGACCCATCTGCCCCCTCATATACCTCTGGTTCACCTTTTCTGCATACGACACAAGTATCGCCTTTGAGGACTTTACCATTAAACACACACCACTCACACGCGAATTACTCACACCCCATAGAGCACTACTTTGGTTGTTGGCCCTTGACACGGCCAGAGTTACACATTGACTACCCTACATGTGTCAGGTACCTTTATGGTTGTGTGGACTACCCTGCCATGTTTGCTTTCCATATGCTATACCTCACGCACATAGGTACACGCCCTTACTTCACTTTCATTACTTGGTTGGTGTATCCGGGTACTACCCTTTTCGACTGTGTCACATACACGTTTGGATTATACAGCTGACTTCCGGATTTTGCCAGCCTGTTCTACTCATTGGTAGGATGGCACCTTTTCCTATGTCCAAGCTATTCCTTACACATGTCCGACCATTGTAGACATTGCCTCCCCACAGTCAACGGTTGTGTTTCCACCTTTTCAATTGGCCACAGTGTGACATAGGGTTACCACCTGTCCCACTTTGCGAGGGACAGTCCCTCTTTGGGCAGTTGTGTCCTGACATGTAATTGTCAACATGGCAAATGTCCTGAGATTTTAGGACAAACATATTTCTTATATTTTATGTGATAGTTGCATTAAACAGTTAATTCTGTATCTGAAATACCTGACTGTTATGAGACACAGAATAAGCAACTAAAATGCTACAGGAATATGCTTTTCTGTAGGCAAAACAGTTATGTTCAGTCCTTTGTACTGGCCGTGGGTATGTGTCAGCCTGTACAGTCTGATGTCTTTACCAAACATGTCCCACTTTGGCCATTTGTAAGGGTGGCAACCCTACTGTGACAGTTGCGGTGAACACAGCATATTTTACAGGCCGACACATACCCAAGGTCAGTTTGGCAGATAGAACTTACAATTCTTGCCTATATCTAAGCTTATTCTTGTAGCATTTCGGTATCTTATTCTGTTTGTTATGACATTTATGTATTATACGTCCAGTGAAATATGTTTAATGCAACTATTGCATGATGTCTACGGAGGAATTATGTCCTATATTCTCTGGACATTTGCCAGTTTTACATGTTTGTGTCAGGACACATCTGCCCACAGAGGGACTGTCGCTCGCAAAGTGTGACAGGTGGTAATCCTGGTCGACGGTATGGATCATACTGTTCCTTTCGGCCTACATGTGTCCATGTTGCTATGGCTCGTTTATATGCTCCTTCTGTTTCGTTTACATGCATATGCTATTTCCTATCACATTTGGTATGTGAAATATGGACATTCCTTTTGTATGTGACTATTACATGGCTTGTGGGATATGATTCAGACATACGGTCACTACCTATATCTACATTTCTCCTCGTGTATTTTGTTATGGACACATCTGCACAGCTATGTTCCCTCCCTCAAATTATGGGTCGGATGGTGACCCTCTCCGTTGGACTTGACGTACCTACTGGCGGCGAGCTAACATCTGATATGTTTCACTTCCACATGGTATAGCTATCATCACTATGTTGGACTACAGGCACACGGTTTTCCTGTCATTTGTTCATGGGTAGGGTCCCATTATTCCCTACAGTGCATTTATGTTTGACTCTTTATTTTCTATTCGCAGGGACTCTGCTTTGCATACGTTTCAGTCTCCATGGACCCTGATAGGTATGATTACTATTGCTGGTGGAATATAATATTCAGCAGTTTAGGTTGCTCCTCGAAAGCCGACATTGACACGCCTCCCTGCACAACTTCGATACGCCCCTTGCACTCGCGCACATTTCCTATGCACGTGGCTGTGGCAGCTGCGTGCCTTCATTAATATGCATATGACGCGTCTACTCCACATCTACGCTGCACAGCCAGCGCAAGCCTTACGCCGGACTTGCGCAGAGCTTCATGAATCCGGGGGTTAGTCTCTCTCTGAACAACATAGTGATTCACTTTTCTATACAGCCACACAGATATGCAACTAGATATATGGAAGTGGAATATGTCTCACTACAGGTGTGCACTGCTTAATGTCCTTCCACATAATGTCCGATTACATTTACGTCCATACTGTGCTAATCAGACATAAAGGTGATCGGGGCTATACCAAAGGATGTTACGTGAAGTACAATACAAAGTATAGGGTGTTTGCTTAATGTCCATGCAGCTTAATGTTCTCTGGGATAAAATCTATCCCAGACGTTAAGCAGTGCATACCTGTCATGCACAGCTGTTGATGATAAACAGCTTTCTATGCTAAGGACATAACACAGCTGTGGACAACACTCATATGTGCAAAACATGCACCAGTATCCATAAGTCATGTACATACACCAAGTGTTACAGTGGAAGTTTGACATCTACTTTGAACAGCTTCCAAAGGAAGCTTCACAGATATAGAGTATCACAATATATAGGTTGTATCTACAATGCAAAAGAGTTCCTCAACTTTAATACTTAGCAAGAGCACTATAATCAGGTGTGTATGCATATATATATATATATATATATATATATATATATATATATATATATATGTGTGTGTGTGTGTGTGTGTGTGTGTGTGTGTGTGTGTGTGTGTGTGTGTGTGTGTGTGTGTGTAAAAACACAGATCTAAAACATGATAAACTCCAGCAGATTTGGTATAGTAGGTAAGTAGGTATACCTTGGTATCAAGAAACTTTGCCCTCACCCTTTCTAGAGATAATAATATCATGTATGGTTTGTGTCTCAAAATGCTACAGACTTGTATGCCATCTTCTTCTTCTTCTTTCATCTGTTCCCATTAGGGGTCACCACAGCAGATCATCTGTTTCCATTTCTTCCTCTCCTCTGCATCTTGCTCTGTCACACCAACCACCTGCATGCCCCCTCTCACCACATCAATAAACCTTATCTTAAGCCTTCCTCTTTTCCTCTTACCTTGGCAGTTCCATTCTTAGCATCCTTTTCCCAATATACCCAGCATCCTTCCTCGGCACATGTCCAAACCAACACAATCTCACCTCTCTGGCTTTGTCTACAAACCATCTAACCTGAGCTGACCCTCTAATATACTGATTCCTAAGCCTGTCCATACTCATCACACCCAGTGCAAACCTTAACATCTTTAACTCTGCCATGTCCAGCTCTGACTCCTGCCTTTTTGTCAGTGCCACCATCTCCAACCCATATAACATAGCTGGCCTCACTACCCTCTTGTAGACCTTCCCTTTCACTCTCCTGGTACTCGTCTGCCACAAATCACACCTGACGCTCTTCTCCACACATTCCACCCTGCCTGTATTCTTTTCTTTACCTCTCTTCCACACTCACCATTACTCTGAACTGTTGATCCCAAGTATTTAAACTCATCCACTTTTGCCAACTCTACTCCCTGCATCCTCACCATTCCTCTATCCTCCCTCTCACTCACACACACATATATTCTGTCTTAGTCCTACTGACCTTCATTCCTCTCCTCTCTAGAGCATATCTCCAGCTCTCCAAAGTCTCCTCAACCTGTTTGTTACCGTCACTACAGATTACAATGTCATCTGCAAACATCATAGTCCACGAGAACTCCTGTCTGATCTCGTCTGTCAACCTGTCTATCACCACTGCAAATAAGAAAGGACTCAGAGCAGATCCTTGATGTTATGACACCTCCACCATAAACACATCCGTCCCTCCCACCGCTGACACCATATTTAGCACTCCAATGCCATACATCTCTAATGGGCCTCAATTGTATGCAATGTTTCAGTATCGTATTTTCTATAAAATGTTTACCTTGCCAAGGACTGATAACATGACAGCACACAGTGCCAATATTCATGAACACTTGCTGATCCAATAGTATGTGCCAAAGTCTGCAAATTTTACCAGGGCATTTTAGCTACACTGATGTACAGGAATGAAGTCCTGAGAATAACCCAGACCTTGCTTCATTTATGCAGTCCAGGCACCTACAGGACATGTCAGTAAAAAGAAATTATGAAGCTATGCCTCCTAATGTCTGTTTGATGACAGTATGCTGGGGTAAAGCAGGTGGTTCTTGTGGCCCTAGACCTTGATCAAGACTGGTATATACACTATGTGAATGGATATGCCTGTCACTTTTAGAGGGCTGGGATATAAATAAAGAGATACCATGTTTAGTAGCTCACAGTCAATTACCTTCTGAATAATGCCAGCACATAGGGAAAGGGTCTTCTAGCACTGCTTCAAGCTGACTTCTATAATCATCTGTGATAGCTTCCAGGTTTACTCACCTTTTGCATTCAGTTGGTGACCCTAACACAGAGAGTTAATCACATGAGTTGCACAAAATAACTTACTAACAGGAAGAGGAGAGATTAGAGAATACAGATGCCCACAAAGTCAGAGCAACCCATGTATCCTCCATGGATTTGCAAAAAAAAAAAAAAAATTTTTAAAAACAACCTTGCAGGGTAATATGCATATTATGCAGGACTTCAGGACATACTTCAAGAGCAAGTATAACTGCAGAATCCTGGTCCAGAGTACAACAGACAGTTAGAATACCACAGAGTATGGTCATTTCTGGATATATATAAACCTGATGTCTGTTAGCATGCCATAGGCTGAGCAATATAAGCACATGTCTGTAGTATTGAATATTGTACCATAAAGCAATGTGCAACTGCAAGTCAGTAGTTGTTCAGATATGCTAGTACTGTGATGGATTGTGAATCTGTAACAATACTTCGACACATCACTGCTGAACAGTAACAGAATCGATAATACCCTTTATCACATAATATTTTGATATGCTTTGTCATACTGATAACATGTAGTTATATGAGTACAGAACTTGGAAACTAACATTCACAGTTGTGGTTAATGTATTACCCAGTTATCAGTGAATACTTGCTGCACAGTTACAAAAAGCTTATATGATTACAGAACAGTAAACGTGTTGAACAATATACTAACAGCTGTGGCATACACAGGTGATATAAATATGTTCAACATACATTACGGTAACCAGACATTGCAGAAACCACATATGCAATGAAAATTATAGCTTTATAGTACTTTCTAGGCATTAATTACCACACTGAATTTTGTTTCTTTTGTCTGTAGGTAAGTTTCAACAGTTAAAGGTACAGTATGTTAAAGAATCACTGTGCAATCATGTCATTTTAGTATCCCTTATGTGTTATTTATTGCACTAAAACCCTAGTCATCATCTGTTATGTTATTTTGGTTACTTTCTGCCTTCTTAAAAAGTGTTGATCATGTTTGGAAGCATCTTTGCTTTACAACTAATTTTGTTCCCCATTGTACCCCTCATAATAAGGTTGCAAGCGAGTTTACAGAATATCAAGATTATAGTTTGTAGTTTGATTTTTTAGCTTCACTGTTTACTCAATTTTCTCTATAACCACACACATGCACATACTATGATGTCATGGGAGGTACTGAGCAAAGGTTTGTTTACAGTTGCAAACCGTTGTGGGTAATTAAAATAACTTACCTCTTTAGGAGAGCTGTATCTTATTTACATTGTGGTTTCACTACTACTTCATCATGTGTTAATTTTCAGTGTGAGGTGTTCCATCTGCAAGAACTATTTGGGAACTATGATCATTGCAATGGAATTATACATCCATCAGTATTAAGAAAATACTCAGTAGAATACATTCTTGAAAATTTGTGAATAGCAATAAAATGCATAGTTATCTGCTGCCTATGTGCAGTAGGCATTAATGCACTCTGAAAATGAAATATGTGTATAGACTGCTCCCTCAAGTCATTTCACACCCTTGCAATGTAATCATATTAAGTATAGAAAATCAAAATGCTTTGCTCATATATGTTGTAGATATCAAGGAGTTAGTGGGATTTGATCAACATCCCTGCAGAGGGCTATACTAATCAACCAGTTGCATTAATAGCTTTTGTGAATGACTATCACTTTTGTTGGGATCTGTGAAATACTTACCTTCCTTCATAATACCCACTGTTACTTAAATAGCCTGCACAACTGCTTGTTTAACTCAACTAGTGCGCTGATGACTTCAATATGCAGTTAGATATCTATCATTATTTAATTATAACATTTTAATTCCATTACAATTTCCTTATTTATATTCATACATGTGTTATATATGGAATAGCTATGGATCTTACCTACATCATCTAACCACATATGGTCAGTAAATGCTAATAGTAAGTATTAAGTATTAAGGGGTAGATTGTGGCACTTACTGTAGATATCCTGGGGTGTAGCATTGAATTTCTGTGATCCTGTTCTGAGGGTCTTCCCAGTCCCTACAAAGAAAATTGCCATATCAATGCCGGACCTGCACAACTACCCTGTAGATCCCAGTAAGTCCTTAGATCTCCCTCACAATCCAGTTCCATCTGAGTAAAATTCCTCAGGCATTCTCGCATTCTTTGCTCATGTCGAGTGTAGAAAGCCAGCATCTGGTAGGTCTCATCATCAGTACATTTGGTTGCCTGGATGCACCTCAGTCCCCTCTCAATTGACTCTGCCTCAAAACTGTGGGGGAGATGTTCAAAAATGTCTTCAGAAAATTGCTCACTGAGGTCCCACTCAGTATGCAGGTAGCAATGGTATGATAAGAAAATGTATCAATATCACATTTTAAAAATGGTGCATATAGGGTGGTAGCAGACTATTAGTGGGCATTGGGCACATGTTACAGATTTTCTCATTAAATGATAACTATTCGGCATTTACACAGAGTACTGTGTACACTTACTTTGAGCTATGTGTTAATGTACTGAGATTCGAGAACTTATGTGGATGTTTGCCAGTGGGATTCTAAAACATTGCATGCTAATAGCCTCATTAATTATGTATAACACAAATGATATTTAATAGGTGTTTGCACTGTACTAAACTTACTATTATGTATAACTGCCTGACTGCAGTTACCTGAAATGTAAGCTATCATTAGGTCATCTGCTAGTATTGTTTTTGTGAAATACGATGCTCATTATCACTAAACTTTTAAAACATGTTTTCAAGCATTTTTTGTTTATCAAATTCTCTGCACATCAATATCTCAGTTGCATAATGGATGGGGAAACTTCCTCAATATGCATGCATATGCATATGTCCATCATTATCAGGGAGGTTTTCCACATATGCAAGTGTATAGCCACAAACAAACTAGCCTCGGTGAAGTTTGGATATGGACAGAATTTGCCCATATCCATCATAGGTTCATAGGTTCATACTAGGCTATCTGCCCTAGGGCATTTATAAGCCTAGCCAGAGTGTGTTTGGCTTTTGCCACCCATTTTAAAATAATTTTGCTATGCCCTTTTTCGAGGTTAGTATACTGTGCCTCTGTCTAACAGTGACACAGAAGTGATACTCGGGGTAAACCTACGATCTCCCATCCACTCATCAAGATTCCTCTTGAAGAGAGTCAATGAGGGACTCTGCCTAACCTGGACTGGGATTTTATTCCAGAGTGAAGTGAGCCTCTGGGTTATGAATCTGTCCCTCCAGCATGTCCTATTTATTTCAGTGCTGAGGTTCAAGTCTCTCGAGCACGTAGCTCAATGGGATTTGTATTTTCTGAGGTGCAGCATGTCCATTAATTCTGGGTTGGACATGGCTTTATACGTCAGGCACAGATCGCCTCTGAGCAGGCGGTATGCCACTGAGTAGAGCTGGAGTTTCTTTAACCGGGCAGCATATGGCATCTGTTTGAGCCCTTTGATCCTCTTGGTGAGGTACTTTTGGGGTCTTTCCAGTTGCTGCAGGTGTCTGGTAAGGTACATCCCAAAAGGGGCATTGTACTCAATTATGGGCCTGATGAGGGATGAGTAAAGAGGCACGATGACCTCCCCTGATCTAGATGTGAATCCCTTCATGATTAGGTGGGCTATATAAAATGTTTTTCTAACCACTGTCGCCACGTGGTTGTCAAATGAGAGATTGCTATCAACTTGGGTCCCCAGGTCCCTAATTACTTCTTCTGTACTTAATGGATTACCACCTATGTGGTAATTTGTGGGCACTTTGTTTTTGCCAAAGGGGATGACTATACACTTTTTGGAGTTTAGCTTGAGGCCATGGCTCTGGCACCAGTTGTCTGTTTCTATGAGGCCCTTTTGGAGGATGCTTGTGCCAGCTGGAGTGTCAATTATGGCGCCCAGTTTGCAGTCTTCTGCAAACTTGGTCAGCCACAGTCCTTCCTTGTTGGCCTGTACCTCCGAGAAATATATACCAAACAAGAGAGGTCCCAGGACTGAGCCTTGTGGGATGCCACTTGTAACTGGTTTGGAGTCTGACATGGCTCCAGCAATTTTAACCATGTGGGTTCTGTCCTTGAGCCAGTTTGCAACCCATCTAGTGACATAGGGGTTTATATTAAGCTTATCTATAATGCCCGAGTGGGGTATTGTATCGAAGGCTTTTGCAAGGTCCAGGTAGGCTGTGTGGACCACCTTCCCCTCGTCAATGGCCTTAGTGACTGTTTCAAAGAAATCAACCAGGTTTAAAAGGCAGGATCTGCCCTTAACAAAGCCAAACTGGGTAGGATCCAGTGTCTGTAGGTCCCCAATATCTTTATTTATGAGGTACATGATGATCCTTTCCATAGCTTTGCAGACCAAGCTAGTCAGGCTTATGGGGCGATAGTTTCCAGGATCCGTTGAGGCACTACCTTTGTGGAGAGGGACCACTGTTGCTGTATGCCACTCTTTGGGTACATATCCTGTAGTAAGGCTGAGATTGAACAGTAGTTTTATGTTTGGGTTTAGCTCTTCTTGGAGTTCATGTAGGACACAGCCCGGGACACCGTCTGGTCCCATTGATGCTGTGTTTTTTGCTTTGGAGGGCAGCTCTTACCTGAGCATCTGAAATGTCAGGGGGGCAGCACTCTGCTGGGATAGATATTTGCCCTTTTGGTGGGGGGGGGGGTTGCGCTGAACCTGTTAGCTAGGATGTTGGCAATGTCTGTGGGTTCGATGTATTTTTTGTCATTTTGGACTAATTCTGAGCATATCTGGGAATTCCCACCCAGGTTCCTAACATAACTAAAGAAAGCCTTGTGATTATCCTTAGTGTCCTGTGCAATTTTTCTCTCAAAGCTGGCCTTAGACGATTTTATGAGTACCCGTAGTTTTTTGCTAATACTGATCAGAGATGCCTTCCCTTTTTGGGATTTTGCTCTATCATGTAGTAGCTTCCTCCTTCTGTTGTATAGTTTGTTTATGGCTGGGGTCCACCAGACAGGATGTCTGCCTTTGGAGGATTAGGACTTGGTTTTATTTGGGATTGCATGATCCATGCATTCCTGAATGTGTTCATAGAATGCGTTTATAAAGGATTCTGCGATCTGAGCCATATTTTCCACAGGCCCTGGGACTTTGAAGGATTCCACCTCAGTTTTGAGGAGTGTGAAATTTGCATTAGAGAAGTTTTTCACTGTGGTTTTCAGGGCAGGGGGTGGAGTCGGGATGTGAATATCCAGTGAGATTAGTTTATGGTCTGATCTTACCAATGAGGGATACACTTCTGGTCTGGAGCATAGAGTCCCCATGTTGGTGATGATCAGGTCCAGTATGTTTTCCCCTCTTGTGGGAGTGGTAACAAGTTGTTCCATAGCATTTGAGTTTATAAATTCTAGGAACCTTTGGGCTAGGGTGTTGGAGCTAGAGTAATGCTCCCAGCCTGTTGACAAAACAAAGGTCAATATTAGCACCTTTCAGTATTTCACAGCACTCCCACAGATGGGTATGTATGAATGTATTTATATATATATATATATATATATATATATATATATATATATATATATATATATATATATGGGTCTACTTTGTTTGATAGAAAACACATTTCACTGAAACTCATTTTGTCGAAGTCTCATTTCACTGAAAATGAATTGCCTGAGCACAATTCACTGAAAGCTCACTTCACTAAAAACTCCTTTGACTGAAACTCATTTCATCTAAAAAGGTATATGCCCTATTCCCCACTGTAGTGCGATCCTGAAGTTAGTATATATAACATTGCCCCCTGCATAGTTTGGGTATATATTATCTTTTGGAAAGAGTTATTCATTCGACTTGCAAGTATCCATGTCTATGGTTTGCAACATTTAAAATAGGTGGGGGGGCTATGCCCCTACACCCCCCATTCTAGGGGGTTGTGCCCCCCACACACCCTCTTACTATATATACTAACTCCAGGATCACACTACAATGGGGAACAGGGCATATACCTTTTTAGATGAAATGAGTTCCAGTCAAATGAGTTTTCAGTGAAGTGAGCTTTCAGTGAATTGTGCTCAGGCAATTTATTTTCAGTGAAATGAGGCTTCGACGAATTGAGTTTCAGTGAAATGTGTTTTCTATCAAACATATATCTATATATATATATATATATATATATATATATATATATATATATATATAGGTCTACTTCACAACACCTAAGACCCATTTGGCTGACTTTCATTTCACTGAAATCAAATCACCTAATTTTCAAAATACTGACAACTCATTTCACTGAATCTCATTTCACTGAATTTTAAGCCATAGACATGATGTGGGTTTCCATTCACCTATGACTTGTTTGTGATAAAAAGAATTTCTGTAACTTACACTGATGACTGTCAGAATACCGATAGTCATGTAGATAGTAGTGTTGTAGTGTTTTTAAATGTGGGTATGTCTCTTTACATTTTTATGAGAAGTATCTAAAGCAATATGGCGGATGTTTTGTGCATTCCCAGCAGTAGTGGCAGTGTACAGAGAACTGTTAGGCAAGTAAAAGGCATATGCCCTTTTCCCCACTGTAGTGTGATCCTGGAGTTTGTATATATAGTTGGGGGGGTGGGTGCACAGCCACCCACTTTGGGATGTGGGGGGTGTAACCCCTCCACTTAGTTTGGTTTTATATTGTCTGGTTTCTATTAAGAGGGTAAGTAAGTATTTTTTAAGGTCTGGAAAGAGGTAGTTATTAGTGTTGTGAGCATTTTTATTTATGGTTTAACATATAGGGAAGGATTCACGAAGGCTTGCACGGAGTGTAAGAGATGTGTAACACTCCATGCAAGCCTCGCGATCCAGGAACAGCCCGAAACTCCGTGTAAGAGACCAGCTAAAACGTCTCTTACATGGACTGGGCGTGGATATGCTAAATACCTCACTTGCAGCCAAAAGGCATGCAAATGAGGTAGAGTAGCGATCCACGAAACAGAAAGCAGCCCGTGTAAGAGCTGTTTTAGCTGCAGAAATGTACTCAGTTGACAACTGAGTGCGTTTCTGCAAAAATCACAATGGAGCCATGTCAGCTCCAAATAAAGGGTGCATATGTGTCAGGCAGCATGCCAATGGCCAAATATGTGGCCATTGGCAAGGTAACCCGATGCAAATATTAAAAAAATATAACTTTTTTTTTGCGCCGCGCAAACAGGTTGCGCTGTATAAAACATAAAAATGAAGGTTATAAACCCACAAATGTGGGATTGATGCAATACATGGAATGACAATGCAGGGACCAGCAGACCAAAAACAACATGGCCACCGTGTACTGGTTGCTAAGGGGGGAAGCTGAGTCTAAGACATGTAACTAAGCATTAGTAGGCAATCTGATGTGAATGAGGGTTAGGATACTGAATCCCACAGTCACATAGCAAATGAGCACAGTCTGAGTAGTGTAAGAGATACATAAGGGGGAGGAATAGTGTAGGAGATAGGTGACATCACAGGGGGGAATGGTAGAAAGAAATGCAGTTCATTGGAGGTCAGTGTTACATGACAGATGCCAGACACAGATCATGGAAAGAGGAGTGCCACAAGTTAAGCATGGGAAAGTCAAGAAATGGAAGGTGTACACTGTTACTTACACCAAAGTTTCTTGCTGGGCGTGCATGCGCACGTGTGCGTGCCATGAAGGGCGAGTAGGGCAGTGTGTGCGTGTGTAAGGCAGACTGAGCATGTGGGAGCGTATTGGTAGATTTGTAACACTGTTTGCGCTGGTGTGCGCACGTTTTAACCCGAATAAGCAGATCCTGAACCGTGTAAGCATGTGTGTGCGCGTGTAAGCCACTGTGAGCGTGTTTCTGCTGGTATGCACGTTGCTCCCCCCTGAGGAAACAGAAAGGAAAAAGGAAGCAACAGAATTAGTAGGAAGCTAGCAGGGAATACTGCTGGAGCTAGCAGGTGAAAACAATTAGAAGCAGGCAATTACACAGGCAGAATAGTAGCCCAGCCCAGCACTTAAAACTCTGCAAACAGCAGTGCAGGATGTTTCTCTCAAGAGACACTGCAAGACAGGAGTAAGCTATTAGAAGTGAAAACTGAAAAAGCTGAACTCAGAGCAGAAATGTTAGGGGCTTCCATAGCTGTCATAATGAGACATAGGCAACTTGCTGAGGGTGGTGACAATGCAGATAGTGCCAGACAACCCACAGTGAGGAGACGGAGAAGAGTGTACAGGCCTAGGGTCACCTACCATGGGTTACATGAGCTGGAGATAGTAGAGCACTATAGAGTGGACAGAGAGCTCCTGCAGCAAATAGTCGAGCTATGCAGGCCACGCCTCGCACACAGAACCAACAGAGGGGAACCCATCCCAGTGAAAACCAAGGTATGTGTTGGCCTAAGAATACTAGCAACAGGTACCTTCCAGAGACCAACTGGTGATATGATGGGGATATCACAGGCATCAGCCTCCACGGTACTGCACCAGTTCCTGGATGCCATGTCAGCACATGTCGATGATCATGTATATTTCCCCAATGCCCATGAGGTATTGGCCAGCAATATGCGTCTCTTCCAGCAAATAGCGGAATACCCTGAGGTAGTGGGTGCAATAGACTGCACGCACATACGCATCAAAGCACCAGCCGGTGAGCGGGGTAGGGCCTACATTAACCGCAAGGGCTTCTCCTCCATCAACTGCCAGGTCGTGTGTGATGCCCCGGGCATAATAATGAATGTGTGTACTGGCTGCCCTGGGAGCTACCATGATTCCCACATCTGGCATTTGACGAAGCTGTACCAGACATTTGCCAATGGGGACATCCCACACGGACACCTAGTGGGGGATGCAGGTTATGCACTGGAGCCGTGGCTGATGACACCCATCAGAAACGCACACACACCATGAACAGGAATGCCATAATGAGGCACACGCACAAACACGTAATGTAATAGAGCGTGTGTTTGGGCTGCTCAAGTCACGGTTCTGGTGTCTGGACACATCTGGTGGAGCCTTGCAGTACTCACCAACTACATGTACCCAAATTGTCATGGTATGTGCTATGCTACATAATATGATCTTGCAAAAACAGCTGCAGCAGGACCAGCATAGGGCTGGGCCAAACAGCCCCCCACCATTGCCAAGGCCATCACAGGCAGAGCGTGACTCGGAGGAGGAACAACCTGAGCCTGCCCCAGTAGGCAGAAGGAGGCGTGCCCAGTATGCCCTGGCCTTGGCAAAGAGGCAACGCATAGCACATACACTGGCTCAGTAGAAACCCTGGGAATGATACCCCTCTCTGACTCACTCAAATAATAACAGGGATGCCTAAAATGACATGACCTGCTCACAAACATGTACAGGGAGTGTAATATGTGCATCCAACAGAGGCAGCCCTGCAGTACCACCTGAGGCATGAATGCCATGCGTTAAGTAATGTAACACCATGTACTATATGCACACTTGAGGACCCTGACTAACATCCACCCTCACCAAGCATGAAGCCACAAAACGACGATGGGATGATCAATTGCAATAACTGGCTGAAGTAATGCAGTTAGTCAAAGGGGAGCCAATGTGTTTCAGCCTGGGAAGACATGCTGAGCATGACATGATGCACCACCTGCTAGGGGTGGCGTGCACCTATCAGTCCAGGCCCCATGGATACTGGCAAAGGCTGTCAGTACCCACAGCGTGCCCTGAATAGGTAAGTCTCAAAACACAAACCCACCTTCATAGGTACCACAAGGGATAGGAACCTAGATGTAATGCTACCCAATGCCAGAAGTCTAAACAACAAGATGCGTGCAGTGTAAACGCACACAGTATGGAGAATGTTGATATCAGTCCTGTAATAGAAAACTGGGTCAAGGCTCACATCAGCACCCTAACACTACCAGGTTACACCTCATACTGTGCTGTACAGCCTCAAAACATGGAACAAGCTACAAAAGGAGGGTGACTAGCAACAATTGTCAAGGATAACCACACCCCCATGTTGGTACCACAACAAGAAGCAGCATGGATTAGCCATGGTCAAATACCAATGGCTAAAACCGCCTCCCAGTATATAGCCTACTGCAGACTACTGTCCTAACACCAGGAACTGCTCCTGGCCTATGTTGGAATACATGAATATATCAAGCCCCCCAAACCACATTATATTGGTTGACTGAAAATACCCAGACATACACTGGGAGCATTATACTAGCACCAACACAGTAGGAGAAAAGTTCCCAGAATCCATAAACCAAAATTCCCAGGAACAACGTACCACTTCCACAAGAGGGGTAAGCATACTGGATGTGATAATCAGCAACATGCGTACTGGATGGCAAGATGAGAAGTGTATCCCTCACTGGTAAGACCAGACCATAGAGTAATCACACCGGATATACACATCCTGACCACAGTCCCTGGCCAGAAAACCACAGTGAAAAACATATGTAAAGCATAAGTTGCACCCCTCCAAACCGATGTGGAATCCACAAAAGGCCCTGTGCAGGTGCAGAATATGGGACACACCGCAGAACATGTTATACAGGCATTCCATGAACACAGCCAGGAATGCTTGGATTATGCAATCACAAATAACAACAAGACACAATGCCATACACGCAGGCATCTGGCATGCTGGACTCCAGCTATTACCAAACCATGCAAGAGAATGGGGAAGCTACTACATGATAGAGCAAACATAAAAAGGGAAGTAATCACTGATCAGTAGTATGGCAATAAAATATGTCCACACATACAATCCACTAAGGCCAGCCACAACAAGTAGAATCTGTGAATCCTGAGGCAATGTGACACCTGCCCCAAGTACACAGACAACCCTCAACTCCCCCCAATAAATACAAATATATGTGAGAGATGCAACCATTTATCCAAACCGGAGGCTGAGCTCCCCCAACTCAGTACTGACAAAACTAGTCAGGAGGAGAAGGTAACCACATACACCACAAACCCAGTCCCACATAGACCTATCACAACTGTAAACCAAACACATAAACACAGAAAAACATTCCCAGAGGCTCTAATTACAAACACAGCACACCAACAGAGGCCTCCAAAGCAGACTCCAAGCAACCACAACCTCCAAACATAGCACATGCAACACATAGTACACAAAGCTGGTGTGCCAAACAGTCACAGGCCAGAAGGAGAAACAACACGCCTGATACAGTTGTAATAGGTGTCTGTATAGGCAGACACACTGCTGTCCCACTCACTAGACTGAACAAGGGAAAGGGTATAGTAAGCTGCCTGTAGGCTGCCACAATATGCCACATAACACAAGTACGCAGGTCACCCCAAAGCAAGCAGAAATATGATGCACTCATTGTCCATGCTGGTGTGAATGACCTGAGATGTACCTCCCTGGACTACATGAAAAGAGACATGGATGAGCTCCCTGAGTATGTGTACTCCAGGCCGGTATGACACTGGCCGTTTGCAGCATCCAACCCTCACCAAGAATTATGCCACAGTACAAACACAGAATGATCAGCTTTAACAGGTGGCACAATTACAGCTGACAGTCCAAGAGGGTCTAATGCCTGTCTGCTTGAGATGTCATGCATGACAAGCCATGCTGCTGTTCCAGGGATGGCTTGCACCTGTTACCCCTGGGCATCTGGATACTGGATAAGGCCTTTGCCACCTCCACAGAGCCGTACATAGGCAAGGCCGAAAAGACTAATCCACCACCCTAGAAAACATAAGTGGTAAGAAACATAAGGGTAATGCTGACCAATGCCAGATGTGTAAACTGCAATATGCATGCTCCTGAGGCACTTCCCAGTATGGAGAACATCGATGTCTGTGCAGTGACAGAAGCCTGCTGCAAGCCTACTGACAGCACACCAGCACTACCAGGTTATACCACATATCATGCGTTATGGCCCCAACACCTGGACCAAAACATCAAAGGAGGGGGAGTATTCATATGCAGCACAGCCACACATACGGCCAGGTAACTGACAATGCACAAAGCAGCGGAGACCACCCATGTGCACCTAACTGTACTCAAAACCGCTGTACAGTCTGTAGCATGCGACATACCACACTCTCACACACAGGAACCCCACCCAGACATCCTGAAGACACTGGTCAGTATGAATGTCCCACCAAATACCAAACAAGGTACTCACAAATTACCACATAGGTGGTAAACCATTATGTATGCAAGGAGTAATCAGGGACCTAGGGACACAAGTCGACAGTAACCTGTCATGTGACACTCACAATGCCAATGTGGCTAGGAAGACTGTCTATATTGGACACCATATCATGAAAGGATTCACATCTACATCAACAGAGGTCACTGTGCCCCTGTACTGTTCCATTATCAGACCCACAATCTAGTACAATGACTCATATGGGATGTACCGTACCTGACACCTGCAGCGGTTAGGAAGACCTCAAAGGTACCTCACCAAGAGGACGAAGGGTGTTAAATATATGTCATATGCTGCCTGGCTGTAGACACCCCAGCTGAATGCAGTCACAGACTGCCTACACAGAGGCATTGTATGTCTGTTGTACAAGGCCATGTCCAACACAGGAGTAATGGACATGCTCCACCCCAGGAAATCAAAGCCATTGGAGCTGTGAGAGTGACAGATGTCAACCTCAACACATAATGAAATAGGATGTGCTGGAGGGACAGATACATAACCCAGAGGCTCCCCACACCCTGGAACAGGATCCCAATCCATGTTAGGCAGAGCCCCTCACTGACACCCCTCAACAGGAATATTGCCAAGTGGATGGATGATCGTAGATGTACACTGGGGGTCTTCACTGTGTCACGACCAGACAGAGACACAGTAAAGTAAATCATAAATGGCCATAATATTCACATAGCAAGGGGCGGCAAAAGACACACACACTCTGGCTAGGCTTACTAATGCCCTAGAGTGGATAGCCTAGTATGAACCTATGAACCTATGAAGATACAAATTGTACAGGACACTAAGGATAATCACAAGGCTTACTCAACTGATGGTAGGAACCATGTTGGGAATTCACAGATATGCTCCGAATCACACAGATATTACAAACAACATACCAAACACACACACATATTGCCAACATACAACCTGACAGGTGCAGTGCAACCCCCCCCCCAGAATGCAAAATATCTATCCCAGCAGACTGCTGGCCCCCTGACATTGCAGATGCTGAGGTAACAGCCATCATCTACAAAGCAAAACACACAGCAGCAAAGGTATGAGATGGTGTCCTGGGCTGAGGCCAACATGGACTCCAAGAAGAATGGAATGCCAAATCACACTACTGCCCAATGTCAGCCTTACCACAGGATATGTACCCAAAGAGAAGTGTACAACAACAGTGGTCTTTCACAACAAAGGTGTTGCCTGAATGGATACTGCAAACTACCACCCCAGGATCCTGACAAGCTTGGTCTGCACATCTATGGAAAGGATCAGCATATACCGCAGACATAAAGCTATCGGGGACCTACTGACATCGGACCCTACCCAGTGTGGTTGTCATAAGTGCAGATCCTGCCCCTAAACATGTTTGACCCATTTGAAACAGTCATTAAGGTCATTGATGAGGGCAATGTCATCCACACAGCGTAGCTGGACCGTGCAAATGCTTCCAGACAATACCCTACGAGTTCAGTATGGATATGTTCACCAGCTTAAATATAAACCCCTATGTCAGTAGAGGGGTTGCAAACCAGACCAAGGACAGAACTGACATGGTCAGACATGCTGCATCCATGTCAGACTACAAAGCAGATATGAATGGCATCCCACAAGGCTTGGTCCTGGGACCTCCCCCATTCCGTATATATGTCCCATAGGTACAGGCCAACATGGAAGGACTGTGACTGAACATGTATGCAGAGGAGTACAAACTGCCCACCATATCTGACCCCCAGCTGACACAAGCAACCCACAAAAGGGCCACATAGAAACAGACAACTGGAGCCATAGCCATGTCAGCAAGCTAATTGCAGAAATGTGTATAGACAACCACCGTGGATATACAGTAAGTGCCCACCAATTACCACACAGGTGTTAACCCATTATGTACCTAACATGTAATGAGAGAACTGGGGACACAAGGTGATAGATATCCTGCATTGGACAAACATGTGGCTGTAGTGTTCGCAGAAACATACCATATACCCACCCAATCATGAAGGTTGTCAGATCTAGATAAGGGGAGGTCACTGTGGCTCTGCAGTCATCCTTCATCAGCATCACAATTGACTACAATAGCCCCTGTGGGATATACCTCAGCAGACACCTCCATCAACTGTAAAGTCCACAACAGTACCTCACCAGGAGTAGCAAAGAGCATGAACAGATGCCATGTGTTGCCTGATTAAACAAACTGCAGCTCCACACACTGCCATACTGCCCACCCAGAGGCAAGCTGTGCCTGATGTATGAAGCCATGTCCAAGCTGGAATCAATGAACATGCTGCACCTTGTACAATCTGAATGGCAGTGAGCTATGCACATGAGAGACCTGAACCCCAGCACTGACATACATAGGACAAGCTGTACTGAATGATCCATAACACAGAAGCCACCCCCACTCTTGAGTAAACTCCCAGTACAGGTTAGCCAGAGAGTTACCTATCGACACCCCTCAAGAGGAATCCTGATGAGTGGATGGGAGATGGTAAGTTTACCTTGGGTATCACTGTTATGTCAGAGGTAGACGGAGGCACAGTATACTAACCATGACATATGTCATGGCAAACTCCAGTTACAATGTGTGTCGAAGGACAAACACACTCTGTGACTAGCATCAGAAATGGCCTAGGGAACATCGCTAGTGTTTGCCAATGTCCACCTATGTTGTGGAATACACTACCAATGTTGGACAAGCCTGGTGTAGGTAGTCCATATCTGAACATAATGCAACATGGTCATATGTGCACAACTGGTCTCTACACAGTCTGTTGTGCTCACTATGAAGATGTCAAGCAGTGATAGGACTAAAGCCCAGGATACTGTCCACCACAGTGAAAGTACTGAACCAGTACACTATACGGTACTACAGTGTTAGGTCATTATGAAAGGATGTTGACAACTGTATGCAAAGTATCCTATGCAATCCCTGCAGGCACAGTATAATCCCTGTTGTGGCAGACACGAAGCAGTTGGCCAGTAAGTACACAACATGACACCCAACACACAACCATAAACGTGAGATATTGTTGAAGTTCACACCCACCCAAATATGTGGTGGACTGCAGAGTTCAACATATGGAAAGCTCACACTGGGCATGCTCGCACACTTTGATAAATGAGGCATATGTCAGACAACATGCCATGGAAAGGCTGAACTGGGCATGCTCACACACTTAGGCCATATCTCCGTTTAGCAGTTGGCCACACATATCTGGTATTTGTACGTGTCATTCCAGGAACCAACCACAACACAGCAATCTGCCCAGTGCACACAGCAAATGACTAGAGACATAAGTGATATAGTGGATCGCCCTCATATTCAAACATCTTCCACAGATACACAAGTTGTTCATAGGAACAGGGAATGCTATGGCAATAAAGACCTGCAAACAGTCTAACAGCAACAAATATTGTGCATCTGACAATTAAACATATGGGTGTAGAGGTCAATACTAGGCTGTTTGCCCTAGGGAATGACAGCTTAGCCAGAGTGTGCTTGGCATCTGCATCCCCAGTACAGTAGGCTACTGTGCCACTGTAAAGTAGGTCACATAAGGCAACGTGTGAGGCTAGTGAGCTGTGCCTCTGTCAAGCAGGGGCACAGTGGAGACCCCAGGGTTTGAATGTGCTAAGCCACATCCATGTTGTTGGTGTGTGCTGGAAGAGGGTTGCTGAGGACCTCTAACAGTAAGTGGGTGTCAATAACAGACTGAGTGGAGCCCTATCTGCATTGTCTGGACAATTCCACTGTCAACACTGTGTTGTGATGATTATGTGGGATTGAAGTGTCATGCCGGTACTGTTCACAGATGTCCTCCCTCTGTGGGCTACAGCTCTGCAATGTATTAGCTCACTCTGTCTGTTGGATGGCTCATATATGGCTGGTGTACACCTGACAGGTGTCCTGTTGTGGAGCAGTCATGGGTATATGTGGGATAGCATGATCAATGCAAACCTTACACATGCTCATAGAATGCAATTGTCAAGGATTATGCAGAGTGGCCAGTATAGTCCCCCAGCATGGGTCCTTTGAAGTCGTCCACCCCAGTCTTCACAAGTGTAGAGTCTGCTTGTGCTAAATACAGTTTGTTTGCAGTGAGAATCTTGCCTGGGGGTGAGGATGGGATATGGATGTCCAGGGAAAGGTGGGTATGGTCAGATATCAACAATGGTGGTCTACCTCTGGTGTGGAACAGTGAGTACCCATGTTGCAGATGGACAGGTGCAATATGTATTCCCCCATGTGGCTGTGGTGAGTGGTTCTGCCATAGCACATGGACCCACAAATTGTAGTGGCTGTAGGGTAAAGTTGTAGAGGCCTGAGTAGTTCCCACACACAATATGCCTGTACCTGATGTTAACAACTGGAATGGTGTATGTAAACACCTGCATATCCCGGCACTGTTCCCAGGGAAGCAAAGTTTGTGTCCTGGATGTGGGTGTTCTGGACTGGTTGTGTTGTGTGTTACAGATCCTGTGGTCACGAAGCATGGTATAGAACATAACCTGCCAGTGCGATGTGCATATCTGACCCTGAAGTAGGTGGCTGCAAATGCATATATATGCTATCCCCCACCTGACAGGTACTACTAGATGTACATACCTCTGTAGAAATAAAGATGTCAGCACCCTATAAATACTGCAGGTGCAGAACAGATGCCCAGTAATTCGGATAGCGCGCTCTGCTAATGCTTCCCCTCAAGTGCCATAATATAGTTAGGTAGGAGTTTGAACCATACAAATGCTCAGTGTGTGTGTGTGTGTGTGTGTGTGTGTGTGGGGGGGGGTGAGCGGGGTTGATGTGTGTGCAAGTCTGTGTGAGGGAAGTGTCCCTTTTGGCAACTGGCCTGGGAAAACACTCTACAGGATGCACATTCCCCTTTCTAAGCACTGATGATGTCAGCACCCTATAAGTACAGCAGAAGAAAGAAAACCTCTCAATAATGCGAATAGTGTGCTCTGCTAATGCGTCTGTCACGAGTGTCATAACATAGTTAGGTAAGGGTTGGAATCCTACAACTGCCCATAGTGTGTGCAAGTCTGTGTGAGGGAAATGTCCCTATTGGCAACTGGGAAAACACTCTACAGGATGCACATTCCCCTTTCTAAGCACTGATGATGTCAGCACCCTATAAGTACAGCAGGAGAAGAAAAACTTCCCAGTAATGCGAATAGCACGCTCTGCTAATGGGTCTGTCACGAGTGTCATAACATAGTTAGGTAGGGGTTTGAATCCTGCAACTGCCCAGTGTGTGTGGAGTGGGGTTAGTGTGTGTGCAAGTCTGTGTGAGGGGAAATGTCACTTTTGGCAACTGGGAAAACACTCTACAGGATGCACATTCCCCTATCTAAGCACTGATGATGTCAGCACCCTATAAGTACAGCAGGAGAAGAGAAACCTCCCAGTAATCCAAATAGTGCACTCTGCTAATGTGTCTCTATCAAGTGTCATAACATAGTTAGGTAGGGGTTTGAAACCTGCAAAAGGCAAGTGTGTGTGTTTGGATGAGGGGAGTTTGTGTGTGTGCAATTCTGTATGAAAAACATGTGCTTTTTGGCAATCAGGAGATCACACTACCCTTTCCAAACACTGATGATGTCAGCACCCTATAAATACAGCTGGAGAAGGGACACCTCCCAGTAATCCGAATAGCGCACTCTGCTAATGTGTCTTTCTCAAGTATCATAACATAGTTAGGTAGAGGTTTGAAACCTGCAAGTGTGTGTGTTTTGATGTGGGGAGTTTGTGTGTGTGCAATTCTGTATAAAAGACATGTGCTTTTTGGCAATCAGGAGATCACACTACATGATGCACATTACCCTTTCCAAACACTGATGATGTCAGCACCCTACAAGTATAGCCGGTGAAGAGGAGCTTCCTAGTAATCCGAATAGTGCGCTTCGCAAAAGTGTTTCTCTCACGTGTCGTGACACAGTTAGGTAAGGGTATGAATCCTGAAACTGGCAAGTGTGTGTGGGGGGTTAGTAGGGTATGTGTAATTGCAAGTGTGAGAGGACAGATCCTTTTGGCAAATACTACAATACACCAGATGCTGCATACTCCCTCAGTAAACCCAGGGGATGTCACCACACTATCAGTACAGCCAAACAGGGCTACTTGCCCAGTAATGCCAATAGTGCGCTCCGCTACTGGGTCTATTACCACTGTCAGAGCACAGATAGGTATGTTTTGGAAACCCACAACTGCCAC
Organism: Protopterus annectens; assembly: GCF_019279795.1. Lineage (NCBI taxonomy): Eukaryota > Metazoa > Chordata > Ceratodontiformes > Protopteridae > Protopterus > Protopterus annectens. Next base: position 1,042,066,826 of record NC_056729.1, read on the forward strand.
GTGTGGTTGTGTCACACAATATGAGCATGTGTGGGTTGTTGCTCATAACAATGCATACCATTGCCTAAACCAGCACTGGCAATGCACACATGATGTATGTGTGTGACACATACACATATATACCTGTGACCTTCAGTAGTTACCATGTCTGACACGTGCCTTAAGTGGATAAATGGTATTTGCAATGCATAACAATATGACTGTGTCTTACTGTGCAGGGGCCGCACGCGGTATGTGTCTATACAGTGTGGGTTGTATATGGTATAATACCTACAGCAAGGGATACACATCTGGTCTGGGCCATATAGTCTACATGTAGTCAATGAACAGGTGCTGCATGTTCCCAACTGTTGTGGGAGTGGTAACATGTTGTTCCACTGCAATTCAGTGACTACATGCTGGGAACCTTTCAGCTAGTGTGTTGTAGCTACAGTAATGCTCACGCACAATGTTTGGCTGGATGCAGTCCAGCCATATAAAGACATTTCTTGAGACTGTCATATTGCCAGTGTTGTTATTGAGGATAGGTGGGTTTCCTGTGTATGGGAGGGTTGTGTGTGCCAGGCTATGAACCAGAAGGCAGTCCAACACACTATTAGCTGCTCATGGATAGGCCCTGATGCTTTGTGCTGTGCCAACAACCTGGAGGTGTGTGTATCTGTGGTGCCTTGGGATACCACCCCCCTGTCCATGTGTGTTACATGTGTAGGGGACGACAGGCATGGTATAAGGTATAACCTGGCAGTGATGGGTTGCACCTGTGAGCCGTGAATCAGGAATCTGGTACTGCACAGATATTGCAGTTCACCCTGCTGAGGACAATGTCCAGTGCATGCATCTTGCTGTGTATACTGCTGGTGTTGTGTAGCATCACTGTTAGTGTCCTATCCTGTGTGATACCCGCAGAGGTGGCTATGTAATCCGTGTCCTGCAGCAAAAGGCACTATGTGTGTATCAAGGGGCTTCGCCAATATACAATGGCCGATGGGTGTCACGTGCAAGCTGCCCCTCTTAAATCATTGTGGCTTCCCTAGCATGTAACCACATGTTTACAGCCATTGGATACCCTATGAATGACATTGGAGATTGAACAGAATGTAGACATAGAACACCCTTCCTACATATTGTGGTAGCATACCTGGTGAGGGTATGATGGCAACCAAGATCAGGCTCATACTGGCCCGTACCACAGGCTGAGAGATCCCTTCTATGTTCCCTATCATGTAGTACAGGGAGGTATGTCTCAGGTCATCCATAGTGGCATGGTCAATGACTGAGTCATATGTGTCCATGCCTCTGACTGACCTGTATGCATGTGTTTTGTGGTGGACCATAGTGCCCCACAGGCATATCACTGTGACCTTCACCATGTACAGCCTGTTGAGCAGGACCCCACTGCAGTGGCCAAGAGAGGTACCTGACACATCTGTAGCAGGTGTGTTGTGTAGCCCTGCAGGCTGTGAGTGTGTGGCACACGGGATGTGTGTGCCATGTGTGGCATGTGCTCTGTTCCGACATAACGTATGCCTCTGTGTCAGCTGCGGAGGTGTGTGATGCTCAGGCAGGATGCTGTTCTGAGTCTCCAAGTATGCCCCAGTGTGTTCAGATTGCTGTCAGTGCGGGTCTATGTCAGACTGGTATTGTAGTCACTGTAGTATGTCATGCCACCTGACAGGGTATGGCAGTACTGGGTTCAGAGTGCTCAGTCCCCAGATTGGCTATGTGGTGGCATCCCACACATGTGTTGTACGTTCCTGGCCAGGGGAGAGTGTTGACTGCATACATGTGGCAGCTGTGACATTGCCACATGACTCACATAAACCACAACTGGACCATAGAGGTGATTCACAGGTTACCTTTGCACATGCTACCATAGTAGTGTGATTGCCATGGTGATTACCAACACATAGGGCCAATGGGGAACAACATACTGAAGGTGTGTATGTGTGGGTGTACTGCTACTGATTTCATAGCACTGGCATATATGACTGCACATGTGGGTAAATGCCAGGTAAGTCGTGTGCAATGTGTCACAGGCAACGTACATGCGAACAGGACAGACAGTGATGTTCTGTCATGTGGAAACTTGACATACGTATAGTACGCTATGCAGATGTCACTAGAAGTCCACAGAAGCTCTGTAACTCTGCATTGCAGGTGGAAGCAGTGTTCCAGGGAACCCCAAGCAAACATGCATGCAAACAAAGCTACAGTAAGCAGGGCTGGAGGTAGTCCATTGTACAACAAAGAAGGGGTAACACTTACAGTAGGTAACAGTGCAAATATGTAGGCACTATCAACATGTACCCAGGAATGCACAGCTCAGATGTCCATGGTAGAACTGATATTATGTCATAGTTAATTGTGATTTGTATTACATTGGTACTGCACACATATCAACATGCGCAAACATCCACATTGCATAGTCGTGGGCAACTTGCCACCATTACTGTACATGTCCATCATTGCGTATCACTACTTGCATTAGCTTCTCCCCTGTGCCACCTATGTATGTGGCTATCTGTTGACATCCTTACCACTGGTATGCAATAATGTGCAGCTGTTACACTATGGTACTTACTATGGGTGTAGATAACAATTCAGGACAGTCATACAGTTACTGCATCAGGCATGCTGGGATATACACACAGTCATATCAGCACACTGTACTGTTACCAACATGATACTAGTAATACACTTCTATGTAGTCACCCTGTGCATCAGCAACGTGTTTACCTCTTCCTGCACTGATGTTGGAGATTGCAGGAGGTGGCACAGTTTCATCATATGCACAGGGTGTGAATTAGGTATGCCTGAGTCTGCCACTGATACCACCAATTGACATGTGTGTATGTGTGTTGGTGAGGGACAGCAGTACAGGGTGGGGCACTGTTGGTGCAGTGTGTGCATGTATGTGGTAGCCATAGGTGTTAACATTTCGCATGTGTGTATGCATGCACACAGTTCCACCTCATAGCTGCCATATACTGGAGTTTGTGGACAGCCACAGACTGCACCTGGCAGGTCATATAGATCAGTGTCTGTGGGCACGGATACAGTACCTGTGCCTGGCAGGGATGCTATGGACCGTATCCGGTACTAAGCCAGACGGGGTACTGTCATCAGAAGCGGGAGTGTGTTGACTGGACACAGGTCCCTGTTGGAACTGTCCAGAGCCATGTGCACGTGGTCTCCTGGGGCTTTCCGATGACAGCACAGACCCAGCATTGCTGGGGCTACTGCTGGCACTATGGGGGCATCTGCGGGCCTGTTGTCATCCGCGCCGACTGCCAGCTGCTGCTGTTGCTGGCATACGGCCACGTTGACGCCGCAACCGTCCACCATTGCCCTGGCTCATGGACATGTGGTTGTGGAACTGCTGTAATATGTCCCCACAAAGTCTGTCTATGACATCGGTGAAATTACGGATAGCATCCGCGGTGTCACGCATAATTGTCAGTCATAGCTGTGTGACATGCTCTCAGCTCCCTCAGACCCTGTCTGGTATACCTTTCCATACACGACTGACACGACTGTGCCTGCATGACAGCCCGAAATAGCTGAGGTTGACAGACCTCTTTGGGCACGTCTGTCAGAGGCAGTACGCCCATGGATGCTCCCACGAGAACCCATGGGCAACTGTCTGTGTGGTACCATCGCAGGACCCTGCCCATGGCTGCTGTGTGGGGAAGCATGTGCCACAGATACCACATTACCCTGGTCAATGCCCACTGTATCCTGTCCATCACCTAGGGACAATGGTGACATAGGATGTACTGGCAGGATGACTGTGCGCAATGATGGGGTTGACAGCTGTGTACTGTCAATTGGCTGACCACTGACGGACCCTGATACACCTTCCTGTGCCATTACAGAGATATCATCATTATCAGTACCTGTGGCACCAGATTCAGGTTCCCTGCTGCAGGACACCAGAGCAGCACCAGAACCTGTGGGAGGAAGACAGGAAACACAGTTTACAATGTCTACACAATGTTACCAGTGATGCACTTAATGCACACATGCACACATGCACACGTGGACACAGGCACACATGCACACATGCACACATGCACACATGCACACGTGGACACAGGCACACATGCACACATGCACACATGGACATGTGCACACATGTACACATGCACACATGCACACATGCACAAGTGGACACAGGCACACATGCACACATGCACACATGCACACGTGGACACAGGCACACATGCACACATGCACACATGCACACGTGGACACAGGCACACATGCACACATGCACACATGCACACATGGACACAGGCACACATGCACACATGCACACCCCGCAGTATACACACAGAGCACTACTGAGTTACACTAGTATTACTAGCACTATCAGGACTATTATAGGTATTGTTAAAACACACTCACCAGCATGGATGGGCTGCCTTGCTGTAACACCGGAGGGACCTGCAGAAATGAGGAGATTAATGTCAGTGGGCACAACTGTGCCATTGATACTGCATATGATACAGTGCAGTAGTACACCAGTTGCCTTTCACATGTCAGCTGCTGATATTGGCAATATCACACCTGCACAATTACATACTATGTTGACAGCTACATACCACGGACACACCTTACACATGCATAAACTAACAGTGTACAGAACAGCCAAGTGTACATATGGCATATTACCTGCACGCTCCATGTCGTGTTGCTGTGTGAATCCAGCCTCCATCATGATGCAGGTGTGTTGCTGTTGATGTTCCGGGGTTGGAGCCACAACACTTAGGAGCAGCCCCTCCAGTCTGGTGAGGGGGGGATGTGTGGCCACCCCACCTCCTGTGGCGACCTGTTGCCTGTGGATATCCGATGCATTCTGACGGACATTTCTGATTAAATCACTGCAGTGATGTCGTACCTGCTCAAATGTCCTATTATGAGTGCCAATGTCATTTACCCTGCGGACAAGGTCTTGCCACAGTGCAGCCCTCTCCTGCTGATTCTGGCTGGTGCAGGAAAACAGTATGTCATAATCCCGCACCAGGCTCTGGTGTATCTCTTCATCTTCTGCAGCAGAGTAGGCAGGATTTCGCTGACGCGCCATGCCCCTGGAAGAGAACACAAACAGGATATCAGCAGACTATGTCAGCAATATATAGCACACATACTATACATGATACTCAACTGTAGTGATATACTACTACTCCCATATGCAGCATGTGTGTGTCTCTTGGTGGATACACAAGTACATGGCCAGATATCAGTGCTCAGCCAACACCTGTGCAACAATACCTGCCACATTCCATACAACATAGTAGCATGCCCCATCGGTCAGCACACTGAGACAGGTCCAATGCACAACCTCACTCTGGGGGTTCATACCAAGGTACTGTATGTGGAACGCCATCCACTAGTGTGATCTGGACACAAATTACTCGGCCTGGATATACATATCCCACCACCACCACCACCAGCACAGTAGACTACTTTGATATATATGTGATTAGACAGATATTCACTTGTTAGGACTGACATGGTATCCATGCAGCCCACTGGGCCAGAGGAAGCCACAACCCACACTGCTGACCCCTTTCCGAATGCTTCCCACGGACATCCCAAAGAATGCATGGAACATGCACACACATTTCTAACCCAGACCCTATGCACAAAGGTTAGGCATCCTGTCCGGTGGACCCCAGCCAAAGACAGATTGTATAACGATAGAAGGAGGCTACTGCAGGACAGGGCAGATTCACATAAAGGGAAGGTGTCTGTGGTCAGCACTGGTAATAAGCTACGGTCTCTCATAACAACATCCACGGCCTACTCTGGGAGGCAAATGGCCACGAACACTATAGATAACCACAAGGCCTTCTTCAGTTATGTTACACATATGAACCAAACGCCGCAGATATGCTCTGAGTTACTACACACCTACTTAACATTCACCGAACACACAGATATTGGCAACATTCTGGCAGACAGGTTCAGTGCACATATCCCCCCTCCTTCTCCCCCACACTTAGAAATACTTATCACAGCTGAATGTAACCTCCCTATCATCTCAGATGTCCAGGTGAGGGCCGCCCTCAGCAAAGCAGAACACACAGCATCAATGTGACCTGATGGTATCCCTGGATGTGTGCTACGTGAACTCCAAGAGGACATACAACTGCATATAAGACTGATATTTAACCTTGGCCATACTACAGGATATGTACCTGAACACTGACATACAGCAACAGTGGTCCCACTCCACTAAGGAGGAACCTCTACTGACCCTGGGAACTACCATCCCATAAGCTTAACCAGCCTGGTCTGCAAAGCTATGGAATGATTCAGTATGGGACGCATATACAGTGATATTGGGTACCTGCAGACACTTGTTCCCAGCCAGTTTGCCTTTGTGATGGGCTGATCCTGCCTTTTGAACCTGGTTGTCCTTTCAAAACAATCACTACAGCCATTGATGAGGGCAACGCAGTCCATACAGCCTACCTGGACTTGCCTAAGGCCTTCAACACAGTACTCCACTCAGGCATCATAAACAAGCTCATTAGCTTACATGTTACTACATATGTCACATGATGGGTTGCACACTGGTTGACATACAGAATCCATAATATCGATATTGCAGGAGCCATGTCAGACTCAATGCCAGTCACATGTGGTATCCCACAGGCCTCTGTCCTAGGACCCCTCTTGTTTGGCATTTATTTCTCAGATGTGAAAGCAAACATGTGCGGGTTGTGGATGACAAAGTTCCCAGATGACTGCAAACTAAGCGCCATAGTCGTTACACCAGCTGACACACACATCCTACAGACAGGCCTCACTGAAACGGACAACTGGTGCCAGGATCATGGCCTAACACTGAATGACATGTAATGTATAGTCATCCCCTTTGGGTGGAACTACGTGCACACAGCATATCACATGGACATACCTATAGATACAGACCTATGACACATATGGAGGGTTCACAGTATGTAGACTATTAACTTGTTACTTTACATTACCTGTGTTTGTCGCAGCTGGTTGCATTACCGTTACTACAGCTTCCTGCTGCTGCTAGCCCAGCTTGGTACTGACACTGCTGACAGCTTCAACTTAGTTTGTGTACCGTGTGTTGTTGTTTGTGTTCTTATTTTCTTTTTCTTTTTCTTCTGTTTCTTCTTCTTCTTCTTCTTCTTCTCTCTCTCTCTCTCTCTCTCTCTCTCTCTCTCTCTCTCTCTCTCTCTCTCTCTCTCTCTCCCCCTCCAGACAGTGCAATGAAAGTATTGCATGTGTGGAGTGTGAGTACAGGATGCTTTTGTAGGTATCTGCATAAGTCCATGTGATGGCCTCTGCACCAATTGTAAGCCAGCATTTGCTAATTGCATGCAGCCAGTTGTGTACTGATTGCAGTTCTCACTGTGATTTCAGGACAGTGCTATAAAAGGGTATGTGAGATAGGCGTTGCCCTTTCAGATTGTAAGGGCGGGACCATGCTGGTATGCTGTGGACACTGTTCTGTGAGTGTAAAGGTTAGTATCTCTCTCATGATTCAGGCTGTGTTGTAGATTCACATTTCTCCATTCCTCTCTCCTGTTTCCTGTAGTAAGTGTGTATGCACACTGACACCTACAACTATATATATATATATATATATATATATATATATATATATATATATATATATATATATATGTAAATATACATACATTTATATATGTACATTAACTGACATTATTACCTACTAGCTACCAACTAGCATGGCTGTTTCTGTTCACACACTACTATTATGGAAATCCACTAGTTTTGACAGTAAGTATACATGACATGCTTTGTGTACTACACATCCTATATTCCCTTTACATTCATTCCTACTATTACATGATATATTTATTTTAGCACAATGTTCTTGTATAACAGTCATGGCTTAGTGGTAGGTCATGCAGACTACTGTTTCCAAGGTCCTGGGTTCGGGCCTACAGTGGGATTTTATTTTGCTTTTGAACTGACTACAGGACCTGTCAATCAGAGTGACTAAGGCACTTTTAAGCAGTTGTAACCGGGTTAGCGCTGGTTTGCACGGAGCTCCCGCATGCGCACTGGCGTTCAGCTCCGTGCACACCCGCTTACAACCGCTTAACAGTGCTTACTCTGGCGCACACCCGCACTATTTTCTTTGAAAGAAATGAAAATGGGGAGACAGGAAAGTGGTGAAAAAGGGGTCACAAAGAGGGTAAGACAGTAGGGAAACAAGCTTGGGTTTTGCAGGAGGGATGTAGGTAAGGCCCATAGCTGCCCATTTCTTCATCAACAACAGCTGTGCTTATGTATGTAATTTGGTGTGACATTTGAAACCTTCCACCCCTGAGAGAGGTGTCAGGACAACAATAATACTTGTTGTACAGCCAATTGTAATTGATAGTTTCCATGTCCACCAGACATGTGTGTGGAATGGGCAGCTATGTATGGGGCGTAATTTTTTTGTGGGTACAGACTGCCTTTTTTTTTTTTCAGGTGAGAGTGGTATGTCAGGTGAAGGAAGTCGGTATAGCTGGGGAGGTAGGTTGGGTAGGTCAACAGACAAGACAAACAAGACGCATACAGGGGCGGTTTATGACATGTGTGGGGGGGGTTACACAATTGACGAGGACAGATGTTTGGATATCCAGAGCCCATGAGCCCACAGATGGCAACAGTGGAACTGATATCCCCACCCATGGGCAGTTGCCACTGTTCCTTCACTGCCTAGGATGGGGCTGTGCTGGGGGCTGTGTAGGCCGGGCAACAGGTATGCCCGTAAGTTGTGCCACCTGTGCCTCAAGCTGGTGTAGGGGCCCAAGAACAGAGTCCCAGATCTCCCTACGCACCACAGTCCGGACGCTACGGAGGGTGAGTGGTGGTTCTCCTCTGGCCACACTTGCAGAGGGGGGATGGGCCCCATCCCCTGCAGCGCTTCCACCCACAGGTGGCACAGGGCCACCGGAGGAGGGTCCAGACTGGGCACGAGTGCCAGGTGCACTCGCCAGCTGAGGTGGGAGAGGTGGGTCCGCTGGAACCCGCCTTCCCTGTCGCCCAATGTTTTGCATTATGTCATGACAGTTTGGGTTAGTAACATACAATATCATTCGTAATTAGTTGTAACAGCATGCATTAGTATTCCCATTAACCAAACACCCAGATATTCACACCATTGAACAGCGAGCATAACACATGCATAATTTGAACAGCAATACACAGTCCAACAACATGCAGGGTTGATTGATGGCAACAGGCCATCAGGTTTGGATGTATGAACAGGGCAGATGCATCAACGTACATGCAAATATTTATGACCCAACAGGACAAATGTCCAGGGGTGTTAATTGTGATTGCACATACCAATTTCACATGGAATGGATTATATGTGGTTATAGGGTGGGGTGAAGAAAATATTATTAACACCTTCGAATACCAATACATATGCTGTACATTTCTAATAGCTGCAGATATATACACACTACTGTTCTAACTACAGTTTCCTATATGATAACTACTTCAATTTGGTGATAGGACTGTTACTGCTACATCAATATACATTTTATTGTTATTCATACACGATCATATCTGGCTTTGTTCAGCTACATCATCCTGCTACATTTGCTTTATATAGCTATAGACAACTGTGGATGTTTGGTATTTCAGACAATCATACTATCTGCATATTGCAGACTGAGAGCAACATATCCAGATTTTGGGATACACATTCCAGCTGCAGCAACACTTTGAACACATTTCGCAGTTTGGTTCTGCTTGTCACATTCATTTCATTCTGTACTGACTGCAGTATACTTTATTCAGGGTTATTACTACTTTATTGGTGGATTCATAACTCTTTCTCACACTCTCTCACTTGTTTTAATTTTACTATTCAGGATGGTACTTACTTCTAGGCTTTATTGACATGTTTTACCTGTAGTTATTACAATCCTTTCCAGCAGTCTCACTTCTGTCATGTTTCAGTATTTCAATAGGGATATATTTCACACATGTGATTTGCTCATCTTCTGCAGCTGTACTTTTCAGCCTGCTGCAGGTTGTGTACTATTATATTACAGGTGGGGCATCTTTATTTCAGACTTTATTTCAGACATTTTCATTTTTCTGTTTGGATTACAGACTGCAACAAACTTTTGTAATCAAGCAATACTTGCAAACACTCTTACACTGTTACTTGCACATTTTATTACTTAGTGACTACACTGCACTCTTTTGCTAACTGTCATACTTTTATATTTCTTTACAATTACTGGGAGAGGATTACTGACCTGCCTGGTGGCGCAACTGCACCAGCCTATCACCATAGGCTCTGTGGTTCACAGAACGGACACCTGCAACTGTAATATAAATGAAGTAATATTGGAATACACATCTCCATAATATCAGCTAGTTTAATTTCTTACATACATAATTAAATGTAACTTACTCAGTAGTGGGGCGTTGGGCATTTGCCGGGCCTCCTGGATCCAAAGGTTCAATTGGTCCTGCTTACATCTCTTCAGGTCTGCATGGTGGTGACGGACCTGCTCACCAGTCCTTGTAATCCCTGTGGCACTGGTGAGATCATGAGCCAACTGGTCCCACGCCTCAGCCCAATATGCTCCCCACAGGACCTGGCCCTGCATGAGTTGGGCCTCATGATTGTGGACTAGGAGCCAGACCATGTATCTGGACTCCTCAACGCCCCACCTCTGTGCTCAAAAGCAACTACCCTCACCTACTCCTGGCATTCTGGCTGCAAGTTAGTTCTACAATCGTTTATGCTGTGTATTCCGCCTATGGGGCTTATATATGCTGTTTTTCCCGCACTTATCTGTGATTGGCCATTTTGGAATTGTATCAACTTCACAAAACCTGCTTTGTCATGCTCCACTTTCTATTCATTCCTATATATTTGCTATTACTGCATTTCTAAGTACAGCTGTCATGGCTTAGTGGTTCAGTACCTTGACTATGGTGCATGGCATCCTGGGTTCGAACCTGGCCACTGCTTTTTATATTTTATGACTGTCTAGACAGGCTAGGGGGTGTGTCTGTGTAAAGGCAGTTTTGTTACAGCTTGCTCAACGTTGCCCGTCGGATAGCTTGTTGGCGCGGTGCGCAGCTCCGCGCAAACGGGTTACACTGGTTTATGCTTCATTTGGCTGTCAGCACGCATATTACGCTCAGCTCAGCTAGGGGCACACAGTTTCAGCATGTTAAACCATTGTTCACCTACGGGCACTCATTTTACACCTGTTAAACCACTGCTCACCTATGGGCAGATGCACTCACCTTGTTAAACTGTAGCTCAGCTATAGGCACATCTGGCATTTTTTATTATTTTTTTATCTCACATTTCTTCAAAATAAATGGCCTATTTCATTACATTTTACATAACATATAATTTTATATGTGTACATATATGTCAGGGACTTGTTTCGTGCTTATTTTACTAAAAATAAGAATTGATGTTGTGGGGGCTTGAACCATGACTGCCTGCTCTTCAGCCGACGTCTCTACCACTACGCTATTGCTTTTTGGCTTACTTTGCATAGTTAGTTCTTATATGCTTTTCCACTTACTGCTAACTGTGGCTGAGCTACGGGCACGCCTGCGCAAACGAGCGCACTCACGGGCAAACATCTTTACAATTTAAAAAAAATATATAACATGTTCATTTATATATTTTATGTTCATAGTCTGTGGGGGCATGTGTTATGTTGTGTTTATTTACATTTCCATGGACTCTGTCGTGGGTGTTTACTTTGGGCACTTTTACTCTTTTGGGGGCGTGTCCGCTTGCAGGGCTCAGCCTATGGACACGCCCCCTACTGTCTTCCATGGACCGTGTTAGCCTTAGGTGTGATTCAGCATGCCCTCATGCATATGCATGACATGCTGACGTCACACCATTTAACTGCAGCCTCCGTGTAAGCCTTGTATCTCTTACACGGAGGCTTCGTGAATCCTGCCCTTAGTCTTTTGAAATTTAGCATTGTAAGCTTTCGGTGAAATGAGATTCAGTCAAATGACCAGTCAATCACCCCAAAACTGTAAGTTAAAACAGAAAGAAAAAATTGATTTATAGCTTGGACTTTGTTCCTGGATGTTAGAGCTGTTTTTAGTATTAATTTTAGTCTTCTAAAATATGTTTTACTAAGTTTTATTCATATTTGTTCATGTTTTATTGTCAATCCTTCAATTCCCATATATTTATACACGCCCCGGGATTCATGAAGCTTGCGACAGGTGCAGGCATAGCGTAGGCGGAATAATGCCAAATATGGCCATCGAGCGATTCAGGTATGATCCAATACCACGTGCACTACCGGCGTACGCCAGAACTGCGCAACCCTCGGCATAGGTATGCTAATCACCCCATGCACAGTGTCGCACCATGCAAATGAAGGCAGATAGTGATTCATGAAGTGGTGCAGGTGTAGTGTAAGCCCACGGAAATGTAAACCAAAAAACACGGTTTACATTTTCCCAAACAGAACATCAGAGCTATGGAAGCGGATCAGACTCATGTATTACAAAGTTAACATATGCCAATGGCAAAATACACAGCCAATGGCATAAGAAAAGATGCACAGCACCTAAAAAACAATATTTAATGTCATGTCCACAGTAACGCACAGTACAACCGCAGGGCATGTGTGCGCAAACTGGAACATAAAGAAATGATATAAAAATGTCATAAAATCCCAATGTAATACAAATCAGGTTTACACCATAATACACAATGGTAGGCATGGAACACCACAACCAAGGTGCAAGGGTTGCTAAGGGCCTGCGACAGTGTTCGGCATGGTAACTATGAATTAGTAGTCAATGCCATGCAAATGAGGCAGATAATACTGAATCGCAAATGTCCCGCCGGATGAAGGTTGCACCATATGGTGCAGTGCTATAACACCGAGGAGTGGCTCAGAGAAGATACATGACAGCAGCAGAGGGGTGTGCCACCATAGCAGTAAGCACATTGGAGCAATGCAAATCTGGCCTGGCCATTGCTAAGCAAAGCTGCAGGACAGGGGTGGGGAGGAAGGTATAGAATAGTTTAGCTGAGAGCACACATGGTGCCCAAAAGCGCATGTGTACGGGGATGAAAACATGCCCGAAACCTAGTAAGCAGATGCACGTGCTGCAAACAATAGCACAAACAGGAAGGTCAGGGGAAGAAAAGAAGAAAATGCCGAAGTAGGGTAATTGGAGTACTAATGAGCAATCAACACCAATCAACTCACGGCAGCCAATCGACAGCAGCTGACAAGTCTGCTCACAGAATCCTGCAAAATAGGATAGGGGAGGCATTGGAAAGCAAAGAAAGGAGGGGAGGCATTGGATTGCAAAGATAGGAGATCTGTCATAGCAGAGTAAAGCATACCAACAGTAGACAATAGTACACATTACGTAAGATACGCCTGGTCCAGGAAAGTACAACTGAAAACAGGCTGCTGGATGCATGCCAGAAAATGGTAGGTGGAACACGCAGAAATATAAAGGGAAGGTCAAGAGGTAATCCACGTCAGCCATATGTAATTCAACACCAAAGGCACCACAATAGTAGTTCCGGTAGTAAAACACATAAGATACCCTGTAGCTACGATCGTACATACACACCCTATGACATCATCGGTGTTCACAGCACAATAGTATAAAGTGTGAAAGCACCCTACACACACCTGTGTATTCCCAAACACTGCACCATAGGTGTAAACACACAGGGAACTTTTAAAATGTACATGTTGGGAGCTGCCATAGCTGTGATTTATCAGCATGTGTTAGAGACTGACGGTGTTGTGGAGGATGATGCCGACAATCACTGCAGGCCCTGGAGGAGGAGAAGAGTGTTCAGACCAAAGGTAACCTACCAGGGGCTACATGGTCTGGAGATAGTAGAGCATTACAGGGTGGACAGGGACATCCTACAGCAAATAGTGGAGCTGTGCCAGCCACGCCTGTGAACCAGAAACAACAGAGAGGAACCCATCCCAGTGGACACAAAGGTATGTGTAAGCTTGCGAATACTAGCCACAGGTATCTTTCAAAGGCCAACTGGAGATATAATGGGGATCTCACAGGCATCAGCATCCAGGGTACTATACCAGTTCCTGGATGCCATGTTATCACATGCCAATGAGCATATATACATCCCCCGAACACAGGAGGAGTTGGCCAGCAATATGTGTCACTTCCACCGTGTGGCACACTACCCGGAGGTACTGGGTGTGATAGACTGCACCCACATACAAATCAAGTCACCACCTGGTGAGCATGGTAGGTGCTACATAAACTGCAAGGGATTCCACTCCATCAACTGCCAGGTCATGTGCAATGCGCAGGGCATTGTCATGGATGTGTGTGCTGGCAGCCCTGGAAGCTACCATGACTCCCATATCTGGCATGCCTCACAGCTGTATCAGGTATTTGTCAGGGGGGACATCCCACATGGCCACCTTGTGGGGGATGCTGGCTATGCACTGGAGCCGAGGATGATGATTCCGATCAGAAATGCACACAAACCCATGCAAGAACGCCATAATGAGGCACACGCACAAAGCATAATCATCATAGAGCATGTGTTCGGGATGCTGAAATCATGGTTCCGGTGCTTGGACACATCTGGTGGAGCCTTGCAGTACTCTCCAGGCACATGTACCCACATCATCATAGTATGTGCCATGCTACATAATATGATCCTGTGGAAACAGCTGCAGCAGGGACAAAATGGTGAAGGCCCTCATAGCCCACCGCAATTGCCAAGGCCATCACAGGCGCAGAGGGATTCACACCATGAACACACTGTGCCAGCCCCAGTAGTCGGACGGAGGCGTGCCCAATATGTCTATGTCTTTGCAAAGAGGGAACGTATAGCACATACTCTGACAGTGTAGGCCCCTACGGACTGACACACCACTCCACCTGCACACACAGTAAAATGGATGGCACACAAACACGACCACCTGTAAATTGCAATGTATAGGTGGCCCACTGTGTGAATCCTACATAGGCAGCCCTCAAACATTGTACACACAACAGCTATCGGAATACGGAATGTCAACACCTGAACAGTACATGCGCCTATCAGCATATGGTGGTGCTGTGTGTATAGGTTCCCAGGTATATCGGTAGGTACATGGCCGATTGTCAGAGGCCATACACCAAATGGGGCAAACAGTGTCCGCTACTGCCACAACATCGAGTAACCAACTGTCGCTTAGTGGAGCAGAGGTAATTGTGGGAGCACATGTGTGTAAGCACTGTTCTGCACACACTCAGCACGGAGTCCCTGCTGCGTTAATGAGGGGATCCACATAATATAATCATGGATGTTGTGTCAAGGCATGGGGTGTACCCATGACAGGTATTCGTCACCCCAGCATGCTCCACCTACGGTCGTTTGAAGGTGTAGCACAGTATCGTGTGTGGCTCACTGTGATATACATACCCAATGCCGGAGCATATCCAGTAAACATCACATGGACATATCATTAACTGGACTCAGCAATATGTAAACTAACTGAGTTACCCATGTGAGTGCAGTATGGAGTAACAGCCGTAGTATACTCCACATACAAAACGGCATAACACATGTACAAATCCCAGATGGCCATGTGTTAAATGCAGTGACCGTCATGCATGTTCCCGGTCCCACATCCTGCAAGGGATGTAACGTAATCCCGAAGGCACGAGTAATGCATGTCGGATGCAGGTCATCAGATCATATGTGTAGCACACGTTAGCGGGAATATGCATTGCCCACTGCTGGTAAGCGACGTTTAAATATGACTATATGGATATGCGCGAAACAGGGATAAGCTTCTCCGAATATCGTGCAGATCATGGTCAATGATGTCCAGAACAGATGAAAGCAGCATTAATCACCCCTGTACTAATAGCGCCTGCTCTGAAGGGTAAAATGACCACTGTCAGGAGTAGAACACGCAATCATGTATAGAATCACCTAACACTATTGCTTGCCAAGATGTACCTATGGTAGGGTTGCCACCTCTTCAAATGACCAATGTGGGACATATGTCAGATGTCTGCAGGCCGACACATACACCTGGCCAGTACGAAATTGAGAACTTCACTGTTTTGCCAAGATAAAAGCTCATCCTTGTAATGTTTACTTACTTATTCTGTTTCTAGAACATATAGGTGGTTCAGATACAGAATAACTGTTTTATGCAACTATTACATAAACTATAGGAAATAAGTATGTTCTAAAATCTCAGGACATTTGCCATGTTTACAAATATTATGCAGGACACAACTTCCCAAAGAGGGATTGTCCCTCGCAGAGCGGGACAGCTGGTAACCCTAACCTATGGCAGGTGTGTAATGTGACAGGTACAGACACAAACGTGCGGAGTCCAGGAAACAGTATACACCAACAAGTACACAATGAAAGGTGTAGCTTGCCTGTCACTTTCCCCATCAGATATATATATATATATATATATATATATATATATATATATATATGTACACATATATACATATATATATATATATAATACAGATAGAAAGGGCGATAGAGTGATATATGTTGATATATACGGATTCAGCGATATCTGCAAATATATATAGATAGGTCAACGACATTCATAACACCTCGGAGGTACAAATAAATAGGATACCACCAACTATGGAATGTGTAACATACCGACATGCGTAACCACGAGGCTGAAAGCCTGAAAGAACACAGTACCGGAACAGTACAACCACGAGAAATAGTATGATGATATGAAGGGACATTTAGTTACCGCTGCCGGTGTTGCGGTCCACGTAGGTACTGTGTTCAACTGTGTTTGTGAGTGCTGTAGTCTGTGTATGTGTGTGTTGAGGGTGCCGTGTGCATCCCCATGTGACTGCAATGTGTGTGTGTGTGTGTGTCCTCATCATGTGTCTGTTAGTGCCAACTCGGAGGTAGATCATTACGGTAGGTGTGGGTATAGCTAGCCGTAGGCATACGGTTACCACCTGTCCCACATTAGGAGGGAAAGCCCCTCCCTGGGCAGGTGTGTCCTGACATAAATCATTACAAAGGGCAAATGTCCGGGATTGTAGGACATTAATATGTCCCATATATAATGTAATAGTTGCATTAAATAGTTATGCCTGTATGTAAGAAACGTAAATGTTACATGCAATATGATAAGTAGCCAAAGTCCCACAATAGGTATGTATTGAGGATAAAAGTATGTGCTAACCTGTGTACTGACCATGGCTATGTGTTGGCCTGTAAACACCGCTGTGCATCCCGCAAGTGTCCAACAATGGCCATATGAAAAGGTGGCAACCCATGGCAAAGAGGTTGTGTTACCAACACCACCGCAATGACTGCAAATATCTGGGACAGAAATACATGGGATAGCTGTCATTTAGACATATCCCTTTACATATCACTGCAATTCCGGAGGTATGGAAGTAGCAACCTCACCTGCATACTATATAGAAACCAATTAACAATGGCCCAATGTACAATCCCGTAACATAAGTCTACTAACTGATAGCTCTTTAATTAGGGATGGGGCCCACACACATATATCTGGAATATGTAGAAATGCAAGCCCCACAAACCTGTATATGCTACGTACACCCACCGACATCCCCCACACTAGAAACCATAGCAATACAGACTATAATAACAGCACAAACATCCAGTCAGTCAATTACATCTGCAGAACCATCAACATACCTTGTGAGAGACACAATTAAAGGCGCCATGCAAAATTGCAGCTGTTATATAATGGAACAAACGGCGATGTTACAGGTTTTGTTTGCAATAGTCTATTATCAGACGTTGGGATGACAGGTACACCCACATGTTGAACCACATACTCTAGCAGTCACACACAATCCATGGGGGACATGAATCCAAAGTATAATTGTCTCTATGCATAGCAGTTGCAATTACACATAACAAAACACAATACAGGCCGTCTCCCTGAAGGTAGGGCAAATGGGCAACGCCCAAGTGGAGAATTCAATTATACCCTACTGTTGCCATGTAATTGGCGAATGGAGTAGCTGCACAGCTGATATGCAAGTAATTAGTCACTCAGGAACACCAATTGGCAGGAGGAAACCACATGTTACATGTATCGACGTATATAAAGATGACTTGCCAGACATTCAAACCGTATGCTCATACAAAATACCTGTTTAAGCAGTGTGAGAGAGAGACGAAAGTCTGTAATGATAACAAGGTATGTAGAACACTCGGTATGTACGTTTATGTATAGCATGTTTTTTATTAATTATTTACTGTATGTATAGCCTGGTTTGCATTAATTAAAAGTGTCCGCAATGCATAAAGTGGGAAAAGGTATTTATGTAGTGATGTCTTGTTGAGCTTACTAACGCATGTAGAAACTGTGCGTCCAGCAGTGGGCCACAAGGTACACATCACAGACACCACAAGGGATGCTACATGAGGGCATTAAACAGAACAATTCCATACAACCCGCCGTCAGTGGTAGGGTATGTCCAACAAGTACGTGCCATAGCAAGGGATGGTATATGTTGATATACAGTCACAGCAGGCATGTGTATGGGCATATAACGACAATGACATGTCTAAGGTGGTCCCGCTCTGCAAGTATGCTTTGCATTATGGGATAATATGTGAAATATGTGTAATGTATAGTATTGTAGGTAGATATGTCAGATATTCTACACAGCATAACAGGCATATCATGCATACCAAAGGTATCATCTATTGGCATGTACAATAACAGGATACATATGGCTTGTAGGCACGGGACATTGCAATAGCATGATAGCTAATCTAAATGGAAGGGCTACCAAGTAACCATGCACAAAGGACATGCAATAGCTTCACAGGTTCATAGTGGGGTACTATGCAGTCTGGCAAGTCCATGTGTAAGCACAACTATAGTGTTCACACCAGTGGCACCTCTCTAGGGTAGTGTCCTGTGAACAGCAGAGCCATGTGTTACCTGCACCTCTGCAGAGTACAGCCACTGCAGTGATCCCTGGCGTACATGTGTCTCCCAACCACCAAGGGAGGTATCACATGAATAGTGCTACTGAGTGTCCTTGCGTGGTGTACATAGGACTCATGTTCCAAAGCATGGTGAGTGTCCGGTTTGGGAATGTAACCCTCAAGCACATCCCACTCATTGTTGCGTGTGTGCACATATCCATGAGCATGTTGCTCACAGTGGCTTTTGCTTATGTCGCGTATGTGGAGTATATCCATTAATATTGTTGTGGACATGGGCTCTGTCTGTTCAGCAGAGGTCACCCCTGAGTATGTAGTATGCAAATGTGTACAGACGTGGTGTCCGTAGTTCAGCCGAATACTTTAACTGTTGGAGCTCAATAAACATCATGGCGTGTTAATGGTGTTGTATGTAAAGCTGTAGCTGTTGTGTAAGGTACACCCTAAATGGGGTGGTGTACCCTTGAATGTGTGTAGAAGTCTTGAGTTCAGAGGTACAATGGGTGCCTATGTACCAGCTACACACCCAGTACAGATAAGTGTGGCCATGTAGAAGGATATCCATGCCACAGTGGCAATACGGTAACTACAGGAGTGGGTGCGACATATGTGTGTGTGTACTACAAACATGTACAATGTGACATGTATGTAGGGGACTACCACCTATGTGATAGTCAGTGGGTGAATGGTGTAATGCAAAGGTGATGTTCATGCACCTTGTGTCATGCAGCTTGAGGCCATGATATTCATATCAGATATCTGTCACAGTGACACCCATATGGATGGCATCAGTAATAGCTGGTGGATCAATCATGGTGCTTTGTATGCAGGGGTTTGTAAAGCTAGGCAGGGAAAGTCCCACTGTGCTAGCCTGTACCTCAGGGAAGCATATACTGAACATGAGGGGCCCAATGACTGAGGACTGTGGTATGCCAAATGTAACTGAAATGCAGTAGGTACTATGGTATGCTACCCTCATTGTGTGTGCCCTGTCCATGAGCCACGTTGCATAACATCCTGAGACATAGGGTACGATGTGCAGGTGGATGTGTATGTTGTCAATACCAGAATGGAGAACGGTGCTGAAAGGCTATGAGAGGACAATGTAGGATGTGTGGACTCCCGTACCATCACCAAATACCCTGGTAACTGTATGAAAGGAGTCTCCCAGGTGTAGGGGCCATGCTCTGGCCCTAACAAGTCCAACCCGGGCGGCATCAAAGGACCGAAGCCCAACAATGTCTCTGTGAATGACGTCCTTGATGGTGTGCCCCATAGCTGTGCAGAACAGTCCAGTCAGGTGTGTAGGACTATAGACCCACTCATGCATTGTGGTGCCACCTGTGTGGAGTGTGATAAATGTTGCTGTGTGCCATTCAGGGGCCACAATGTCTGATACAAGGCTATTACTGAATATGGTGGCCTAGTGGGGAGACATGTCATTCAGAGGTTTGTGGACATCACAGCCTGGGACTTTGGAAGGTGACATGCGGCCAGTGTCCCAGGACATATAGAGTGCAGGTTAGTACTGTGTAGGTGTGACCGCAGGGCCACTGCAATGTTCCTGCATGGATTGTGGCCCTGTAGTGAGTGAGAGGGTGTAATGTTAGCATTGAATCCATCCGCCAGCATGTTGCCAACATCACCTGGGTCTGTAATGTTCCTGAGTGACTGTTGTATGTGAGAGCAGATGTGGGTGTTGCCATCGACTACTGACATACCACCATAATGCCTTGTGGTACACCCCAGAATGTGCCGTAGTAATGTGTACGTAGCTAGTCTTGGAGTATGTGATAAGAGATCCCGTGGCCCTACCGAGGCTGACCAGTGAGCTACCCCACCCATGGGATTGTACACCACTGTGCAACAGCCTCCACCTGTTGTTGTACATTATGTTCATGGAACTTGACCACCAGAGTGACGTCTGTTATCTGGTGTGTACCATCATGGCTCTGTGTGGAATAGCATGATCCATGCAGTCGTGTACATGCTAATGAAGTGCACTGGGGTATGTTTCAGCATTTGTATGTGCATTGTCCATCTGCACGGGTGTCATGATGTTAACAACCACTGTAATAAGACGTCTGTAGTAGGTGTTGTAGTACTCATGTACTGTGTATGCCATGAAAGGTGTGGTGCCGGGATGTGGCTAACAAGGTTGATTAGCATATGTTCGGATCCCACCAATGAGGGGATAACCCCAGGTGTGGAACACCAGTCACATGTTGGTAGTGGTCATGTCAAGGTTAATGTAGGTTTTGGAGGTGGTGTGTATGGGTTGATCCAGCCGAGTGGAGGTTATGACTCATGGATGTGTCGGTACATGAGTGGCTATCCCAGTTAAGTGTTGGGTAGTGTCAGTCACACATCAGTAGTAGCTGTCTGAGCCCTACTGTCCAGTACACCAACAAATGAGGTCTGGTAACCGTGGGGTATGTAGTGGAATCTGTAGCTTGTTACAATGTGTATAGTGGTTCCAGACACAGTTAGTTGCATGTGGAGCACCTCTGATGCATTGTGCTAAGTAACTAGCCAGGATGTGTGTACAACATAGTGGGATGTGGGAACACCTCAGCTGTGGGTGTGCCAGTCCAGGTATGTGCCTGAAAGGTATGGTCCATCTATAACCTGTCATTGCAGGTGTGCTTTGCAGAGCTGAGAGGCAGGTCCCAGTCACTGCAGAGATATTGGAGTGGTGCATTATAAGGTGTGCCTTGTCTGTGTGCGTCACAGAAGATGATGCAAGCATTGTGTCACATGACCCCATGTCTTGCTTGCCAGTTCCCATTCTGCCGGTGACTGTTATTGGAAACTGTGCAAGACAGGCAGTATAGAAGCAGCAAGAGCCTTACATGTGATCTGTACTCCCAGGGCTGACAGGTGCAGGTCATCTGTGCCAAAGCATTGTGTTTGACCAGGTCAGTCAAAGCAGACAGATACCAGATGCCTGTGGAATGACAGCAGAAGCATAGGCAACTGTTGAAGTGACACAGTCAGTCATTGTACAGTGGTATCAGGTCTGGATGAATGCATAATGCTCCCCAGGGCTAGGCCCACACCTTCAGGGCTACAAGACTGGTGAGCTATTGCATGTCCCTGCACACGTCGTCTGTGAAGTGGCATCTCAGGGCAGTCACACTAACATGGAGAATGACATTCACATTGTACCTGGTGAGGTGTGGCATGGGTGCATAGGTTATGTTGCAGAACCAGTTACTCGACAGCAAGATGTAAGCAACTATTGCCTTGTGTAGCCTGCTGTGTGGAACTGCAGTGTGACCGCCTACAGAGTCACCTATGACTGGTGTGTTGTGTATGTTATAACACCCTATTGGCTGTATGTGATGGGCACACATGAGTCTGTGGGCTATAAGTTGGTGATGTTGTGTTCCGTGATGGGGGCTGCCTCTGGTGCCTACACAGAGTATGGAGAGGTACTGCACAAGTCGTCCTCGTATGTGTGGCCTGTGGTGGAGATCATGTGAGACTATGTGATGAGTGGGGTGTGTTGCGAATGTTACACATCCCCACATGACTGTCAGGTGCAGTCAGGGTTGGTGACAGCATTACCCCCAGCAGGGCTGCATAAGTGCATCCCCCACAGGCTGTAGTGTTGTATGTTGGGAGGTGAGCATTGAATGTGTACATGAGACAATTGCTCTATTGCCACATGTACGACATATCCATCATATAGACAGGCAATAGCACTGGTACGTGACAGTTGGACTTGCTTGTATATACAACCATGTCTCACAGGATATGTGCGTTACGTGTGTACAACAGCTGTTGTACCATAAGCAAGCTGGAAATTTTAGGACAGCCAGTGTACCTGTGGGAAATGGTGTGGAATGGGTGCTATATTAATCAGTAGCTCATGACATGCTCACAAGTTCTGAGCAAGTGCCTAGCATGACCATACAATACAGATAGGGTGTTGGATAATATCAACTCACAAGTGAGGATGACAGTCATAATGGGTGGCACCGCACTATAACCCTGCTGAGTATGGTGTGCATGTCCATGAACCATTATCACTGTAGATGTTAGCAGTACAGATGTACAAGACAGTACGGATGTATGACTACAAATACCTTTGTATGTCACAGGAGTGTTCTACCAGTGGCCTGTTGACAGACTCACAACTGCAAAAGGTGCCAGAGTGACATGTGCATATCACACTAGTGCCAGCTACAGTAGAACAGGGTTAATGTGTTGTACTCCACCCTCATTGTAGCCCATACCACACAGACAAATGTTAGGCATCTGTGTATGTAAGGATGTGAATGGCCATGACCTATGAGGAATAGCTGTGTCAGTGTTGTGAACAACATACAGAATGGGCTGTGTGGGTGAGGTGTGTGACATATGTGCACATTCTGATGGATGATATCAGCATTGTCACCGCTAGGTGAACATCCCTGTACCCATTAACTACCACCTAGGCTGTGGTCAACATTATGGACACTGTGTAAGGGATGGTGTTGTGCAGTACACCTCCCTGCCTTGGTGACGTCTCCAGGCCCCTTGAGTAGTCATACGAGTTACCCATGTCATGACAGGGTGCCATTCATGAGCACAGAGATCATTGGACAGGCATATACAGCACTGAGGTGACCAATATTGGATCACATATCACCTTTAAGGGGTAATGGCCATGCATGGATGGGCGATACCAGCCTTCACAATCCTCACCTCCACTATGCACCATGCTGTCTACCTTGCATAAAGACATTTGCTACACCATGATGATGGACATGCTACATGTCCATATCCTGATCTGTAAGACATACGTCATGGACAGCCACCGTCCTAATACTAGGATCGGCACATGCTGGACACATCCCTGTGCCATACATGTGACATACTCCCGCCAAACCAGGCAACCCTGTCCATCATAGCTGCACATGTCATCCCAGTCATACATGGTGTGATGGCCGCATGTTAGATGTAGTATCAACTGTCCGGATCAGTAATGTGGCACTGATGCACCTCGCGGTGGCATAATGGCTGTCTGTTACAGCTAGGAAACCTTGCCCGTACATGCTATGGTTGATAACAATCCCTGTGAATGACGTCCGACTAGCCATTGTCCCATGTCTATCACATGTGCAACCCAGGCGATCCATGGCAGGATGTTGAACAGCTGTACAGTGCTGTGTAGATGTATATGGCAAAGCACATGCATGTACAGGTGTCCATGCATATGTGTGCATTGTCACTGCTCAAGTCCATTAAGGCTGTGTCTGTGTTGATATGTGACATATACACAGCATCAAGGTCAACAGCATTACCGTGGACACATCCAGGCATGTGCAGATAGGTATGAACACCAGTGCAGGCAAATAGACATGCCCACATCAAGACAGCATTTACATGGAGTATGAACACTGTAATGAGGTGACACACATATATGGTGATGATATCCAATGCATAACGGGTGTTACATGTGTGCGACACAAACACATCAGTCGTGTCAGTGTCATGATGATTTGCAAAGATAAATGTGCAGATGTACTAGATGTCATAGAAATGTATGTGCAGCAGTATCTCTGTACATCTCTGAAACTGTGACCTGTCACCATCATTATGTCTTACAGATAATGCCTCGTACATGCCTTCCAGTGTACAGCCACCAGGAGGATGATGTCCTCATCCCGTACCTTCATGAGAACTATGAGGTGTTGTTCAGCCATGTGCCACAACCTGCCCAGCAGCGAGACAACCTGTGGCAGGATCTACGCAGGAGGGTGAACTATGTGGGTGGCCATAACCGCACCTACCAGCAGGTGCGCAGACACTGCACGGACTTGATACGACATGCAAAACAGCGTGCCACTGCAATCGCCAGGGAACAAGGTGGAACAGGTGGTGGGCCACCAACCCAGCCCCCACTCACACACACCGAGGAGCTACTGGCCAGTCTGGGGACACCCTCAGAACAGCATCCACACACACTAGCTGCCATCGTGGAGGTGGGTGTTTCCCAACTAATGAGCCTGGAGTTGCCTGGTAAGTCAGTACTGCACATATGGCTATTATATCCCATTTAGTTGCATGTGTCACTGTACATTATGTAAAGTAACAACATATGCTAGGTATGTGGACACACATGCTGCATACTACACTATGCTACCTGTGTATACACACATGTGCATACTATGTGCTGTTATACAGGCGAATGTGTTAACATGCACAGTGCACCCTGTGGCTGTCATACAGTCATGGATAATGTTCATACTGCTGTGTCACCCCTATACAGGTACATCTGGCATGCCGCACAGACATGAGTCCGTTGCAGGTGAGACTGTCATCAGTATCAGGCATGTTAAAGCATAGATCTATTTGACATGTGGCCAGTTAACAGTTGCACACTTGATGTTTATTCCAGTCACGATATACAGGTCACATCACCCATCATTCACACAGGCTTACCCATGTGCAATACATACAAATGAAGTGATACACCGACTTGAAACCACAGTAGTTGTCATTGCTACATGTGTGGTCAGCTGTGCATACAATGGTGGAGGTGTTCTACAATGGAGGCATATGTAGTATGCATTGTAACAACACGTGGTGTATGCAAACAGTACCACACAGTGAGCTGTGATATGGGCAGCCCACAGGTGTCACCATTGTGTTATATGCCCCTGCATTGGGTGCACACATTGTGATGTGCCATCTGACATGTCCCAGACACGTAGTGTTCTGGCTGCAATATTGTCACACTATCCCATGACCCATACCCCACATACCAAACATACAACCCGTTGTCTGCATAGCCCTGTGGATGGTGACATATCTGACATCTATGGGTGTATGTCATATGGGACAACACAGACAAGTGAGATAGATGGCCATCACACACATTTGGCCAACACATGTGCACACATGGCCATGGGAGATGGCCAGAGACATGTAGCCACACAGTAGATGTGATGTGTATACACCCTGTTGCACATTGTCCACACATGGTCCAATTATAGCCTTAGTTGACTGATTATACAGTTGATGTGGTACACTGGGCATCCTAAAAGCCTGTGCACAGCTAGTGGAGGTGTCATTGAAGTCTACCATATAAGATCTGTTGAACATAACGACTGTGTCATAGCATGACAGTAGTCACCTTTACAGCTTCCACAGACATTGACACCACATCAGGCCACAGATACTGTATATTTCCCTTGCTGCTGTAGGACATCACCGTTAGCTGTGCACCTCGTGTGTGTGGTACATCAATGTCATGTGGGAAATGGTGAATTGACATGTCCACTATGTGTGGACATGGTTGCCAGGCAGCTAAGACCCTGTAGTTGTTGTGCAGGGGTGTCATCTCTAGGTCCTCCAGTGACCTGTCACTTGACACAGCATGGTTTTGTGTGTATACACCTCAGCATCATGGGTCACAATCCACAGTTATGTCATGGGTATGCATGCAGTTATGGCTATGCAGTGTGTACATATTATGCATTGTACAGCAATATAGATGCCTCATGATGCCATGCAATGGCACAGCATCTGTACTTCACACTGTATAGCAATGTAGATGGCTCACACTACCCTTCCATGCTCATGCACATTTGCTAAACATGCATTCTATCTGTAGGGCATACAGACATCACTGCAATGTGATGCCCATTACGATGCTGTACATGTGTCAGGACACCATTGTGTCAGACATGTATGCATGTTAATGCACACATCAGCAGATTACATGTCAAGGTCACGTCAGCCATGTGTACTGTTATCCTGTTCTAGTCCACATGGTGCAACACAGGGATGCATGCATACTACCATGATTGTGTGAACTGCATGGCTACTGATATGACACCTGCTTGCTGTAGTGTGCACCCCAGGGAGGTATGCTTACTAACACTATTAATGTCTGAGCTGCATGCCTTCTGCTATATCACAGGCATGCTGCATGCCATCTGTCAAATCACATGCATGGTGTGTCTGTGTGTGTCTGTGTGTGTCTGTGTGTGTGTGTGTGTCTGTGTGTGTGTGTCTGTGTGTCTATTGTAATTTAAAGTCTTTCTTTGCATTCACAGGTGATGTAGGTGTGTTACCCACCTGTGGTCCATCTGATGTTAGTGTCCCCACAGATACTAGCAGTGATGAACATATGCATGAGGTACAGGCAGGGTTGTCAGGGGCTGAATCTGTGCCAATGGTTGCCATCCCAGCTATGTCCCCCTCTTCCCCGCACATAGTTCTGCTGCCAACACATACCACATCACCAGTGGCCATAGAGGAAGGACAGTCCGCGTCTGTTAGCGTGGAACAGGAACATGTGGTGTCTACAGAAGGTGTGTCTACACACCATGGTGTCAGTGTAATGACTGCAGATGTGCCACACAGGCATGTGGCCGGTGCTGCTCGTAGGAGGACCTCTGGCAGACATGCACTTGCAGGACAGAGCGCAGCAGCTGGTATCACCAGACGCATGTTCCAGACTGTAATGGCAGCACAGGCATGTGCTGAATGGCACACCAGGGAAGGGCAGGCACATGCTGAATGGCAGAACAGAGAAGGGCAGAGGCTGCAGAAGGCTGCTATCCATACCCTAAATGACAACATCCAGGCATTGGCAAATGCTCAACAGCAGATTGCTGATGTTCTGGACAGGCGATTGGTTGACATGGTCGAAATCCTTGACAGTGGCATGGCAATCTGCGAGCGTGAGCTGTCTGTGCTGGAACATCTGGTAGGAGTGAGGTGTAGGCCACGTGGACGTAGGCCAGCTACACCACCTAGTGCAGGTCAACGTGAGTGTGCCACCTCACATGCCCACTCCCATAGTGCTGGTAGCAGTAGCAGTGCAGCTGGTGCTGCGCTGTCCACACCAGGACACAGCAGGCCATGTGGACATGGCCCTGGATGTTCCCAGTGGGAACACGGTTCCAGTGGACATGTGTCGTCGGACAGTAGCCAAGCTGTACCTCCACCTGGTAGTGCCCATGTAACCCCTGGCAGGCACAGGTCACGTGGCCATGGCCGGACACAGTGAGCTGTACAACCTGGTCTGTACAATCTAGAGCTGTCAATAATACCCCGTGTAGGCCTCACAAAAGGCAGTACTGTGCGCACACATACATGCACACAGCAAAGACATCTGTAGGGCACCACAATACCCACATGCATACTGAACAGACATGTCCAATCATATCACCGGCCCTTACCCACACACAAGATGTCATCCATTGGTGCAGCCTATGCCCCTGGCAAACATTATCACCCTGTGCATATGATGAAGCCTGTGCCGCATCCTTCTCATCCACACCATTGGTGCAAGGACATGCTCAAATGGTCTGATGCACAGGGTGAACAGAATAGTGAGAAGTGTATATTACATTAGTTGTGTAAGAATAGTGAGAGAAGTGTATATTACATTAGTTGTGTGTGAATAGTGAGAGACATGTATATTACATTAGTTGTGTACTGTTGACATGCACCAGACATACCACGTAGTACAGGTTTTGCATGCATTGTTATATGTTCACAGTATGTGTCTCGGTAACAACAGTAACAGCATGTTGGTAATGATGCCCTGGTTCCCTCCTTATGGTCTACTTGCATGTGCCTACAGGTAGCAGTGTTTGCAGTCTCCCATGTGTAACTGTGGAGTACTCACAGGCACATATGGCAATATCAGCATGCTATATGTAGCCTCAGCCTGACTTTTGGAAAGTCTAACATAACACAGATGTCCACACATATACTGATCCAGAAGCATGTGGGCAGTTTAATAGGCTACAGTGGCTAGAGATGTGACATCCATACCAGGTCACATCACAGGTATGTTGACATGGTGCAGGGGTTGTACACAGCGGTCTGGCCAATGATAATGTTAGAGGCCACTTGATAGCATGAGGCCTCACTGTGTAGCAGTAATACCCTGTCACATTACAGGAACATGCTCACACTCACGTGGTCAACAACACTATAACGCACATCCCATAGTGTTAAGGTGAGGACCCACGCCTATGTGGTCATCACCATCACAGTACTGTGAACCCACACGACGCGACACAGAGAAAGAACATGTACAGGTAGCCAATGCGGCTGATACCGATGGCACCAACAGGGTAGTGGACTGCATCACCATGAGGGGTTAGGGATCCTGTGTGTTCTGTATGGTAGCATACACCCTCACTCCATGCACCAGACAGCCATACATACCTACATACACACACTGTGGAGACCACACATGTCATACACATATGGATAGCTGATGTGTGTGATACACACACCACACCTGCCTATGTCATGCTTTCCACACTGCAGTATGTACAGATCTCTACAACAGTGTATGGGGGTGTGTAACAATTGGGATGTATTCCCCACCATATGTTGCATATATGGTCACACAAGCAATCACACATGGCAGTACTGTGAATGATACACCTGCTATATGATGATATGTCTGACAGACATGCAGCAGTATTGGCCGCATTATGTGTACCAACGTTACCTTCAGCAATTGTGCTGCTATATGCACACCGGAGTATGTAAGTGTTACAGGTGTCAAGTGATGTACTGTTGGTAACACCTGATCGCTGTGTAGATTCTATGTCACCACCGTCAAGTAATGGTAACATAGCGTACTGTTTGCACATGTAATGGTAGGATGGTGTGTGACACACCTGTGAGCCGTCCCAGAAAAACATCCATTTACACAGGTGGATCACCTCTTTATGTACACACATCCATCCATACCTGCTGTACATCCTACCGTACTGTCAGTATGTCACCATATACAGGTGTCAATGATGGGGCTGCATTGCAACTGCATGTTGTAGTTAGGCACAGATGAGTTACTTACATTAGCTACTGCACATGCATGGTAGCTGCATGCATACTACAGATTGTACATGTGTGTTGGTCCTACATGCCTGTCATGTAGCCATGTTTGTATGCATTGCAATTGGTGGACATGTGTGTTGACATACATAACACATGGACTGTTGTATGATATGATGGGTGTCATGGGTAACTAGTACAGAGGGAATGTGTCCTCGGTCAACATTGCTGCCTCATGTACTGTTAGCATTCAACAGCCATGGACCCACCTTCCATTTGCGTGCATATGATTGCTGTAGCTACTTGTCTGCATGGAGGACAGCAAAAGCTATGATATGTACATATGTGTTGTGTGTGTGGTCCATGCACATATCCACTGCAATTACATGTATGACATAGCCAAACATGTGTGTTCATTGGTGTACAGTGACAGTCATCTGTCACAGCTGTGTAAGACCCAGGGCCCCTGGTATGTGTAGAGCCGACCTGGTTATGTACAATGGTATCATTGCAATGCATAACACATGATGGAACCCTGTCGGTACATGTGTAATCTGCACACTTGCTATAGACCTATGTACAGTCCACTGGTCATGAGTCACACAGTGTTGTGTTAATGTATGGCTGTGTATTGCTGGTCCAATGACATGGTGATGTCGGAGGGCTACATTGTAGATTGTGGTGTGTACCTCTGTGATATGAACCTGAGACATCTGTGATAGCTCCTGAGTGTGTACTGGTCAATACATGTGAGTGGCCTTCATGTACGTGGGGACAGTAATACCATACTGTGCCCTTCCATGTTTAGAATCCGTGTGCATGTAAGATGGCCCTTTGCAACTGCTAAGTGTGTGAGCATGCCCAGTACACCATTGTGTAGATGGACACACAGTACATTCCAAACAGTGCACTTCCGTGTTTAGAATCCGTGTGCATGCATGCAAGATGGCCCTTTGCAACTGCTAAGTGTGTGAGCATGCCCAGTACGCCATTGTATAGATGGACACACAGTACATGCCAAACTGCGCCCTTCCATGTTTAGAATCCTTGTGCAGGCAAGATGACCCTTTGCAACTGCTAAGTGTGTGGGCATGCCCAGTACGCCATTGTGTAGATGGACACAAAGTACATTCCAAACAGATGTGTGATACTAATCGTGTGGGCATGGCCATTGACATCCTGTATAGCGATGGTGGTCATCCAGGCAACAGATGTCCATTTTAAATGTCACGATGGATGCCTACATTGAACACACTGGTTGCTGTCTTGAAGGGTGTACTGTCTGTGGCGCGTCCCATATCTATGTAGTGTTGTTGTAGTGCTCAGTAGATATTTGGTTGCCCCGATCACACCACTGCATGTGTTTGTCTACGTCTACCTTGGAACAGTAATATGCTTTCAGACAGCTCAATCTCTATACATTCCCTATCGGCGTCCTTGCCTTTGCGGATGATGTCACCCACCTAGAAATATGCCTCTGGGTGTGCTGTGCTCAGTAATCTTGGTAGCGTGTTCTGTAAATGCGTAATGCTGTAGTGTAATAAGGTAGTTAGGTGTATGTTCAACTCCCAGTCCTGTCAAGTGTGTGTGTGTGTGTGTGTGTGTGTGTGTGTTTCCAGCTGCCTGGGGACACAGTAATGCTTTTAGATCCCTCACACCACATACATTCCCTATCGGCATCTTTGCCTTTGCGGATGATGTCACCCACCTAGAAGTATGCCTCTGGGAGTGCTGTGTTCAGTAATCTCGGTAGCGCGTTTTGTAAATGCGTCATGCTGTTGTGTGTTAGGGTAGTTAGGTGTATGTTCAACTCCCAGCCCTGCCAAGTGTGTGTGTGTGTGTGTGTGTGTGTGTGTGTGTGTGTGTGTGTGTGTTTGCGCGCATGCTCCCGTCCACCTGGGGACTCAGTCTTGCTTTTAGATGCCGCACAACACAGCAGTTTGCTACCGACGTCTTTGCCTTTGCGGATGATGACACGCACCTAGATGTCTGCCTCTGGGACTGCTGTGCTTAGTAATGTCGGTAGCGCGTTCTGTAAATGCGGCATGCTGTAGTGTGTTAGGGTAGTTAGGTGTATGTTCGACTCCCAGCCCTGACAAGTGTGTGTGTGTGTGTGTGTGTGTGTGTGTGTGTGTGTGTGTGTGTGTTTGCGCGCATGCTCCCATCCGCCTGGAGACTCAGTCTTGCTTTTAGACACCGCACAACACAGCAGTTTGCTACCGACATCTTTGCCTTTGCGGATGATGACACGCACCTAGATGTCTGCCTCTGGGACTGCTGTGCTTAGTAATGTCAGTAGCACATTCTGTAAATGCGTCATGCTGTAGTGTGTTAGGGTAGTTAGGTGTATGTTCGACTCCCAGCCCTGCCAAGTGTGTGGGTGTGTGTGTGTGTGTTTGCGCGCATGCTCCCGTCCACCTGGGGCCTCAGTCTTGCTTTTAGATGCCACACAACACAGCAGTTTGCTACCGACGTCTTTGCCTTTGCGGATGATGACATGCACCTAGATGTCTGCCTCTGGGACTGCTGTGCTTAGTAATGTCGGTAGCGCGTTCTGTAAATGCGTCATGCTGTAGTGTGTTAGGGTAGTTAGGTGTATGTTCGAATCCCAGCCCTGCCAAGTGTGTGTGTGTGTGTGTGTGTGTGTGTGTGTGTGTTTGCATGCTCCCGTCCACCTGGGGACTCAGTCTTGCTTTTAGATGCCGCACAACACAGCAGTTTGCTACCGACATCTTTGCATTTGCGGATGATGGCAGCAACTAGATGTCTGCCTCTGGGACTGCTGTGCTTAGTAATGTCGGTAGCGCATTCTGTAAATGCATCATGCTGTAGTGTGTTAGGATAGTTAGGTGTATGTTCGACTCCCAGCCCTGCCAAGTGTGTGTGTGTGTGTGTGTGTGTGTGTGTGTTTGCGCGCATGCTCCCTTCTGCCTGGGGACTCAGTCTTGCTTTTAGACGCCGCACAACACAGCAGTTTGCTACCGACGTCTTTGCCTTTGCAGATGATGACACGCACCTAGATGTCTGCCTCTGGGACTGCTGTGCTGTTTGCAGGCTAGACGTGTGCCTGTGTGACTCATGTGATCCACTGATCACGGTAGTGCGTTTTGTAACTGCGTAATGCTGTCATGTGGTACAGTGCTTACGTTTATGTTCTGCTCCCAACCCTGCCACGTGTGTGTGTGTTTGTGTGTGTGTGTGTGTATATGTATCTATCTACACATATATATATATATATATATATATATATATATATATATATATATATATATATATATATATATATATATATATATATATATAGATAGATAGATAGATAGAGATATGTATGTATATAGCTATATATATATAGATGTGTGTGTGTGTGTGTGTGTGTGTGTGTGTGTGTGTGTGTGTGTGTGTGTATATATATATATATATATATATATATATATATTGTATATAGATATGTATGTTGGGGTTATCACTCTTGACTGTGCTGCATTGTCTGTACGTGAGCACCCTGGATGTATGTACATCTACTATGGCTCTGTGATAGTGCACATACTGTGTGCTGTAGTGATCGTGGGTTATACATGTGTAGTGACCGGTTATTGTGTTGCTGGGTATTACACGGGCATTGGAAACAATGTTAGTGCAGCACCTTTGACTGGTCGTATGCAGATCTCGGCAACAGTCAGCAGTGGTTATTACATTGGAGTGTGAGTATGGCTCATATCCGTCTGTAGTAACTGTCAATTCTATGCACCCCAGGTTAACATTACAGACGTACGTTTATCCACAGGTTGTGGTACAGATCCCAGGACTGTATGTGTAGACATTGACAGGTGCAGGACTGGGTTGTGTTGGATGCATGGAGGGGTGTCCATGGCCAGTAATGGGGATCTCTACAGCCTGGCAGGTACGGTCTGTGACTGTCCCACAACCTCCTGTATATGGCTGACACATGCTGTACCTGTGTATATGCAGACACACACACTTACCACAAACAGCTACGGCTATCACATACACACCCATTGCACCACCATTGGGCCATGCAATAACCATTGTCCCTCACACACACACACCTATGTGTACATTGGATGGCTCTATGACAGCTCTGGACATGTTAACACCACACCCTGTGCATATGATGCCACCTGTGCCACCACCTGTGATGTGTAACATTGATGCAGGATCTGACTAACCTGGCGCTGCTGCACACAGTGGCTTTATTCCACTGTATTGATGTTAGCATGCTGTTAACACACAGTGTGTTACTTCCAGGTGTACTTCAGCAGGCATGATGCATTGCAGCTATGACCATCACTGTGGCATAGTTTACAGCACTGTTACCTCTGATGATGTAGTCTCCATCCATGTGCCATTTCACTGATGTGTGTAGTATTGGCAGCGTGTGTGTCTGTGTGTGCAGTACGTGTGTGATGTGTGTAGTACACATGTATACCTGCTTATAAATGCATGCACGACATTACACGAGCTTCACCATTCATACACTAGCTTACTCGTTCTTCCACACGTGCACATGGGCTAACACGCGTGCACACATGCTTACACAGGCTTACTGGCACGCACGGGCGCAGACACACTGTGGGCAGGTTTGCAGGTCACATCGGTGGTATCCATGGCGTACGCCGTCAGTCTCCTGATGTTCCCTAGGATAGCTCATGACACGCCTCTTCCACTGAGTACTGACAGCACACATGTGACACTGCTCCGGTGAGGTTACAGTGTTTTGTACATACACACTCTTGTTGTCACCTATCTTCTACTCTAATAGTCCCCTTAACCTACACTACACTGTAGAGGCTTGGCCTATATGGCATGACATGTTGTGATTCACTATCCTCAGCCTCACTTGCTTCACATTGCCTACAAATGCTTCGTTACATCTCTGACAGAGCACTTCCACACATAGGTACCAATACGCAGTAGCCATGTTGTCTCCAGCTTGCCATTCATCTGCATGGCGTACTAACATCTAGCTAAACCTACATTTTGTATGTATATTATCCATATGTCTTGTTTTGATGCGCAGCGCGTTCTTGTAGCACTGCACTATGCTTCCACACCAGGGATCGGGGGAGGACAACAACTGGTTCATTGATATCCAATGGACAAAGCCGCCACTGGCCTTGGACTTGGACATTGGCATGCTTCTTCGACTGTATTCATACTGTATTTGCAGCTGTCATTGCTCCGTTTAGCAACGTGCAAAACATTAGTCGCATAACATCCAGGTACATTTCTGCACATAACTCTGCTCTTGCATGGACAGCTTACTGTTTCATGTATCGCGTAATTACGTAGGGTTACCACCTGTCCCACTTTACGAGGGACAGTCCCTCTTTGGGTAGTTGTGTCCTGCAAAAAATGTGAAAAATGGCAAATGTCCTGAGATTTTAGGACAAAATTACTTTCCATATTTTATGTAATAGTTGCATTAAACAGTTATTCTGTATCTGAAACACCTAAATGTTATAAGAAACAGAATAAGGAGCTAAAATGCTACAAGAATAAACTTTTATTCAGGCAAAACACTGAAGTTCTGTCCTTTGTACTGGCCGTGGGTATGTTTTGCCTGCAAAATCTGATGTTTGTAGCACAAATGTCCCACTTTGGGCATTTGGAAAGGTGGCAACCCTATAATTACATCATTTGCATAGCTTACACATACAAATGGAGTATGTTGCAAATCCCAACATTGACCATGCAATGTTCGTATTACGGGCGGTCTTGCACGCCCCTGCAAGTGTTTGCTGAATAGCCTGGCAGTCATCTTTCCTTGCTGTACTCTCACTCAATCCATACACGCCGGAGGCTTCGTGTATCATGGCCTAGGCTTTGCTGTGTGCTATGTCTATTTGTGGTGTATGCATGGCTGTGGGTATGTCCCACTGTCATCATTGATAAAGGTGACACTCTATAGGTACTTCCTGTAGACTGCTGTGTCATTTGACATGTCAGCACATACCTGCGGATGAACTTCCTACTGCAGCACTTTTCATACCTTCTGAGTTATCTTGCAGTCGATAATGCTGTTTCCTCAGACATGTATCTGTTTCAGATCATACCTATCAACCTCCTAGTGCAAAACATCTGTACAAAGCCTAACATGATGGGGGGACAGATAGGGGCAGATTCTACATATTGCTCTTATAAACGTAGATAGTTGACAGTATTATAGGTTTTGCATTAGTATGACCTTTCTGAGGGATTTGGGGTCTTAAACACATATGTTTATCATTATTTAATGACATCAGTTCTCAGGTATTTGGCAGACAGGTACAGATTGTGAGAGGAACACACCACACATATGAGGCATACATCTGCACATTCGTACAGTTGCGAGGTATGTTTCTGATACTGGACATCAATTTCCTTACGCCAATACACACAATACATGGTGCCATCACAGGCCAGTTACCATTACATTCCAGGACACACCCACCCACTGGGTTATATTCCTCACACAGGCCAACAGGTGCTTATCCACACTAATTATTCCATCATGTACCTTATGTGTACGCCGGTATTTGCACTTTCCGTCAGTGGCAGACCTCACGTACGGGTATGGGGGACTGGACACTGTATTGGTGACACTGCATGACACCCTGAGGGACACATGTCTTTTGAGTCTATTAACCTTCCACATTGACTTTCACAGGCCATACATTGTAATTCATATTTGTGGACAAACATGCTTATGACTTGTACATGTTTTGTCATTTGTCCTGACATCTTTCTTCTCACCTGTCCACCTAGTATCACTAGTTCTGTACATTTCATTAGGACGGGTTACCTTCATACCTCTCACCTGTACACATTATGGGTATACACCCTGGGGTTTGACCTATGATTCTGTTACATTTGTCATGATAATGTGCCTTTCTGGTAGATTGCTGGCAAGCCATGACGGACTGTGCGGTTAGGTAATCATGACTGACATTTCTATTTCATGATTACTAACTCTCATAACATTCATATTCCTGACTATGCAATTATTCTATCAACAGTCTGACTTTGTCTGAGGTATATTTAATATAGTTCCTATTTGTCTGCCGTGTACTATGCCTTAGTCCAGCTGTCTTATTCTGACATTCTGGCAGGTATGGTTACCATCTTGGTCGTACGCGTGTCCATCCATGATAATCGCCTACATGACACTGATATAGGTCCCTACATCTTCCCCCAATGGTTTACACAATATCCAGTAGATGGGTTGCACCTTTTTGGAGAATGTAGGCGTGTGCTATACCCACATAGGTATATTGATCACTCCCATGGGGCGTACCTAATAGATCTGTGCCAACCAACACCTTGGCCCAATTCTGCATACCCATGATTCCCATACCTGACACACCTCCACAGTACCCATTAGACATGTTTAATGTGAGCGATAATAAAGTGTGAGGACACTTCCGAGCACTCCCCACTCTGCGGATATCAGCTCGTACGTCATACATTCAATCGACCCATGTGTTATTACCCTTGCACCTACTACTACTCTTTGATTGTCAGGGTGTTCATGTAGTGATCTGGGT
Organism: Protopterus annectens; assembly: GCF_019279795.1. Taxonomy (NCBI): domain Eukaryota; kingdom Metazoa; phylum Chordata; order Ceratodontiformes; family Protopteridae; genus Protopterus; species Protopterus annectens. The sequence goes on from NC_056729.1 coordinate 1,042,104,146, forward strand.
TTCGGCTTGTCCACCTGGTGAACGGAACTTCCCTGGCCAAGGCGAAATATCAGACAAAGCATATGGACAGGGATTATCTCCCTATTTTGAAGTTTTACCTGTGTTTATAGACACAGGTGTTTGGGCACCTGTCAGCAGCTTATTCTGTTGGCATTACATATTATGGGTGGGGTTGTTACAGTCTATACTCTACGGTGAGGGGTGTTCCCATTCACATTTGACTTTTACCTGTATACAGTCATATGGGGATTATTATTTTTGGACATGAAGTGACTACAGGTATGCAGTTGTACATTACACAAGTGTGAAGGGCTGTTCCTGTAAATATGTATGGACCATACCTCTCAACCTCTTAGAGCACCGAACCTACACGATGGCGGGACAATTAGGGACACATTTTAACAATTGCTCTTACAAGCTTAGAACATTGATAGAATGCTAGGTTTTGCATTAGCATGACTTTTCTGCAGGTTGTGGAGTCTTATACTCAGGATATTTCTCATTATTTAGTGACGTCAATCCTCAGCTATTTACCACACTGGGGCAGATTGTCGGAGGCACACACCAACACTATGGGGCGAATCTGTGGTCATTCTTAGGGTTAGATATGTAGATATGTTAAAGCAAGCACAGCCTTTTCCATTAAGGACAAGAAGTTTCTTATTCAAGGAAGATTCAATTGTGCTAGCAATCAGGTGGTGTATTTGGCCCAGTGTTCTGTTTGCCCTGGCTTCTATGTTGGCAAGACCAACAGGAAGCTACAAGAATGGTTATACGAACACTTATATGCCATCAAGAAGGGGAAAGTAGACAATGCACTGGCTAAACACATTCTAGACAACCCAGGTCATGAATTTTCATTTTTGGTGATTGACCAACTTTGTGATGAAGGCACAGGGGGTCCTGATTCTCTGAGACTTGAATGCAAGGAGTTGATGTGGCAACTCAAATTGGAAGCTTACCACCTACCTGGACTAAACAGCATGCTTTCTATTAGTTGCTTTCTTAAACTGAGAAGCCTAGTTAGGTGAAGCTTCTTAGACTGATTTAATCCCCTTGGGAATGACCACCTTTTTAGCTATTTAATGGGGATGGTTTCTTTCTTCGTTTTTTGATTGTTAAAATGGTTTAGTGCTACTTTGTTATTATTGGTTTTATTTTTTAATGTCTTTATCAATGGTTACATTGTGGTCCATTATTTTAAGCGGGGTATGTGTAGTTTGATCATTCATCAGAATAGTCTTTTATGTAAGGGACGTCAGCCTCCTAGTACCGGCCGCTACACACAATATACAATCAATATATAATATATAACTTACTTTTTTTTTTTGCTACTAATACTGCTACTATTATCAGATGGTTATGATAACAACATAACAATGTTAAGCATACATTTCCAAGGTATACTTATAGATGTATTTTGTATATTTTATATCAACTCATGGTTTGTAGTCTTCCATCGAGTTGTGTTACCATCTGAATGGCATTTTGATTTATTTACATGGCTTTTTTAAAACAGGCGCTACACACATATACTTTTCCTGGGTTTACCACTTGTGTGTTTATAGTGTCTACCAGGTATTTAAGATTGTATACATGCTATGTTGGTGGTGTAAATTTAGAGTATTAGTTTGATTACAAATATTCAGGGCTGGTCATGTTGATCTTATAGAAATGGTGATGCACAGTTCTTCTGTGGTTAAGTTTTTTAAGTGCATTGATGTGCAATTTTCAGGTGTGTCCACAAGGGGGAGTGTTTGAGTGGAGCTATGATGCTTAAATAATGGGACAGATGTATTATTCTTTGTTTTTAGTTTGCTTTCTGAAGAAGTTGGCGCAGAGCGCCAACGAAAAGCTTGGTTTTAAGCTTAATAAAATTCCTGTTTGGTATTTTCGTTTATTGGCGTTCTTTACAGACATTTTTTGGATTATTAGGAGTCCTGAATATAACCTCTGGATTACTAGGAGCTTTTTAGAGGTGCAGCGACCTGCAATGGTGGTATTTATCAGTTTGTGGTTTCGTTTTTGAGTCGTGCAGAAAGTCTTCATGTCTTCCGCCACGCAGGAAGCTAGTGGCACCTCAGATCCAGGGGATTTAACGATACTTATAAACCTTCTCACGGAAAAGGTTGAACATCTTTCACAGCGAATGGATGGACTTTTGCAAAGTGATTGCTGTGAATCCTGTAGTGCGACCCCCCCAGCGGACTGTCGACTGAATCCCCCTTTATGATACTGGCTAGTGGAGCCAGAGCAGAGCTGGGAGCCATCATTTCCAACGGCTCTAATGATCTACACAATCAGGATGGTGGCGACAATCCTATAGGCTCCATGAGAGGACACAGGAGTCCATTAAATAACATAGGAGCTTCTGCATCTAGACTTGGTGAGGTGGGGACCCTGAGGAGGGACTATACAGACTTGAACTTAAATAATTGGCTGAATCGACCCTTTTGTTTTTATAATGGAGAAGTTACCGCCAACAAAGACACTTTTACTGAAGATCTTCCTGACTTGCCCACTAAATTCAACCAATTTTATCAAAAATTATTGAGGCTCAGAAAACTACAACTAGAGGTCTCTTATTTTGGGGAATGCCAATGTGCGAAGATTGTCCCGAAGGGTCTTCACTCATGGCAATATCCCACAGGGTTGGAGGAAGGGTCGAAATTTCATCTCGACCTTTTGTCACTTTTTGATAGACATGGGAACGAATTAATCAATCTGATTTGCTCCCACTACCAGGAAGCTATCAATCAATTAACCATGGACCTTTCTAGCCTGGATGAGGAAATAAAGTTGGATATCCATTTTTCCAGGTATCGCTATGAATACGAGAGAGTCTTCAACAGCATCGACCAACATATTTCTAAGATGACTACAACTAAAATTAAAAAATTAAAGAGGACATAAAAGCTTACAAAGATGGGGCAGCTTACCCCAAACCCCCGAAATCCCAAGGGAACTTTTTAGGGAACAGCAGAGAAACTATGGGGATCGATTCAGTTTTGGTTGATACCAACCAACCTACACACCACCGTGAAGCGGAGAATGGGCCTTCGGCAAAGAGAATAAACCATAGACCTTCAACCGAAGGAGAGGTTATCATTGGGTCTGGTCTTAACCAGGTCCAGCCAGCATCTGATGCCCATGATGTAAATTTTCATGCCCAAGCCTCGTCTCCACAACAAACGTCGAACCAGACGACGAGGAACAAATACAAAACAAGGAGGAATTGATGGACGACTGTTTAGCCATTCCTTCTCCCCCTATTCAAGCATTGGAGATCCTTTACAATACAGGCAAAGATTTCAAAATTTAAAATGTTTCTCAGTTTGCTTTTTCCCAACCTTTGGTGGACATTTTGGCTAAAGGGTTATCTTTTGTACCCTCTAGTCGGGCTAGTGTTGGGAGGTCGATTTTGGACCTGAAATTATTTGTGAGAAAGTTGAATTTGACATTATTGTTGGGTAATTCACAAAGACCCAAGAACGTTTTTCACATACCTAGCACTTTCAACCCACCTCTTTTACCAACCTTTGGAGTTTTTGAACAACTGTGCGATCTTGATATCCGTCTCCTCCTTAATTCAAGGCGACCAGCCCAATTTAATGTCACCAGAGAGGAGAAGGGCATGTTGGAAGCTCTCAAGTCTGCACCGGTTAGACTGATGCAGCCTGATAAGGGAGGTGGATTGGTAGCTATGGACTTGGACATCTATAATGACAAGATGTTGGCCATCTTGGCCTCTAATACCTATCATGAAGTCTCTAGAAATGAGTTAAATGTAAATATGAGCCGTATCCGGTCATTTTTTTGAGGAGATGTTCATCAATGGCTTAATTGATGTGGATATATACAATTATATCATTGCTGTATCACCTAAGATACCGGTTTTGTTTGGGAACCCCAAGATACACAAGAATATATATGATCCACCTATGCGGCAACTAGTTAGCGCTAGAGGGAGTATAACCTATGCAGCCGCTAAGGTGGTGGACAATATTCTCAAGAAGTACGTGTATCATGTTCCACATATTTCGAGAGATTCTTGGGCTTTTCTAGAAAAGGTGGGTTCTATCCCATTCAATGCTGATAGTTACCTGTTGACGATCGATGTGGTTGATCTATATTCATCTATTCCCCACCTCATGGCAGTCGAGTGGATTCAATTGGAATTGGGCTTTCATCATGCTCCGACAGAAGAGATCTCACTGGTCAGTGAGTTATTGGATATTATTCTCACTTGCAACTTTTTCTCATTCAACAACCGGTGGTTCCATCAATTGGTTGGTGTTCCCATGGGATCACCTTGCGGAGCCAGTGTGGCGAATTTAGTAATGGCCCATTGGGAGAGGGTGTTCGTTTTATGCAATTTCCTAGTCCAAGAGAAAGTGTTGTTATACACTAGGTTCTTGGACGATATTTTTATCATCCTCAATGGTTCACAAGATGATGCAAATACCTTTGTGACATTTTTTAATGGTTCTACCGAATTCTTGAAATTTAATCTAATTTTGCAACTGATAAGATAGCCTATCTGGATGTAGAAATTGAGAAAGATAGGACCATGAATCGCTTCGTGGCTAATATACATCAGAAGCCGACATTTTCAAATTCATACCTACACTTCGATAGTGAACATCCAATCCACCAAAAGAGGGCTATCGTGAAGGGCCAATTTGTTCGAGTGGCCCGCATGATTTCAGAAGATAAAAAATTTTATGACGAGTGCAGGTTTATCGCTGACATGTTTGTTTGTAGAGGGTATCCTGCAGATTTTGTCACAGATTTAAGCTTGGAAGTGCAAGGTAAGAGGGCCAATGGTCATTTTAGCCCCATTTTGGGGAACTTTTATGCAATTTCCTAGTCCAAGAGAAAGTGTTGTTATACACTAGGTTCTTGGACGATATTTTTATCATCCTCAATGGTTCACAAGATGATGCAAATACCTTGGTGACTTTTTTTAATGGTTCTACCAAATTCTTGAAATTTACATCTAATTTTGCAACTGATAAGATAGCCTATCTGGATGTAGAAATTGAGAAAGATAGGACCATGAATCGCTTCGTGGCTAATATACATCAGAAGCCGACATTTTCAAATTCATACCTACACTTCGATAGTGAACATCCAATCCACCAAAAGAGGGCTATCGTGAAGGGCCAATTTGTTCGAGTGGCCCGCATGATTTCAGAAGATAAAAAATTTTATGACGAGTGCAGGTTTATCGCTGACATGTTTGTTTGTAGAGGGTATCCTGCAGATTTCGTCACAGATTTAAGCTTGGAAGTGCAAGGTAAGAGGGCCAATGGTCATTTTAGCCCCATTTTGGGGAACTTGAACAGCAGATCATCAGGCTTGCCTCGTCCTGCTCGTGAGTCCGATAACTTCAACTATAATTTTATAATTACTTACAACTTGGACGCAACTGACATTGTGTCCATCATAAGGAAGAATTGGTGTTTATTAACCACTGAGTCAGCAGGAGTACCTGGGCTGGCTTTGTACCCTAAGGTCACTTTCAGGAGGGGCCTTAACATCAAAAATATTTTGGAGTCTAAAATATCTGGTACCTCCCCAAGATCTGGGATGTATGAGTGTAACATGTGCAGGTACTGTAGATATGTTAAAGCAAGCACATCCTTTTCCATTAAGGACAAGAAGTTTCTTATTCAAGGAAGATTCAATTGTGCTAGCAATCGGGTGGTGTATTTGGCCCAGTGTTCTGTTTGCCCTGGCTTCTATGTTGGCAAGACCGACAGGAAGCTACAAGAACGGTTATATGAACACTTATATGCCATCAGGAAGGGGAAAGTAGACAATGTACTGGCTAAACACATTCTAGACAACCCGGGTCATGAATTTTCATTTTTGGTGATTGACCAACTTTGTGATGGAGGCACAGGGGGTCCTGATTTTCTGAGACTTGAATGCAAGGAGTTGATGTGGCAACTCAAATTGGAAGCTTACCACCTACCTGGACTAAACAGCATGCTTTCTATTAGTTGCTTTCTTAAACTGAGAAGCCTAGTTAGGTGAAGCTTCTTAGACTGATTTAATCCCCTTGGGAATGACCACCTTTTTAGCTATTTTATGGGGATGGTTTCTTTGTTCGTTTTTTGATTGTTAAAATGGTTTAGTGCTACTTTGTTATTATTGGTTTTATTTTTTAATGTCTTTATCAATGGTTACATTGTGGTCCATTATTTTAAGCGGGGGATGTGTAGTTTGATCATTCATCAGAATAGTCTTTTATGTAAGGGACGTCAGCCTCCTAGTACCGGCCGCTACACACAATATATAATCAATATATAATATATAACTTACTTTTTTTTTTTTTTTTGCTACTAATACTACTACTATTATCAGATGGTTATGATAACAACATAACAATGTTAAGCATACATTTCCAAGGTATACTCATAGATGTATTTTGTATATTTTATATCAACTCATGGTTTGTAGTCTTCCATTGAGTTGTGTTACCATCTGAATGGCATTTTGATTTATTTACATGGCTTTTTTAAAACAGGCGCTACACACATATACTTTTCCTAGGTTTACCACTTGTGTGTTTATAGTGTCTACCAGGTATTTAAGATTGTATACATGCTATGTTGGTGGTGTAAATTTAGAGTATTAGTTTGATTACAAATATTCAGGGCTGGTCATGTTGATCTTATACAAATGGTAATGCACAGTTTTTCTGTGGTTAAGTTTTTTAAGTGCATTGATGTACAATTTTCAGGTCTGTCCACAAGGGGGAGTGTTTGAGTGGAGCTATGGTGCTTAAATAATGGGACAGATGTATTGTTCTTTGTTTTTAGTTTGCTTTCTGAAGAAGTTGGTGCAGAGCGCCGACGAAAAGCTTGTTTTTTAAGCTTAATAAAATTCCTGTTTGGTATTTTCGTTTATTGGCGTTCTTTACAGACATTCTTTGGATTATTAGGAGTCCTGAATATAACCTCTGGATTACTAGGAGCTTTTTAGAGGTGCAGCGACCTGCAACGGTGGTATTTATCAGTTTGTGGTTTTGTTTTTGAGTCGTGCAGAAAGTCATTCTTAGGGTTGCCACCTGTTCAACTGCTCAAAGTGGGACATGTTCTGTAGAAATGTCAGATTTTCCAGGACAAAACATACCTACAGCCGTGCATAGTACTGAACTTTAACCTTTTTTGCACATATATTAGCTTATTCTAGTAACATTTGAATTGCTTATGCTACTTCACATAAAATATTGCGGATTCATATATAAAATAACTGTTTTATGCGACTATTAAAGTAAATTAGGAAATAAACTCTCAGGACATTTGCTATGTCTTGATATTTTTCACAGGACACAACTGCCTACAGAGGGATTGTTACTTGCATAGTGGGACAGGTGGTGACCCTAGTCATTCGGCAAATATCCGGACAGTTGAGTGGTACGGCACAGACCTCTGTAATACGCTGTTGTGTTCTGGCACAGCAGTAGCTCAGCATTAAAGACTGCAGTCGGAACGTGCTGACAGACAGTTGGGTTTCAGACTTCATACTACAGACATTAATGCCAATGTGCAAACTGTTATTCTATCAAATTCTGTTTCTAAGAGATATGTTTACAGATTGTCCCTGATTTTGGACCTTTGTCTCACTTATATTCACGGCTCTGACCAGATATCTTGCTCACACAGGTTGACAGGTATGGTCAGTCACGACTGCACACAGTCAGTGTCCCTCAAAATTGATCAGGGTTGACCTGTTTACGTAGTGTCTTCCTCGCCCTCATGCCGTTTTCCACTTTGCAAATGTGTGCATTATATTCTCCCTCCTATTTGTGTCTGGACCCATGCATCACGGGAAGGTATTTTATCCTGGGTGGTAGGTTATGCATGCCCACTTAGGGCTGGACAGTGTCATGGACCTCCACTGCATGTTCTGACTTGTGTCCAGATGTCTACTGGATTGGACATCATGTCGTCATACCCATTCTACTATTTACACAAGTTGGTCATCCCATGAGGGATATCCCAAAAATTGGTCAAGACCAAAACAAGTTAGATAACGAAGATTTTTGTGGCTGCATGAAAACGTGCAGGGGGTTTTACCTGCAGGGGATACATGGTTTGCAATCCTGACACTGCCTATGGTGACAATACCTACTACATATGTGTAGGGGTCACTGTGTGTAGCTTTTTCTGCAACAAACCAGTGGACCAAGTACGGCTGGATTTGGTGGACGTTCTGGTATGATGGTAGGTTGTGTGTTGTGGAGGGTATGCTCGGTAGGCTATTATGCATCCAGGTGTGTTGTGTTTGTTATGGCCAGTTCCATCAGGACCCATCTGTGAGTATGTGACGGAGCCGTATCTATACATTTGTCTCGCATATTTCCATATTCATATGTTTGTGGGATTGTGTTCTACACTATGGCCTGTCTGCTTGTCTTGCAGCTGTTTCTACATGAGGTTGTGTTTCTTTCCACTTCACCTGCTGCCCCCTCATACACCTCTGGTTCACCTTTTCTGCATACAACACAAGTATCGCCTTTGAGGAATTTACCATTAAACACACACCCCTCACACGTGAATTACTCACACCCCATAGAGCACTACTTTGGTTGTTGGCCCATGACACAGCCAGAGTTAAACATTGACTACCCTCAGGTACCTTTATGGTTGTGTGGACTACCCTGCCATGTTTGCTTTCCACATGCTATACTTCACGCACATAGGTACACGCCCTTACCTCACTTTCATTACTTGGTTGGTGTATCCAGGTACTACCCGTTCGACTGTGTCACATACACGTTCGGATTATACAGCTGCCTTCCGGATTTTGCCAGCCTGTTCTACTCATTGGTAGGATGGCACCTTTTCCTATGTCCAAGCTATTCCTTACACATGTCCGACTGTTGTGGACATTGCCTCCCTACAGTCAACGGTTGTGTTTCCACCTTTTCAATTGACCACTGCGTGACATAGGGTTACCACCTGTCCCACTTTGCAAGGGACAGTCCCTCTTTGGGCAGTTGTGTCCTGACATGTAATTGTCAACATGGCAAATGTCCTGAGATTTTAGGACAAACATATTTCTTATATTTTATGTGATAGTTGCATTAAACAGTTAATTCTGTATCTGAAATACCTAACTGTTATGAGAAACAGAATAAGCAACTAAAATGCTACAGGAATACGCTTTTCTGTAGGCAACACAGTTATGTTCTGTCCTTTGTACTGGCCATGGGTATGTTTCGGCCTGTACAGTCTGATGTCTGTACCAAACATGTCCCACTTTGGTCATTTGTAAGGGTGGCAAACCTACTGTGACAGTTGCGGTGAACACAGCATATTTTACAGGCCGACACATACCCACGGTCAGTTCGGCAGATAGAACTTACAATTCTTGCCTATATCTAAGCTTATTCTTGTAGCATTTCGGCATCTTATTCTGTTTGTTATGACATTTATGTATTATATGTCCAGTGAAATATGTTTAATGCAACTATTGCATGACGTCTACGGAGGAATTATGTCCTATATTCTCTGGACATTTGCCAGTTTTACATGTTTGTGCCAGGACACATCTGCCCACAGAGGGACTGTCACTCGCAAAGTGGGATAGGTGGTAATCTTGATCGACGGTACGGATCATACTGTTCCTTTCAGCCTACATGTGTCTGTGTTGTTATGGCTCATTTATATGCTCCTTCTGTTTCGTTTACATGTGTATACTATTTCCTATCACATTTGGTATGTGAAATACGGACATACCTTTTGTATGTGACTATTACATGGCTTGTGGGATATGATTCAGACATATGGTCACTACCTATATCTGCATTTCTCCTCGTGTATTTTGTTATGGACACATCTGCACAGCTATGTTCTCTCCCTCAAATTATGGGTCGGCTGGTGACCCTCTCCGTTGGACTGGACGTACCTACTGGTGGCGCGCTAACATTGATACGTCTCACTTCCACATGGTATAGCTATCAACACTACGTTGGACTACAGGCACACGGTTTTCCTGTCATTTGTTCATGGGTAGGGACCCGTTATTCCCTACCATGCATTTGTGTTTGAGTCTTCATTTTCTGTTCGCAGGGACTCTGCTTTGCATACGTTTCAGTCTCCACGGACACTGATAGGTACGATTACTATTGCTGGGGGAATATAATATTCAGCAGTTTAGGTTGCTCCTCGTAAGCCGACATTCACACGCCTCCCTGCGCAACTTCGATACGCCCCTTGCACTCATGCACGTTTCCTATGCACGTGTCTGTGGCAGCTGCGCACCTTCATTAATATGCATATGGTGCGACTACTCCACATCTATGCCGCACGGCCGGTGCAAGCCTTACGCCGGACTTGCGCCAAGCTTCATGAATCCGGGGGACTCTCTCTTGCTCAAGTTCATTTATATCACATTCTTGTCCCAAACTGATATTTTCTTGGTGCTGCAGCTTTCCTGCTTTAAAGGTTGCTTTTGCACATTTATGATGACCCCATGACATTCTTATATCATTTGAGAAAGTTTTGACTACCTACAGTTGTGCTTTCAGTTCCTCATCTGATGAACTATACAGCTGTAATTCATCCACAAAGAGAAGATGACAAGTCTTTACACTCTGTTGTTTTCTGGGAGCCAAATTGTAGCCATGGCCTAAGCTGTTAAGTAGACAGTTTAATGGGTTAAGGGCAAAACAAAAGAGCAGCAATAACAAAGAGTCACACTGGAATATCCCCCTTTGAATTTTTATCCCTGGGATAATGATTTATCCTTTATTGTGGCTTAGCTGCAAAGTGGTTTGCCACTTTTTCAAGTTCACTGTAATTAAATTGATCAAAGTAGGGTGTATCTTATATATTTGTAAGCACTTTTTTATAGATGAATATGGGATGCTGTCAAATGCTTTTTTGTTGTCTATCCATGCAATACTTAAATTCTTCCCCTTTTTACAATTCTCCATTATGACTTGATTTAATCAAAAATTATTTTTTGTTCCATACGACTTTCTTTTGTTACCATTTTGTTCTAGTGCCATGATTGAGTTTCTCCAAAATGACTGTAAACTCTGTTGGCATCAATTCCACTGTGTAGTTTTTACATTGTTCAAAGGCAAGTTATTGCTCTATAGTTTTTATGCTATCTTGCATGTTCACTCTTAAGCAGGAGTATCATTTTTCCTGTTGTTAACCAGACTGATGTCTTTTGAGGTTGTGCATATAAATAGTTCTTACTCATGCCTAAATCTTCATGTAAATATGTTAATACTTTTAGCAAGAAGTTAGGTACTGCATCTGGGACAGGGGTTTTCCAGTTAGGAACTTTTCTTTTCTGGCAGTTACTTCATCCCATTTCATATTCTGTACATTACAACTTCTTACTCTTTCTTTTACTTCTATCCATTCAGCATCGTTATGTTCCACAAGATCTTCATTGATATTTCTCCAAAATGTGTATATTTCTTCTTTTTTTGGTGGTGTTTCTATTCTTTTTGCCTAGTTTCCCAGTTCTCTATAAAACATTTTTGGTCATCAACAAATTGCTTGTTTTGTAATTTTCCTTTATATTTATCTATATATCTTCTAAGTTTTTCTGCCTGTGCTGATATCTTTAGTTTATTATTCATAATAGTGTAAGAAAGGTCCTGGTTTGTTCTGATACTGTGCATTGCTTTTATCACAGCTAACTTTCTGAGTATTTTCATTGATCTGTTTACCTCCAAAGTGGAAATGCAAGCAACCTCCACCCCCCAACACAACCCAAATGACACATAGCCCGCAGACTCAGTGTGCCACTCAACCACAGCCAATAAGGCAAAACAATGTACCCAACACACTAGTCATAGGTGACTCTATAGTCAGGCACACTGATGCCCCACTCATCAGGCTAAACAAGGAGAAGGTTACTGTCAGCTGCCTGTCAGGTGCCAGGATCCGCCACATAACCCACGCACTCAGGTCACTCCACAACAAGTACAAATATGACTCTGTCATTGTCCATGTTGGTGTAAATGACCTGAGACATACCTCCATGGACTACATGAAAAGAGACATGGAAGAGCTCTCCGATCTTGTAGCCCGGCAGGTATGACCCTAGCCCTGAGTAGCATTCTGCCATCACCCAGAATGATGCTGCAGTACAAGGAAAAAATGATTGACTTCAACAATTGGCTAAGCTTCTGGTGCCATTCTAAAGGGATCCAGTATCTGTCTGCCTGGGATGACATGGTCGACAGACCACGATGCTTTGCCAGAGATGGCCTGCACCTGTCACCCCTGGGATTCCGAATACTGACTAAGGTTCTTGCCGCCCCTATAGTGCCTTTTTTAGGCAAGGTTCAATTGACAAATTCACCACTGTAACAGGAACAGGCAAGCAAAAAACTGAGGGTGATGCTACTCAATGCTAGAAGTCTAAATTTCAAAATGCACTCACTCAAGGCACTCCTTAAAATGGAGAACATCGATATCTGTGCAGTGACTGAGACCTAGTTCAAGGCTCCAGAGAGCACCATTGCACTACCAGGCTATAACTCATACCACACTTTTCGGCCATGTAACCTGGACCAGAACATCAAAGGTTGAGGTGTGTCCATATTCATTAAGGATATCCACACCTCCAGGCTAGTCACTCAGCATAATGCAGCCAAGGTTATCCAAGTGCAACTAACTCTGGGCAAAACTGCAATCCAAATTGTAGCTTGCTACAGAACACCCACCATGCCCCAGGATTCCCACTTCTGTTTTCTTGATGTACTGGAAAATATTAGGGTTCAACCAAACACCATAATAATGGGCGATTTCAACTACCCCACCATTAACTGTGAAAACTACTCATGTATCAACTCCTTCGCTCAACGCTTTCTGGAATTCATAAACTCCAATGCCCTGGATCAACTTATCCACAGCCCAAACAGGGGCAACAATATACTAGATCTAGTCATTACCAACATGAGTGTGTTCCGACCATAAGCTAATTACCCTAGATATCCACATCCTGCCCCCACACCCCATTAAGGAAACCATGGTAAAACTTTTCTCCAAAGCCAACTTCATGCTTCTTAAGACAGAATTGGTGAACTTCATGACACCCATGCAGATGGACAATACAGTTACGACTAGTGAATCCTATACGATTGCACTTTATAAGCACTTACATGAGTGCAGGGATTGTGCTATCCCAAACAGAACCAAGACGCTATCCTCCAAAAAAAGGAAGCCAATCTGGTGGTCCCCTGCCATAAACAAACTGTACAACAGAAGGAAGAAACTGTTGCAAAAGAGAGTAAAATCCCACGAGTGGAGGAGCTTCCTGGTCAGCCTCACTAAGAAGCTGCGATCCCTGAAAAAATCCTCCAAAGCTAGTTACGAAAACAAAATCACCACTGATTCTAAAGACAACCACAAAGCATTCTATAGCTATGTCAAGAATCTCAATGGCAACACTCAGATCTGCTCTGAGTTACAGCACAATGGCACTAAATATACAGACCCAACTGATATTGCCAACATCCTGGCAGATATGTTCAGTGCTAACTTTACCCCCCTCTCACCCCCTAAAGAGCCCATCTCTATACCAGAAGAATGCAAAGTTCCTGTAATCACGGCTGCACAGGGAAAAACCACACTCTCCAAAGCCAAGGACACAGCATCCATGGGAACAGACAACATCCCAGGCTGCATTCTACACGAACTACAGAACGAACTGGCACCCCACCTAAATACCATGTTCCATCATAGCCTCACCTCAGGCTTTGTGCCTGCTGAATGGCGCACAGCAACGGTTATCCCACTCCACAAGGGGGGAGCCAACATGGACCCTGGGAACTACCACCCCATTAGCCTGACAAGTCTGGTCTTAAAGGCCATGGAACGTATCATCATGGAACTTATAAACAAAGACATTGGTAATCTCCAAACTCTGGACACCACCCAGTTCTGGTTTGTAAAAGGCAGATAATGTCTCCTAAACCTGATAGAGTTCTTTGAAGCAGTCACCAAAGCCATAGACAAGGGTAAGGTGGTCCACACAGCCTATCTAGATCTTGCCAAGGCTTTCAACACCAACCCCCACTCTGGAATTATAGATAAACTCACTAAACTAGGTATAAATCCCTATGTCACAAGATGGGTTGCCAACTGGCTCACTGACAGAACCCACACTGTGAAAGTAGCAGACTCCAAATCTGACTTCAGACCAGTGACAAGTGGAGTACCACAGGGTTCAGTCCTGGGTCCTCTCTTGTTTGGTATCTACTTCTCTGAAGTACAGGCTAACACAGAAGGTCTTTGGCTAATGAAGTTCACAGATGACTGCAAACTAGTAGCCATAATCAAAACTCCTAACGATGTGGACATCCTACAAAAGGGCCTCACTGAGACAGATGCCTGGTGTCAAAGCCATGGCCTCAAGCTCAATGCCAAAACGTGCATTGTCATCCCCTTTGGTAAAAACTCTGTACCCATGAACTACAACATAGGCAGTAGTATACTTAACACCAAAAGTGTGATAAGAGACCTTGGGACACAGGTGGACAGTAGTCTCTCCTTTGATAATCACATCGCCACAGTAGTCAGGAGATCCTTCTATGTGGCACACCTCATCACAAAAGGTTTCTCATCCAGAAAAAAAGAGGTCATTGTTCCCCTGTACTCATCACTCATTAGACCCATTATAGAGTATAATGCCCCTTTTGGTATGTACCTCACAAGACATCTACAACAACTGGAAAGGCTGGAGAAATACCTCACAAAAAGGAATACTGGCCTCAAACAGATGCCCTACGCAGACCGTCTCAAAAAAACTCCAGCTTTACTCCATCACATATCGCCTACTCAGAGGTGATCTCTGCCTAACATACAAAGCTATGTCAAACCCAGAGCTGTTGGACATGCTCCACTTAAAGAAATCCCAATCCCTCCGAGCTACATGCTCTAGGGACCTAAACCTTGTCACCACAATAAACAGAACAGGCTAGAGAGATAGATTCCTGTCCCAGAGACTTCCCATACTCTGGAATAAACTACCTATCTATATCAAACAAAGCTCCTCATTAGCACTCTTCACGAAAAATCTTGATGATTGGATGGGAAATAGGAAATTCACCCCATGGATCACCTCTGTGGCTCTGCTTGACAGTGGCACAGGAAAATAATTTTCTTGGGTGGCAAAAGCCAGGGTACCATTTTGGCTGGGCTTGTATAGGCCCCAGGGACGATAGCCTAGTACCAACCTATGAACCTATGAACCTATGTACTCTTCTAACATTGACACTTCTTGTTTTATATGCTTTACAGTTTTCTCTATTCAATATTTCAATGATGGCATTTGATTTCTCTGCTTCCTTTCCCTTACTACCCTGCGCTTTTGTGGTAAGACTTTATCTGTTATTAATTTAGCTGCACAGAATATATCCTATTTTCTTTTGTTATATCACATGAATTTCTATGAACAGTCTTGATTATTGTGTTCATTTGTTTTATCAAACTTCTAACATTTTGGATCTTACTGACTCTCTGTAGCCTATTTCTTTCACTGATCTTAATATGTCTATCCATCTCTATTAAATCAAGCAATTCTTCCCTTAGATAATTTTCTTCTAAATTAAGGGCACATTCTTTGTTATCTGTTTCATATGGGCATTCTACAGAAAGTTCCAGGAAATCTTCCCATGTCGTATTCTCTTCATCTTCACCCTACGTCATCCATTGCTCTTTCATATGAGAACTTACTGTCCTATCACTCCACAACATTGACTGGGTCAGAATTGTCACAGTTTCCTTTTCCTCCCTTTGCTGTGCAACTCCAACTGAGCTTTTGTACTGATTTCCTACTCAAGGCTTCAAAGTATCTTATTGGCAACCGATCAGATGCTTACCAGTCCATTGGCTTCTCCTTAATTTGGGGATTCATTATCCTGTTATGTTGTGATGCTTTCAGAGTTCAATTTTCTACAGTAAATCCTTCCCTTTGCAGGTAATCCATAACTTCAGTTTCTGTTTCTTTATTTTTTCTGTTACTAATCCTCTTTTCTACTTTTCCCTTTTGTTTTCTTATTTTTTTGTATTGTAAAGTTTTCCATAGCTGGATGCCTTTGCTCGTATTCCTCTTCAGATATCTTTGGTGATGCTTTTTTGCATTCATTAATTTTGCTTTCTCCTTTGTATAAATATTGTACCATATTAAATCTCTTTTTCTTTCCAATATCAAAAGCGTCTTCTTCAGGTATCTCCTGCTCCTCATGATTATCTTTACTTGGGGAGCTCATTGCCCCATCATGCTGTGACATAACCTGTGTTAGACTTTCTACACTAAATCCTTCACTTTGCATGTATTCCATAACTTCAGCTTCGTTTTTTTAACTTCGGCTTTACTAAACTACGGTTCTACATTCCCCCTTTATAATCTTATTTTTGTATTGTAAAATTTTCCATATCTGGGTGCCTTTGACTTTCAGTATCTTTTGAGCTGCTTTTCTTGTATAAATTAATTTGGCTTTCTTCTTTGCATAAATATTGCACCATATCAGTTCTCTCTTTCTTTCCCATGTCCATATTTCTTTGTTATACCTTCTAAAAAATCTCTAGATTTTGTTATTTATATTTTTGCAGTTCCTCAGTCGCTTCCTTTTCCAAACAGCCCAAGGTTTCTTTGTCTATATAGTGTTTTTCAGGAATCTGTTGTATCAGTGAATACAAATTTGCATTTGAAGCTTTTCTTGTGCAAGTATTTTTCTTTCCTATAATTTCTGTCTTAATCTTTTTCTATATCTTCTGTCTGGGAATTCTGGGCTTCTTGCATAACAGTAAAAACACATAATTTCTTTCTTATCCTCAGTAGTCCACTCTATCATCTTTATGGCTCTTTTTTGGCCTATCAGTATTTGTGATTTTTGTGGACTGCTATTTCTGTCTACAACAGGGGGGACATCCTCCCCCTAGCCTGGCCTAACCCCATTGTAGGAATGTTTCCATCTCATGAGGATTCGACACTGTCATTTTTTCTAGTCCTAGCACCAGTGCACCTACGGATTGGGTACTTATTTATCCTAGGACTTGCGCACCCAGCTATCTTTTTTAACCTACTTTTGTCCATGATATATGCTACATAAAATACAGTCTATATATCATTATTGTCTTGGTGAGATTTTGTAAAAACAGGGTCTACCTTGTGAAGGTATGCATCAACACTTGAGGATGAATTCAATTCCAGCAATACTACTCTCTGTTGCTTGCTGATTTTATCATCTCTCCATTGAGACCACCTTGTCTGCATTAGGAGTTCCATATGAAGGTGCAGCAATACTGTAAGTGCCATAGGGGGAGCCTGAGATGACATGCATGTATGGCTTGGTATACAGCATGCTATCCAACAACCCCCTGTGAGGATAGATCTCAGTGTCCTGCTTTCAAAAACAAATGCAATTCCTTGGTGGGCCAGTGGCCCCACATCCCTGTTCAT
This sequence comes from Protopterus annectens, assembly GCF_019279795.1. Taxonomy (NCBI): domain Eukaryota; kingdom Metazoa; phylum Chordata; order Ceratodontiformes; family Protopteridae; genus Protopterus; species Protopterus annectens. The sequence continues at coordinate 1,042,121,597 of NC_056729.1, forward strand.
TTCCTTGAACAGTAAGAATGAAAATGTCCATTATTTCTGAGCTCAATAATCCACACTAAAAGTGAAGATTCTGTTCTAGAAGGTCTCAGAGCTCTGCAGCTTAATTGTATGCCAGACCTGGTACTGCAGGAAAGCCACCTGCCTGCAGTACCAAACCTAACATACAGATAGAGCTGCTGCAGTGGAGAACTTAGGCTGGACTCAGCAACCTCAATGAGTCTTTAAGTAAATTCAGGCTATGCTCAGAACAGGAATGATATTCCATAATATAGGATATTTTAGAATCTCATTAACTGCTCCTGTAAGGCACTAAAATGAGCAAGCCTCACCCCTTCAGATATTGTTAGTCTATAGGTAGAATCCAGCCTCATATGTGTAATAGTGACAATTTATTTATTTGCTGCATCATAAGTAAGTGCTTATTTCTTTACACCTATATTCAAATACATTTTTAAATCATTGTGAGCATGTCTTCAGAACTCACGTTTAAAGGGCAGGAATTGCCAGCAAGCCACACAGAAGGCATGCAAGCAGTTAAGAGTCTGTAATGGCGTACCTTATCAGGGAACTCTTGATGCTGCCATATGGTGCCACCCCCTATTAAAAATGGGGGTTTAAAGAGTATGGCTCCCAGAATGGAGGAAGAAAGATATTACTGCGCTACACCTTCTGACTCTGACAGCTGGCATGGAATCAGCCTTAGCATCTATTATTCATTTAGCCACAACCCATATCTTAGAGACTAAGCACACCTGCATATGCTTTCAGCTATTACTTGCCATCCTATCCTTAGAAATTAAAACAGCTATTTAAATAGGCATTCCATCACTGGAGAATTAGTTGATGATGGGCAAGGTGAATAAAGCTTTGTTGCTTCCTACGGCATCTGATATTTATATTAAGGTGACTAAAATACAGTCAGCTTATTTTAGTAAGCATTTATAGCATGTGGTTAAGCACTGGCAAAGCAAGATAATCCCTCACTAATGCCTTTTCAAATAAGGTTGTTAAAGTATATCCACCATTCCCCTTCATTATATGAACAACATTTGAGAATAATTCATGATGGTTATTAGACTCTGATGGTAAGTAAAGAGTTGGCTGTTTTGTGGCAAAGTCAGTATGTGACGGGTGTGGGTCAGAGAACGTTTGTGAGATGTGCCTTTGTTGCTTTAGTATCAGATTAGGCTATGGCCCTATGAGGTAACATTACTGGGATCACAATTATATCAACAGAACAGAACTGGCTTTGTTTTAAATTCCAAGTATTCTATAATCCAGATTTTATGCCCTAAGAGTTTGGTCAGTTCAAATAATAATAATAGCAAGACTGCATATTGCTTGTTATTGAAAACAACAAAGAAAGGTGTAATTAAAAGGTCTGCAGAGGTCTGTAAATGGTTATGCTAAACATCTCTTTATAATTAACCAGGTTCATGGGCAGCTTACCCTTTAAGAATAGTTTGAATGGTGATTATAAAGTAGTTGATTTATGCAAGCAAATGATTAAGACTAGGTATTGCAGGCAGTATTTGGTGGACAGCCAAACTGCTTCCAGTTTAAAGTTCCATATACAGGTGGAAGTGAACTGCGTGGATTGGGGAGTCAAGAAGGGGAGAGGAGGACCATGCAAATGTACTGTTCAATGAAGTGTGAACCTTCCCCAAAACTCCTGTGTGGCTAGCTTTTTGTCTTTTCTTTCAAAAATAGATTTAATTCTCTGGCAGACTATTGGGCCACAAGTCTCTTCTCTCTGAAGATAATGCAGGTATGACTGCCATACCAGGAACAGCTACACTTGGCATTTCCAGATTTGACATACAGGTGAAACTGCTGCACCAAATAATATTGTCCAGACTAAGCGGTCCGACTGAGTCCTCTTGTAAGTTTGAGCTATGCTCAGCATAGATAATAAGACTGAATAGCAAAGAATTTTATAGACTCTATGTACCTTTTCCTAACATAGCAAGACTCCCTTTAATTCAGTACCATGACATATCTAGCTATACATCAAAAGGTGCCATCAGATGTCACAGCATCAGGAAGTAATTGAACAACCGCTCAGCATATAGTGCATACAAAGAAAGGATTCAATATAAAGAAAACAAAGAAATGGACAGGTATGAAGTGTGGGACAATTTAATAGCTCCTTTGAGTGTAAAATCACATGAGGTAAGAACATCTAGACATTTTGTGACATTATATCTGAGACTGTTTTTCTGTAAAGAAAAATTTTTTGTGAGAATATGAAAAAAAGAAAGATTGTAACCCATGGAATCTTTATGTGACAAAAACATTTATCAGAGAAACAAAAAAGAAAAACCAAGTGCAATTTCAAACAGAGGTAGAAACATAGACTTTCAAAGAACGTTTGAAAACGTTATGTAAAGAAGTATTGGATATTACAAAAGTTAATGACAAAATGGGTTTATGGACTGGTGACTGCGATTGTAATATTGTGTTAAAAATAGAAAGAGAAAAATATACATGTACCAATCATGATAAGTGTGGAGTGGAATAGGGGTATCTTAAAACACCATGGACAACCCAAAAACTTTTTTTTTTTTTTTTTGTGGGAAAGAAGGACATTTGGCAAGTAAGTGTGACAAAAGAAATATTATAATTGTGGGGAAATGGGACATGATGCAAAAATGTGAATTGCAATGTTATAAATGTAACAAAAGTCGACATTTCTGGATGGATTGCAAAAATGAAACTAAGAGTCACGTAAAAGAAAAAGAAAGAGAAGAAAATAACAAAGAGAAGACATTTTTAGAAATAGTAGAAATAGAAAAAAATAGATGAGAAAAGTAATAAAGAGGATATAGTAGAAGGTTTTGAAATATGTAATGAAGAAAATTGGGAGATGGTAAAAGAAAAAGAAGAGTTCGGTTAGTAAAAGGGTAACATACAGGAAATGAAAATTTAAAGGGATAAGTACAAAAGAAAAAAGAAAGGAAATGGATGAAAATGAATCAATACAGCTAATGATTTGGGGGTGATATAATGGTTAAAGTGTTGGACTCGCAGATACAAGATACAGTGTTTGATTCTCACCTTTGGATGGGAACTTGGCTAGGCATAGAATGGCCTAGTAATTAGCTATGAATTTATAAGACCATGAATCTAAGGGAAAATGAAAATCTTAGAGTGCTTTCTGCAAATGCGAATAGTATTAAGACTATAGTAAGAAGAATAGGGATTTCAGAGTGGTGTAATACATCTGATGTATATTTAATTTTTAAAAAATGAAGAAAGATTACAAAAAGAGAAACTATGAGGAAAGATCATCTAGAATTTGGGAAATTAGAGATGCTCTACAATAGCCATATTCTGTAAAAATACTGTAAAGATATTAGATCAACTTTAGCAAAAAATTGGAAGATTAACCATTGTAGATTTAAAATGGAAGGATTTAATAAAATCCGTGTGGCATATTGTAGAGTCTACATGGAATATTACCATGTCCATGTACACTGCTCCCCCTTAGCAAAGCACCATGCGTATTAATCATGGCGTGTTGCCAAGGGAGAGCCATGTGACATGGTTATTGAATCAGTGTAGGGAGTGTGGTGCTGTGTCCGCAGATGAGTAACACACTCCCTGCCCCATCCAATTGCATTATAGCAATGTAATTTAATTTTTTTTTAATTTTTTTAAACGTCAAATATTGCCCAAACAAACTCAAAAGGAAGCCCGCAACACAACTGGATACTAAGATGGATTTATTGGATCAATTTGAAGTAACACACCAACAGGAAATAATGCAAATATACTAGTACGTTTTCGACAAAAGTCTTCATCAGAATCATAACAACAAATTAAAGTTAATTCCAAACATATATATATATATATACCCTGTCCAATTCATACTTTAATTATCAATCCATCTAAAAACAGCAAACAATTAGTGCAATAAACCCATAAAGGAAACAGACTCGTTTCTTAACCTAGTACTTAAAAGCACATATTTAAGATTAAAGTTAAAAATGTGTATATAACCAAGACAGGTACATGATTATTACCATTAAAATTAAAAAGCATATAATTCATCACAACAATAAATAAAACATTTAAAACAACCAATTAATCCAGCACAGGTTCCAAAAAAAATTATATATATATATGTGTATATACATATATATATATATATATATATATATATATATATATATATATGTGTGTGTGTGTGTGTGTGTGTGTGTGTGTGTGTGTGTGTGTGTGTGTGTGTGTGTGTGTGTGGCAACACTGCCATCTTGTGACTTTAGTGGGAATTACAATTAATTTCTCAAAGTTTAGCTGATCTCAATTTGAGAGCTGGCTTTATAGATAAAAAATCATTTAAGCCCGGAGGTTTATTACATTCCAAAACTATCTGCCAGTATAATTCCTTATATTCCAATTTGTCCTCCCACATGTCTCCCCTTATGTCCTTGGGGACTGAATCCAAAGCAAAAAAGAAAAATACCGCTTTGGAACAAGTTGTTTGATGTCTGTACAATGCATTTTTGGTATTCTGTTTTTTGATTCCATACAGATGTTCATAAATACGACACTTCAGTTTTCTTTCTGTTTTCCCCACAAAAAAGGAGGTACATTGATCACATATAGCCAAGTATACTATTCCACAGCTATTATAATTAAAGGTTCCCCTGCTGGTAAGTAGTTTATTCCTGGCTTCTAAAAAAATATGACTTTTGTTAACTATACAGGGGCACTGGGAACAAAAAAACACATTTATAAGTCCCCACCCCATGAGAACCCATACTTTTAAACTTGGGACCACCAAATTCAAAAATTTGTTTAAAATTGGTGTCCCTGCGATAGATACATTTTAGAGGGGTTTGGCTATTACGTGGTAAATCAGTAATTTGGACAAACCTTCCCCATTCTCTAGAGATCATTTCTTTAATGGGTCCAGAATCACCAGAATAATCCAAAATGTATGCCCTATCCCAATTGGTAAAATTTTTATTTCCTAAATTCTCAGTAGAAATGGGTGGATCGTGCCCCAAAAAGGGGCAAATCTATCTTGCCTTGCTTGAACCACCACTTTTAAAACATCATCCAATAGGGACCTTGGGTATCTTCTATCAAGCAACATGCTAAACACATGGTCACATCCCTTTGAGAATTCATGGTCATCAGAAGTCATTCTGCTCACTCTTACTAGTTGCCCCTTCACTAAATTTTTCTTCTGAAAATAAGGGTGGGCACTCTTGAAATGAAGGTAAGAGTTGGAAAAAGTTTTTTTACGATGTATACTGGAGGAAAACCCTTGATCAACCTTCCTAAGTGTGATATCAAGAAAAAACAGTTGTTCAGCATTGAAATCAAAGGTAAAATCCAAAAAATTAGTCGTTCCTTTCACATAATCAAGAAATTCAAGAAATTTTTCTTCAGTGTCTATCCAAAAGATACAAATATCATCTAAAAATATCTTGTACAGGGACCAGCATTTAGAGTATGGACAATCCAAAATATATAACTTCTCCCACCAATTTAAAATGATATTGGCATAAGTGGGTGCACATTTAGCACCCATGGCTACTCCCCTATTTTGTTTGAAGAATTCCCCCTGGAAGAACATAAAATTGTTTTTCAAAATGGTCTCCATAAATAAAAGACAATTAGTGAAATCACTGTGGGAAAATGTACCATTATCAATCATGGACTGCTCCAACCATTGTAATCCAGTCTCATGAGGGATAGAGCCAAACAAATCTACAATATCCAGGGTGAGAAAAATAAGGTTAGGGGTAAAAAGATGTGGTTTAATGCACCTCAGAAAATCCCATGAACCTTTTAGGACTGTGTCACCAGAATAAGATAACCTCTTGAGTTTGTCATCCACAAATTTGGCCGGGGGAGTAGTCACTGACCCCTCTGCAGAGACAATCAACCTCAAAGGGGGATCCATGTGATTCTTGTGTACCTTAGGTATACCAAAGATGGAAGGGGCATGTGGTTGTTGATTGAACAAAAAATTTAATTGTTCTTGATTAATAGAGCCATCCAACAATAATTCTTAGAGCATTAAATGTATTTTTACTTTTAGCAATATTAACCTCGTTGATAGAGGCCCTAGAATATTTAGAAGTGTCATGAAGTGAATCTTTCATCTTGGATTCTTATACAGTGCTGTCCATAAGAACTGTCCCCCCTCCCTTATCTGGGTACATCACCTGAAACATGCCCCTGAAACATAAGAGCCAAATTTTGTTTTCTCAAAAATAATTTCAGATCAATAATAGATCTGGGTATACTGGCCTTCCTGCTGGGAACGAATTTAAAACCTTTTGAAAAAAGCTGAAAATGTTCAGGTAGTACATCAATGCTGCTGTAATTAAATATCTTATAGTTGTTAAATTCTAGAGTGTTACCCACACGGGAAATGTTGGAAAAAACCTCTATCTCCTGTTGTAACCCCTGTGGTTGTAATAAACTGGATTCTGGTTTTAAATTCGTTCCCAGCATGAATTTGGTACACCCTCCACATCTACACTTAAAAAGAAGTGTACTTTTAATCCCCCTCTACACCCCCAATTAAAGAATTTTGGCAATTTAATAGAGAGAGAGATTAGAAATATTATTTCAAAACATTATGTTTATTCTAATTTGACCCAGTTTGAGAAGAAAACACTTAACGACTTAAAGCAGGATGGTAGTGTAAGGGTGATGTACCCGGATAAGGGAGGGGGGACAGTTCTTATGGATAGCATTGTATATGAATCCAAGATGAAAGATTCACTTCATGGCACTTCTAAATATTCTAGGGCCTCTATCAACGAGGTTAATATTGCTAAAAGTAAAATACATTTAATGCTCCAAGAATTATTGTTGGATGGCTCTATTAGTCAAGAACAATTTAATTTTTTGTTCAATCAACAACCACGTGTCCCTTCCATCTTTGGTATACCTAAAGTACACAAGAATCCCATGGATCCCCCTTTGAGGTTGATTGTCTCCGCAGAGGGGTCAGTGACTACTCCCCTGGCTAAATTTCTGGATGACAAACTCAAGAGGTTATCTTATTCTGGTGACACAGTCCTTAAAGATTCATGGGATTTTCTGAGGTGCGTTAAACCACATTTTTTCACCCCTAACCTTATTTTTGTCACCCTGGATATTGTAGTTTTGTTTGGCTCTATCCCTCATGAGACTGGATTACAATGGTTGGAGCAGTCCATGATTGATAATGGTACATTTTCCCACAGTGGTTTCACTAATTGTCTTTTATTTATGGAGACCATTTTGAAAAACAATTTTATGTTCTTCCAGGGGGAATTCTTCAAACAAAATAGGGGAGTAGCCATGGGTGCTAAATGTGCACCCACTTATGCCAATATCGTTTTGAATTGGTGGGAGAAGTTATATATTTTGGATTGTCCATACACTAAATGCTGGTCCCTGTACAAGAGATTTTTAGATATTTGTATCTTTTGGATAGATGCTGAAGAAAAATGTCTTGAATTTCTTGATTATGTGAAAGGAACGACTAATTTTTTGGATTTTACCTTTGATTTCAATGCTGAACAACTGTTTTTTCTTGATATCACACTTAGGAAGGTTGATCAAGGGTTTTCCTCCAGTATACATCGTAAAAAAACTTTCTCCAACTCTTACCTTCATTTCAAGAGTGCCCACCCTTATTTTCAGAAGAAAAATTTAGTGAAGGGGCAACTAGTAAGAGTGAGCAGAATGACTTCTGATGACCATGAATTCTCAAAGGGATGTGACCATGTGTTTAGCATGTTGCTTGATAGAGGATACCCAAGGTCCCTATTGGATGATGTTTTAAAAGTGGTGGTTCAAGCAAGGCAAGATAGATTTGCCCCTATTTTGGGGCAAGATCCACCCATTTCTACTGAGGATTTAGGAAATAAAAATTTTACCAATTGGGATAGGGCATACATTTTGGATTATTCTGGTGATTCTGGACCCATTAAAGAAATGATCTCTAGAGAATGGGGAAGGTTTGTCCAAATTACTGATTTACCACTTAATAGCCAAACCCCTCTAAAATTTATCTATCGCAGGGACACCAATTTTAAACAAATTTTTGAATTTGGTGGTCCCAAGTTTAAAAGTACAGGTTCTCGTGGGGTGGGGACTTATAAATGTGTTTTTTGTTCCCAGTGCCCCCGTATAGTTAACAAAAGTCATATTTTTTTTAGAAGCCAGGAATAAACTACTTACCAGCAGGCGAACCTTTAATTGTAATAGCTGTGGAATAGTATACTTGGCTATATGTGACCAATGTATCTCCTTTTATGTGGGGAAAACAGAAAGAAAACTGAAGTGTCGTATTTATGAACATCTGTATGAAATCAAAAAACAGAATACCAAAAATGCATTGTACAGACATCAAACAACTTGTTCCAAAGCAGTATTTTTCTTTTTTGCTTTGGATTCAGTCCCCAAGGACATAAGGGGAGGCATGTAGGAGGACAAATTGGAATATAAGGAATTATACTGGCAGATAGTTTTGGAATGTAATAAACCTCCGGGCTTAAATGATTTTTTATCTGTAAAGCCAGTTCTCAAATTGAGATCAGCTAAACTTTGAGAAATTAATTGTAATTCCCACTAAAGTCACAAGATGGAAGTGTTGTCTCTCACACACACACACACACACACACACACACACACATATATATATATATATATATATATATATATATATATATATATATATATATATATATATATACATATATATATATATATATATGGTTCCCTATCAGAAGCCTGAAACACTATAAGCCTGAAAATCAAAATCCTGAAAACTAAAGCCTGAAAATTCAAAATCCCGAAAACACAAAATCCTGAAAACACAAATAATGCTAATATGTCACTATAAAGACACTAATATCTACCAACTTACCCTGACCCTAACCCTAACCCTAAGGTCCGTCACTATCGCACACTCACCTGACCCGCGCCCTAACCCTAACTCACTTAAACCGCCCTAACCCCAATATTTGTCACTATTGCATACATGCCTAACCTGCGCCCTAACCCTAACTCACTTAAACCGCCCCTAACCCTAACATAAAACCAAACGCACACTTACCTGAACCCAACGCATGACCTAACACCACAGGGCTAACAATAGCAAAGCCACAATGACGTCAGTATGTCCATTTTGTGTTTTCAGGATTTTGAGTTTCAGGATTTTGGGCTTTCGGGATTTTGAATTTTCAGGCTTTAGTTTTCAGGATTTTGATTTTCAGGCTTATAGTGTTTCAGGCTTCTGATAGGGAACCATATATATATATATATATATATATATATATATATATATATATATATATATATATATATATATATATTTATATTTTTTTTTTTTTTTTTGGAAGCTGTGCTGGATTAATTGGTTGTTTTAAATGTTTTATTTATTGTTGTGATGAATTATATGCTTTTTATCACAAGGGATAAGAAACTAAGAGTAATGCTACTCAACGCCAGAAGTCTAAACCTCAAGATGCACACACTCGAAACTCTCCTTAGCATGGAGAACATCGATATCTGTGCAGTAACAGAAACCTGGCTCAGGGCTCCCGAGAGCACCCCAGCACTACCAGGTTATACCTCATACCATTCTTTTCGGCCCCAAAACTTGGACCGAACCACAAAAGGAGGGGGAGTATCGATATTCATCAAAGATACCCACACCTCCAGGTTGGTGGCAAAGCACGAAGCATCAGAGACTATCCATGTGCAACTAACAGTGGGTAAAACTGCCTTCCAGTTTATAGCCTGCTACAGACCAACCTCCCAAACCCAGGAACCCCACTCGGCCTTCCTGAGAACACTGGAAAATATGAAGGTCTCTCCAAACACCATTATATTGGGCGACTTCAACTACCCAAACATAGACTGGGAGCATTACTCTAGCTCCAACACCCTAGCCCAAAGTTTCCTAGAATTTATAAACTCAAATGCTATGGAACAACTTGTTACCGCTCCCACAAGAGGGGAAAACATACTGGACCTGATCATCACCAACATGGGGACTCTATGCTCCAGACCAGAAGTGTATCCCTCACTGGTAAGATCAGACCATAAACTAATCTCACTGGATATTCACATCCCGACCCCATCCCCTGCCAAGAAAACCACAGTGAAAAACTTCTCTAAAGCAAATTTCACATTCCTCAAAACTGAGGTGGAATCCTTCAAAGCCTCCGGGCCTGTGGAAAATACGGCCCAGATCGTAGAATCCTTTATAAACGCATTCTATGAACACCTTCAGGAATGCATGGATCATGCGATCCCAAATAAAACCAAGACCCAATCCTCCAAAGGCAGACGTCCTGTCTGGTGGACCCCAGCCATAAACAAACTATACAATAGAAGGAGGAAGCTACTAAATGATGGAGCAAAATCCCAAAAAGGGAAGGCATCACTGATCAGTATTAGCAAAAAACTACGGGCACACATAAAATTGTCTAAGGCCAGCTTCGAGAGAAAAATTGCACAGGACACTAAGGATAATCACAAGGCTTTCTTTAGTTATGTTAGGAACCTGGGTGGTAATTCCCAGATATGCTCAGAATTAGTCCAAAATGACAAAAAATACACCGAACCCACAGACATTCCCAACATCCTAGCTGACAGGTTCAGCACAAACTTCTCCCCCCCCCACCAAAAGGGCAAATATCTATCCCAGCAGAGTGCTGCCCCCCTGACATCTCAGATGCTCAGGTAAGAGCCGCCCTCTCCAAAGCAAAAAACACAGCATCAATGGGACCAGATGGTGTCCCGGCTGCCCTACATGAACTCCAAGAAGAGCTAAACCCAAACATAAAACTACTGTTCAATCTCAGCCTTACTACAGGATATGTGCCCAAAGAGTGGCGTACAGCAACAGTGGTCCCTCTCCATAAAGGTGGTGCCTCAACGGATCCTGGAAGCTATCGCTATAAGCCTGACTAGCTTGGTCTGCAAAGCTATGGAAAGGATCATCATGGATCTCATAAATAAAGATATTGGGGACCTACAGACACTGGATCCTACCCAGTTCGGCTTTGTTAAGGGCAGATCCTGCCTCTTAAACCTGGTTGATTTCTTTGAAACAGTCACCAAGGCCATTGACGAGGGGAAGGTGGTTCACACAGCCTACCTGGACCTTGCAAAAGCCTTCGATACAATACCCCACTCTGGCATTATAGATAAGCTCACCAGCTTAAATATAAACCCCTATGTCACTAGATGGATTGCAAACTGGCTCAAGGACAGAACCCACATGGTTAGAATTGCTGGAGCCATGTCAGACTCCAAACCAGTTACAAGTGGTGTCCCACAAGGCTCAGTCCTGGGACCTCTCTTGTTTGGTATATATTTCTCGGAGGTACAGGCCAACACGGAAGGACTGTGGCTGACCAAGTTCGCAGATGACTGCAAACTGGGCGCCATAATCGACTCTCCAGCCGACACAAGCATCCTCCAAAAGGGCCTCATAGAAACAGACAACTGGTGCCAGAGCCATGGCCTCAAGCTAAATGCCAAAATGTGTATAGTCATTCCCTTTGGCAAAATCAAAGTGCCCACAAATTACCACATAGGTGGTAATCCATTAAGTACAGAAGAAGTAATTAGGGACCTGGGGACCCAAGTTGATAGCAATCTCTCATTTGACAACCACGTGGCCGAAGTGGTTAGAAAAACATTTTATATAGCCCACCTAATCATGAAGGGATTCACATCTAGATCAGGGGAGGTCATCGTGCCTCTTTACTCATCCCTCATCAGGCCCATAATTGAGTACAATGCCCCTTTTGGGATGTAACTTACCAGACACCTGCAGCAACTGGAAAGACCCCAAAAGTACCTCACCAAGAGGATCAAAGGGCTCAAACAGATGCCATATGCTGCCCGGTTAAAGAAACTCCAGCTCTAGTCAGTGGCATACCGCCTGTTCAGAGGCGATCTGTGCCTGACGTATAAAGCCATGTCCAACTCGGAATTAATGGACATGCTGCACCTCAGAAAATCCAAATCCCATTGAGCTACGTGCTCGAGAGACTTGAACCTCAACACTGAAATAAATAGGACATGCTGGAGGGACAGATTCATAACCCAGAGGCTCCCTTCACTCTGGAATAAAATCCCAGTCCAGGTTAGGCAGAGTCCCTCATTGACTCTCTTCAAGAGGAATCTTGATGAGTGGATGGGAGATCGTAGGTTTACCCCGGGTATCACTTCTGTGTCACTGTTAGACAGAGGCACAGTATACTAACCTCGAAAAAGGGCATAGCAAAATAAATTTAAAATGGGTGGTGAAAGCCAAACACATTCTGGCTAGGCTTATAAATGCCCTAGGGCAGATAGCCTAGTATGAACCTATGAACCTATGAACCTAATGGTAATAATCATGTACCTGTCTTGGTTATATACACATTTTTAACTTTAATCTTAAATATGTGCTTTTAAGTACTAGGTTAAGAATATAGTCTGTTTCCTTTATAGGTTTATTGCACTAATTGTTTGCTGTTTTTAAATGGATTGATAATTAAAGTATGAATTGGACAGGGTATATATGTTTGTAATTAACTTTATGATTCTGATGAAGACTTTTGTCAAAAATGTACTAGGATAGTTGCGTTATTTCCTGTTGGTGTGTTACTTCGAATTGATCCAATAAATCCATTTTAGTATCCAGTTGTGTTGTGGGCTTCCTTTTGAGTTTGTTTGGGCAATATTTGACGTTTACTAGTGACATACTATTGCCTTCATCTCTCTTTTTTTGCATTTTAATTTTTTTAAAGCCATGGTTGCATGGTGCAGAGCGCAGCAGTGCTAAGTGGTGTCAAGACACCTGCCAGACATCTAAAAATAGAAACCGGATATATTTAGTCTGTAAAGGTCAAGTTTAAGCATAGCTGAGTGTGTTTACACAGCATGCTGCAGTGCTCAGCACTGCTTAAAGGTAGGTCAGAGGTATGTGTAAAGGTATAGCAAAATTTCACATATCCACATAGCTAAATGGTTAAAGTTGCAGCATCATGTGCAGTAGTTGCAGGGTTTGAATACATGGAAGAGCAAGTTAGCATTTTTGTTCAAAATACAAATTATGCAAATTATTTTTAAATATTGCCCTGCTGTGCCCAGCTAAGCTCTGCTAAGACCCACTAAACCCTGCTAAGCACCGCATAAGCACAATAATGGCTGAAATTGTTTATGCACTGCTCAGCTCTGCTTAGCTGGTTTGTGCACCGCTAAGAACCGCTAAGCATGCAGGTTTTAGCACCGCTCAAGTTAGCTGCACTGGTTTGCACACTAAGTGACATGCCACATTTTTAAATATTGCCCAATGGTGTGTAAGGGTGGAAAAACAGGTTACATTAAGACTAATATACAGGAATACAGCATAATCCATTGGAGTTCTGTCTCTGAGGATCCAATGGCAGGCATTGGAGAGGTGTTGTGCTTTCAGGCACAGCAGTGGGGCATTCAAGTGTCCATGGTCATGGTCTGAGACTGGAACCCAAGCTGGTTGTGAGCACTCTGCTGGTGCACTCTGCTGGTCTTGCACCACATTCGGTTTGAACTGTCTCAGGGGAGGGGCCCGTCTTCTCCCTGGGAGTGGCAGCGGAGAAGCAGTTGTCACCCAGGATCGACTAATGGCCAGTGGTACACAGGATTGTTCATAGGAGCTATGAACATTTCCTGCTATGGATTGAGGAAAGACTCAACAACCTGGTGGGGCCAGGTGACCCTGAAATCCAGCTTCAAGCACAGCCACCTTTGGGGCAGTCTAGGAGAAGTGTGGAATGCCCATGGGTGGGGACGTCAGTCATGCTGCTGCTGTCTGGAGGCACATTCACTTCAGATTCCCCAATACCTTTCCCATCCAAGCTGTTTACCCCTCATGTGTAACACATCAACCCTGTCTGCTGTCTTGTCTATCTTGTCTGTCTGCAATTGCATCCTCATCTACCCAACTTACCTCCTCACACATACCTATATCCCTTCACCAACATTCCACTTTCTCCTTATTTAAAAGAAATGGGCACCTGTCTCACAAAAAAGTGTCACCCCATATATAGCTCTCCATTAAGTACACGTGTCCACTGGACACAACTAATTTGGTCCAATTGGCTTGACAACACATTTATGCTGTCCTCACCCCTCTCCCTGGGATTTGAGAGTCCAAATTCATCCACATCATCTGTCAAACTGCACAGCTGTTGCTGTACAAGAAATGGAAAGCTATGGTCCTTCCCTACACCCATCCTGCACATCCTTACCTGCCTTTCACTTCATTTTCCCCCTTCTTGCCTCCTTTCACTGTCCTATCACCCTTTTCTTTTTAAATGTTTAGCGCCGGTTAGCATAGAGCTAAGTGGAGTATAGCGATGTGCCACACTGTGCAAACCCACTTAAATGAGCTTTAAAGTACCTTAATTGTCCTATGTGTTTGTTACAGTGTTAGTCACATGTATAAAATAATCTCCCCTGCATGTTTCACACCCAGGCCCCTGCCAACTACAGCCTACTGCACTAACCCACTAGGCAACACAGATCTGATTTAAAGCAGGTGTTTCCAGCAATACATATTGATTGCCAGTGACAAACTGAAATCAAACCTAATGTGACAAATGGGAGTGTTCCTGTGACTCTGATGCAGAAATACACCAGTAGATAGCCAACAAAATAATAATGGCAGTATGTGAGGCCTGAGATAGCAGGTAAATGTTCCCTTTTACCTGCAACATCTTTAAACACACCTGCCAAGGCATCAGTGTCAGAGTACATATGTCCAAATGGGACCCTGCTGCAGAACAACTGCCTTTAAAAGCCATGCATATACTGATGGATGCAGACAACACATGTCAAAGCCTGTATATCAGCACATATATCTGGCAAATATACCTGCTACAGTGTCAGCTCAGTGGCTCAGTCTGTTAAATTCCTTTCATACAGAACATTTTGCCACACAGTCCTGGGTTCGAATCCAGGGTGTTGCACTTCAAACACATTGTTGTCAACACAGCAGGTAATGGCTGAGTCATGCAATTTTAATCCCCATAGATTACTGCTACTGAATTATCAGCTACCCTATTTTGCAAGTCACAGGCCTGCAGGTAGGGACACACTACACATATTCATAAAGCCTAACTATATCTCACCTACTACTCTGCTATTAGCATAACAAATGTACCTTAAGCACATGCCTTGATTGGATTATAATGGGTACTGTTACCCTGGTTCTGTTGTAATGACAGGGCTGACATAGCTGCCACAGTTACATGTACAGCTTGCAGGCCTCCAAAGTGTTCACACACCTCCATTTTGTACTAGGCTGCAGCAGCAGCTGCAGCCTGGAGCATACATGACTGTATGTTAAGGTAGCTGCTACAGACCAGCCATACCTCCGAGCCACCTATAGCAATGGATCCGGACACAACCATACATAAAGGGGGGGGGCAAAGGCCCACAGATAGATACATGTTTCATAGTTTGCCTCTACAACAATAGTAAGTTGATAGAATGGCAGCTACTGCATTACCATGCATATTCCGACAGTTATGAAGTGTGACACTCAAATGTCCCCCTTCTGACTTCAACCAACAATGCTTGCCAGTTACCTACTAGATGACCACAATGTCATGGGACACTGACCAAACATATGAGACAAAACTGTGGACATACTTTATACATCTGTACAGTGGACAGTGTTTGTACTTACCTTCTGCAATGCTGTAGTCTTCACACTTCAGTAATGTCCATCTCAAAAACTAAGAAAGGGGCATGGCCTACATGAAGGCCTTATATATTGTACTGTGGTGCCATGTCATTGTTTGCAATTCAGCTGTTTTGGATAAGTTAGTAATTCAGAGCCACAGATTGGTGCACAGGCAATTACCTTTTAATGAGCATTAGCTACAAAAGGCAAACAACTGCTTATGGGGAACAGGTCTGTATGTGGTTTTGCACACACACAGTGTATGTGCAAAGCATTTGCAGAGGAATACTTCAATAAAAGGAATACATCACTCTACCAGGTATGTACTGCATTTCTCCATAAAAAGGGATGCAGATGGGAGGATGGAGGTATGGGGAATAGGGATTAATATAGTAGGCTTGTATTAGATCTGTGATAATGACATGTCAGTGATACTCTACTGTCCAACACCTACAAGCATGCCTCTTAATTGTCCCTGCTTTGAATCACATCTCTGCTCCATCCCTGTCCATCTCTCCTACAATGGTCAGCTGTTGTAGTAAAGATAGTTGATTACATGTAAAACATAGTGACACTAAGTAAGGGTGTACACTCCTGTAACATCAAATTATGTACTGTAGTTCACCTCCTCTCAGTCTATCAATGACAAACATAAATAGTACTAACATTGTAAAAATGTCCCTGAATATCCCTGATGTACTCTGGCTAAGTCCCTGTTTCATGGACATTCATCCCTGTCTGGTTGACAGCTATGACTAACCTACCTCGCAACTTCATACAGTAAGAAATCAGGACAAAGCCATATTTAATGGGGGGAACAAAGGCCCAAACTCAGTGACAGAGTATACATATTGGCCAGACAATGTAAGAATGTGACTAAAGTAACAGATATTACTGTTGCATAAATGTTGTCTGAGGGGTGACAGATTCTGTGTCAGTTTTCTGACAGCAACTGTCAATCAATTGAGAATTATTTGTCAGACATGCACAAGTTTATGCAAGAAGGACCACAGCTATGAGGCAAACAGAGTGACATATTGCAACCATCTGCTTAGTTGAGAGGTATGATGCCTACAGGGAACACATACAACAGCAGGTTTGCATTGCTGTCTGTCATTGTGGTACACTGGTGTGGCCGGACAGTCCCCATATAGTTGTTGGAATAGCACACTGCTATCTGTCTGACAGTGGCTGTATCACATATCAGTGGGGATTTGCCCATAGGGGACACACCACAGTACCCTGCAGTGATGGCTGTAGAGACATACAGCAGAATCTGTCACAGCACACAGGGACATTACCCAGTATTGCTACTATCTTAGCATTAGTCACACGTAGTGTGTCATCAAACTGTGGGGTATGATGTGTGAGGGAGCAGTGGCTAGTGCAGGGCATTTTAGTTGTGTAGGGTCTGTACATAGGGGACATCCATATATCTGGTCCTGTAATGTGTTCCCATCTTGTTGTCTTGTAGGAACAATGTACCGATGGAGACATCCTCCATTTTCATCTGCAGGAAATGACACTGTACTGGATGCCCTCGAACTCAGTCTTCAACATCCTGCTTTCAAGGGGTTGCCACAATCATGAACAGCAGGCAGCATTGTGGGATGATCTTGTGAGGGCTATTAATGATACTGGCCAACATGACAGGACCTACGAGCAGGTTTGACACCAAGCCACAGACATGGTCAATGTCGCATGTCAAAGGCCAGCTGATGTTGGCAGGGATCATGCTGCCACCAGTGGAGGGTCTGCAACAGAATAACCTCTCTCAGCCACAGAGGAATTCTGGGTGAACCTAGGATCAACCTACAGCTCCCAGTCAACCATCACACCCTACATCCCGGAGATGGGTGCCACAGTGTCCACATCAGAGGACCGTTCAGGTAAGTGTACTGTGTTCACCAGTATAATACATTAGCAGTCATTGTGCCTGGCTCTACAGACCAGTACATGGTGTCAGGTCTCTCTGCATTGGAGGGGGTGTTGGCTTTTACCCACAGTTGTGCACATATACCCAGAAGGTGAGCAATATAGCCAATCTCACATTAGCTACTGTACATGTGGATATAAGCACATATTATCTTGTAACACTGCAGCATTTGGTGTTGCTGACAACACCTCTCCGTCACCTTTTCACAGGTATGTCAGGTGTGGCTAGAGTTTGTGGTTCTGTACCTGGTAAGTGTGATACTGTTGTTTTGCCAGATCAGATATACCCCATCAGTGTTAAGGGCTGCCATTTTGCCTTTTGCACAACTGCTGTGCTTAGCCTGAGTAGAATAATGGTATGTTTCATTTCGGAGCAGTTAACTACAGTGCATACCCTAGGGTATGACAGGTGTGTATTTGTATGAACATTGACATGTTTGCAATTATAGTTATGAGCAACTATGCAGCCAGCTATATATGAGGCAATTACTCCAAGATGCCCATTAAAACACAATAGGGAGAAGGTACGTACCTGAGGCAGTGCTACTACAACTGGCATATCATTGACAAGATAGGTGTACTAGGTTTTCTGCACAGCTCTGTCACATACATTGTCTTATTGCAAGCCTCACAGGTGTATTGAACTGGTAACGGTACCTGGATGTAGGTGATGTGCATGGTATACAAGGCCTGGGTTGTCTATGTATGTTGTTGTGAGTGTGAGTGTTGTTCATGGGATCAGAGATGAGAAGATGTGGGACATGTTATGCAGTTCTGGATCCACATCTGTACGAGTCTGTGTAGATTACCATAGATAATAGTGCAGGTAGTAATGTACTGCTTTTGTCTTGCTTCCCACAGGTGAAAAGGGGGGTTGGGGTCTGTCCCCCTCACAACCTGATGTCAGTATCTCATCAAACTCTGATGAAGATGGTGACCATAGTGAGGTACAGGTGGAGTTGTCAGTGGCTGAATCTGTCGCAGAGGTTGACATTCAACTTCTGCCCCCATTGCCCCCACACATACCCACTCACCACAGGCCACAGATTTTGGACAGTCAGAGAGTGGCAACATAGTACAGGACATTGTGAGAACTATGGCATCAGTGAGTGTAGACACTGGCCATAGTCAGACAGCTGACGAGGTCCCACACAGGCAGATTGGCAGGGGTGCTCAAAGGAGGATTGCTGCCTATTCACCTCCTGTTGCAGGTGTCACATCATGGGGCACTTGCTGCATGTTTTGGGCTGTCATGGAGGCACAGGCATAAGCTGAATGCTTAGGGTTATGGATGCAGCACAGTCTGACATCCGTGACTGCTTCCAATGTAGTGGTGGTGCTATGGAATGTTTCACTGATGTAGGGGACAGACAGTGGGCTGATACAGTGTCTGTCTTTGAAGGTACATTGTGCTGGAACATGTGGTTGGGGCTAGGTGTAGGACACATGGATGTAGGCCAGCAACACCATCTGCTGGGACTCCACATGGCCATGCACACTCACGTTCCTGTACTGGCAGTACCTCCAACACTACAGAGGGAGGTGTACTGTCCACACTATGACATTGAAGGCCATTGGCATGTGGTCCTGGGTGTTCCCATGGGGGACATAGGCTCAGCAGACTGCAGTCACTGTCAGGTACTAGCACTGCATCTGATCTTGGGCAAGGTGCTGCCCATGCTACTCCTGGTGAAGCCAGTTCCTATGCTCATGACCAGAGACAGTGAACTGTCCACTATCTCATGTACAGTCCACAGCTGTCCACCATACACATATGTAGGGCTAGCACTGAGTTTGACTGTGTATACACACACACACACACACACACACACACACACACACACACACACACACACACACACACAAACACACACACATACTCCAACACCACTGTCACATGCAGGTCACCTACAGACACACACAGAACCTCTCCATGGCCCATGTAACCAGCACTCCTTCCTGCCTCACACACATGCTGTCAATTGTTTGGCACAGTCTAGGACTCCGGTACTCCCACCACCTTGTGCATGTGATGATACCTGTGCCACATCCCTGGCATCCATGCCATCGATGCATGGGCCTGCATATATATGTCTGATGCACAGGGTGACTATATATCTTTACATGTGTTTGTGTAGTGCAGTAATGTTATGGCATGGCAGTTGTTGTGGGCCACAACAAGTACTGTATGCTGGCATGTGTCAGGACTACACATCAAACATAGTGTATCTTTGTTGCCTGATGGTACACTGATGGTAGTGTTAAAGAATGACAGGTGTGTCACAGAGTTATGTATGTTTTTGTGCCAGGAGTCTGAGCAGTGCAACTATGGACACATGTCAGCAATACAGCAGCACAGGATGGCAAGGCAGCACAGCAGAGATATGACATCAGCAAGGCCAGTATATATATGCATGGCTCTCTAGCTGCATATGTATATAACAGTGTGTCAGGGACAATGGAGATAGTCAGCGTCATCATGGTCTCATACCCTGTGACACACTCTACTGCCCTTGATACATGTAACCTGGGTAGTCTGCACTTACAACTATAGATGGTGGTGGACATCAACTATGCTTATGTAGAGGAGGACAGTTTAGGGCCAGTGGCTAGTGCTGTCAGGGGACTTTTTTACACACACACACACACACACACACACACACACACACACACACACACACACACACACACACACACACACACACACACACACACACACACACACACACACACACACACACACACACAAGTTGGATGCTGTAAGATTAGAACCCCTATCTATCTAGTATGACACATTATAACTAGCAGTACTTATCGCATGCACCATGTTGTTGACCTGATAATGCACTGGCAGCCAGTGTTCTTAAGGTGGATAACATCAACAGGCCCTGTAACAGAGGCCAATATTGAGGCCAGCAGCTAGTCAGTGGTCATAAAATACATAACCATTGCACAGAGATAGCCCATACGGGCTTGTCTGAAGTGCTGCATGGGGATATATTCACACACATACACACAGAGTTGGATGATGTTGCAGTACTTATCGCATGCACCACAGAGTTTTATCTGTTGTTCGATAGTTAGCCAGTGCTCTTAAGGCGGATGACATTCAGTGATCTTGTAGAGGATGGCATTTAGAGGCCAGCAGACAGTCACAAGGCCATAATATGCATACTATTGCATGGAGACAACCCATATGAGCATGTCCATAGTGCTGTGAGGGGATACAGTATATTGATACACATACACAGAGTTGGAGGATGTGAGTTTAGGACTCCTACCTAACTAGTATCACACACTACAGCTCACAGTACCCATCACATGCATCACATGTTATGCCTGTTGTATATGTTGATGCAGGCACAGTACTTGTGCAGTATGCAAAGTGGCCTTGTGTTAGACAGCATGTGTGGCCTGCAGAATAATACTGCTTGGTACTGTTATTGTATCTAGTATCCTAGGGGTGGGATACCTGGTAATATACCTGCTATGTGTGTACACTTACCAGTCTGGCCATATGTGCCTGTTTGCAGTTTGATAGGCAGACTTGTGACCAGGGACAATATGGCCTGTCCAAGGACAGCATTGCAGCCATTGTACATTATACCACCTGTGTACCTATGTTTGTCTGCAGGTGACAGCCTGCAGGCTCAGGGATCTGTGGGTGAGGGGATTATGTACTGTTGCAGCCTGGGTCTGGTGACATCAGACAGCTGTTGTAATGTGTATGTGCAGATAACCCCAGCATTCAGGGATATGTGGAGACATTTGTACATCCCCACCCATATCTATATCAATATGTATAACAGGATTGTCTCCTTAAATGTAGTTGTGTGTGTCAGTAATGTAAATGTGTTATGTAGAAGTATGTGGGGAGTTTATGTATCATTGCACTTTATACAGCTATATATACATCTTGTCATCATATATATATATATATATATATATATATATATATATATATATATATATAAATGTGTCACATACTGATAGAGACACTAGTCAAGTGTGAAGTGGATAGGGAGGGACAGATATGTATTCATAGTTGTATGTCTGTACAGACATATTTCCACATAGCAGGTCTTTGGACAGTAGAGGCAGCAGACTTGGGCTCAAGTTAGCCAAGTGTAGAAGCATGCCCAGTGTGATTGTCAGTACTTACAAGGTGACTCCAGGCCAGAGCTACCTGTACTCCAGTCCAGGATTATTGTGTGCTGCAGGCTATTGGCTGCTGCACTTGTTACCATAGTACTCCAGTTCCTGATATTGTCCAAGGCTGTTTGCTGACCTTAATATGTGACTCAATCTTCAGAACTGTAGAGAGCTTCACAGACTGTCCAGACTCTTGCCGCATATTTTTGGCCCATTTCACATAACAATTGTTTTCTGGCAAATTAGTGGCAAATCAGTCAAGATTGAAGTAAATTAATGCTGACAGATATTTGAGATTCAAACTCCATGCGCAGCAGGAGAGTCTTGCAAATGAAGGACCTGTTATTCTATCCACAATGTATGTTTGTGGGAGCAATTATTAAAAACCTGGCCCAAGCTGTGGGGTTTGGTCCCACTTTTATTCACTTTATTTGGCCCGATTTTCAGCTGTAATAGGCTGAGAAGTATGATGTGACTGGGGTACATGGTGAAACACCACACACAGGGTGACAGTCTGTATACCTCTCCCTGAACATGTTTTTGCAGAATGTCCAGCATTTCACCCCATATCTCTGCTGTGTTCCTCATACATTTGTGGTTTCCCAGTGCTATACTGTACATCAGTCACTGACTTGTTATATCTACTGACACATTAAACTGATGGCCTTTACATCTTGCCGCTAATTTGACCTGGTGCAGCCTGCTGTTAAACTAGCCACATGCTAGGTTACTCAAACCATGTATAATGTCTGTCTGTAGGTATGGCCCTTTGTGCCCCCATTCACTCTGGCTTTGTCCAGCTTTCTTGCAGTAACAGATTGAGGGTTTATGACAGTCTCTGGGACTACCTCCATATGAGTACGTCACATACAAAAGATGTTGGATGCTGCCAGATTTGAACCATCAGCACCATCATACATGCCCACTGAGCCACACCAGCCACTTAACAGAGAGGTTTCCTCTCTCACACTATCAACAAGATAGGGGAATTTTCTGGTCTGCTGGTACATCATTGTAGACTTACTGTTACAGCAGTTTCATGGCAACACTGATGTGTTTGGGGTGGGAGATGACCAGCCTATGCTGTACTGGCATAGACAGTCATGTGACTGTCCTGTGACCCCTGGACTACTCTTGTGGAATTTCAAGCCATGTGGCCTAGTGGCTATTATGGGGCACATACTAGTGAACAGAGTACCTGTTGTCCCATGTGGCTATTAGATCTGTACAAGTAGCCCAGTATACCACTATAGATCTCTGCAAGTATCCCAGTAGCACACTAGATATATATATATATATATATATATATATATATATATATATATATATATATATATATATATATATATAGCCCACTATATTCCTTTGCATACATGCAGCAGGTCCATACATATGATACCATATTGTAGTACCCCCTATAAGTGGTGTACAGGAGAGTGACTTACCTCGCGAACGCAGCAGTTGACAGACCTGTAGTTAGGGGCTAACTCTATCTGATGCAGCCAGTCCACAGCAAATACATAGTGAGGTACAGGCTGTGTGGTCTGGCAGGCATAATTTCTACTGATATGTATGTGAGTCAGAGTACGGTGTCAGTCCCTAGGGCCCTAGGTTGTCAGTGTATGTGCTCTGCATTGTCTCTTGGTCAAGGCCAGGGCATATTGAGCACACCTACGTCTGCCTACAGGGACAGCCTCAAGGGGTTCCTCCTCCGAGTCCCCCTGTGGGTGCAGCTGTGGTGACCTATGCACTGGTGGAGGGCTGTGCATCCCTTCCTTTGCTGATCTTGCTGCAGCTGCTTCCACAGGATCATATTGTGTAGCATGGCACATACTGTGAACATCTGTGCACATGTGGCTGGAAAGTACTGCAAGGCTCTACCAGATATATCGATGCACCGGAACTGTTTCATAAACAGCCAAAACACATGCTCTATGATGTTTCTGGTTTGTGTGTATGCCTCATTATGGTGTTCTTCAGTGGGCATGTGTGCATTTTTGATGGGTGTCATCATCCACAGTTCCAGTCCGCAGCCAGCATCCCCATGTAAATGGTCATGTGGGATGTTCCCCCTAGTAAACATCTGATACAGCTGTGATGAGTGCCAGGTATGGGAGTCATGATAACTGCCAGAGCTGCCAACACACACATTCATGATAATTCCCTGGACATTGTACATGACCTGGCAGTTGATGGAGTGATACCTCTTGCAGTTGATGTAGATTCTACCCTTTTCACTGGGTGGTGCCTTGATGTGTACATGAGTTCAATCTATGGCACCCAGTAACTCAGGGTAGTGTGCTACATGGTAGAAGAGCTACTACTGCTAACCCTCTCCTCAGAGGTGTGGGGAAGATAAATGTGCTCACTGGCATGTGGTAGCATGGCATTCAGGAACTGGTGGAGTACCCTGGAAGCAGATGCCTGTAAGACCCCCATAGTGTCCCCAGTTGGTCTTTGGAAAGTACCTGTAGCTAGTATCCTAAGGGCTACACATACCTTTGTTTCCACTGAGATGGGTTCCCCTCTGTTGGCTCTGGGTCTGAATTGAAGGTGGCAGAGCTCACTGAATTGTTATAGTATGTCCCTGTCCACCCTGTACTACTCTATAATCTCCATATAATGTAGCTCCTGGTAGGTTACACTGGGCCTGAACAATCTTCTCCTTCTCAGTCGAGGCCTATGGTCAGCATCAGCAGCAGCTGTACTGACCTCAGCATCTAGCACATACATATGTAGCAGATCTGCAGCAGCCCCTAGCATTCTGTAGTTTAAAATTCACAAGTCTGTACTCCAATGGTGCAACGTATGGGGAAAATTCAGACTGTAGGGTGTATGCATACTTTATAGTGCTCTGCTGTAGGTGTAGTCTGTGTGATTGGTTAGCTATGATGCATTCCACTTGCCAAGTACATCATTAAGAGGTTTAATGGCCCTAGTTTAAGTGAAACAGGACATCAGTACTTAATATATCATTGACTTTCTCAGCCAATTGTTTTTTTTTTTTTTATAGCCTTCTTTGCTGAGCACTGTGGTGCACCATGCAAACCAGCACCACACAGATAAACAAAGCTTAGCAATGAGCAGACACACCCCCATGGCAGGTCACACTCAGCATGGCTGTGTGCTCTGGAAATACCCTCAAACCCACTAAAACATGCACCCCTAAGGTAAACAAAGCTTAGCAGTCACCAGACATACCCCCTTCTAAGCAGAGTGGCATGAGTTTGCGGACATACCCCCTTTTGATTTCAGCTACCTCTTCTGTGGACGCCATCATGGTTCTGTGCCTACACTGATGGGATTTGCAGACACAGATACCCATTTGTGCTATTCAGTAACCCCAGCTCATTTGCATACAGATCCATGTACAGTACCTGGTAACTACACAGATTCAGGCCCTGCCTCATTAGCAACCACAGCAGTCCTACATTGTACATACTCCACACAGGGTCATCTAATGCATTACTGTTTCATATTCACAAATTCTGTTTTTTACAGTATTTTCTTTCCCTAACAGCATGTTTGTGCACTGCTGTGCACCATGAAAACATATCCAGGGTATTAAAAAAAATATTTTACATTATTTTCCATACAGTTTTGGACAGACAGTGGTTACTTTTGCAGATATCTGTGTCCTCTATACTATTTCTGCTACTGTAACTACACGTTTTACAACCCCTGGTATCATTTTAACTTCTTGTACAAGGAATTATTCTGTGTACATTACAGACACCAACACAGGGTCTGCACAACTTGCTGGATCACTCTACCTCTTTTATTTGCATGCATTTCACCTGCTTATAACATGATTTGCATGCCACAGACACTTCAATGTTCGCACGCTTGTGCACGCCCCTCAGCTCCCTTTACCAGATCGCACATCTGCTTACTTCCATGTAAGCACCATGCCACTATGTCTACATGACAAATAAGTCTGTGTAGGCTTTATTAAATTCCCCCCAAGTGTATAGAATAAACAATCTTGTGTGCTCAAAGATCTACATTTCAACTTTATGGGAAACTAATGTCAAGGTGAACAAACTCTCCAAGACGGATATGGATAGCTTATGTGAGCTAATCGACAATAAGGAATTAGTGATTCTTCAGCTGATAAGGGAGGGGCTGTGGTAGTTATGAATTGGCAGCAATATGATGCCTAAGCACAGAAACAGCTGTCAGATGGTAGAGACTATACCAAAATGCCTTTGAACCCTACATTTATGTTTAAAAAACAAATATATCAGTTTTTAGAGTCAGCTTTACCGGAGGGTATTATTACTGACAATATCAAGTACCATCTTACAGCATCAGACCCCAGCAGCCAATACATATACTTTCTTCCTAAAATCCACAACGATCCCCTCAATCCACCTGGCAGACCCATTGTTTCTGGGAATGGTTCACTTACTGAACCTCTATCCCAATTCCTCACAAGGCACCTTCAGCCTTTGTTGAAATGGGTAAGATCAAGGATCCAGGATACTACAGAGTTTTTATACATTGCTTCTGAAATACAACTTGAGGAGGGGTGGCTCCTTTGCACAATAGATGCTTGTGCACTTTACACAAACATTCCACACTGGGCAGGCCTTGATGCGGTTGAGTATTGGTTATATAAATCTAATTTGTACAAACCAGGCTTTAATACCTTCCTGATTTGCTTAATGGAACATGTGCAAACAAAAAATGTTTTTCCTACCAAAGTCAATGCTACTGGCAGGTGCAAGGAACAGCATCTTTTGCCCCCATTTATGCAGACCACTTTATGGCATATGTTGAGGAACACATCATTTATGATGTAACGCATAACATCTATTTGGGGGAAATGGACATATGGATGAGGTATATGGATGATTGCTGGATGGTGTGGAGGGCAGATGTGGACTATCTAATGGTATTTGTGGGGTATTTGAATGATAATAGTTCAGTTCAGTTTAAGATGAATTACCATACAGAAAATATTACTTATTTAGATGTTCTGGTTAGCAGGAATGAAGATCACACATTAAGTACTGAAGTGTTTTGGAAATACCCACAGTACAGTTCTCTACTCCACGCATCCAGCTTTCATTCCCCCCATATTACTAAAAATATCCTCAAATCCCAGTTCATCAGGATGAGGCATATTTGTTCACAAGATTCCTCCACTGAGATATCTCGAAGGGATCTTGTCAACAGGTTTCAAGATAGGGGTTACAAAATGGGCTATGTTTTAGGAGCTAGTAACTATGCTGCCACCCTCAATAGAGAGGGTTTACTCAAATACAAGGAAAAGCATCAGGGGACTGGCCATGTCATACGTTTTAGAACTACATATGGCAGGAATACGAATACATTGATGGATATTGTAAAGAAACATTGGAATATACTATTGGCTGACAACACCTTAGCACAATATCTTGGGGATACATGTCAGTTTTCATTTCGTAAATGCAAGAACCTGGGTTCACATTTGAGTCATTACAAATGGCCACGCAGGTCTGCTTCTACTGATAGCATTCAAACAACACTTTCTGGTGACAGGCTGATTGGATGTATGCCCTGTGTTTACTGTAGCCACTGTAATAAGGTGACCAAGTCCAAACAATTTTCCAGTAGAAATTGTGGTGTGGTTTTTTATATGGAATTTTCTGCGAATTGTAGTAGTGACTGGCTGGTTTACTTGGCCTCATGTAGTTGCTCTGCATTTTATGTAGGACAGACATCCAGGCCACTTAGATTGTGGATCTCTGAGCATCTAAGTGATATTAAACATAAAAGAACTAGTAATGCTCTGTATAAACACACTATTAAACACCCCACAGCATCATTCAATTTTATGATCATTGACAGAATTTTGGGTGACAGATCAAATAAAGAGATGTCACTCCCTTTTGGATACAAATGAGAAAAAATGGATCATCAAACTGGGTGGACTTTTTCCACCAGGATTAAATTAATATTTATGAGATAACCAATCAGAGTATGTAATTAATTTGTACTATTGTATAAAAGGAACAAGTGATTGCTCTCTGCCTTTAACACTGATGAAGGCTATGAAATTATTCTAGCCGAAACCGGTCTTTTCTTTTTGTTCCTTTCTATGTAATTCAATAAATATATCTTTATATTTGTTACAGCATACAGTTGCTCGCTCATTATTCTTCTTAATCATCATCTTCACTCACAGCTTCTGAGTTCTCTTCTTCTTATTCCCCCATTTCTCCTTGAGTAGCTGCTTCAGTGATTTCTTCATCTGTTAACACTTCATTCTCTAGAATGTTTTGTTTATGCCAATGCTTAAGTGTTTGTACAGGGCATTTGCATACACTTCTGCATAGTGATCATTGATGTCTGCGATTGCTGGTGGTATGAAGCTTTTTATATCCTCGCTTAGTATGCTGTAGTTAGTTCTGGTAAAGTTTTTTTATAATTTTTGTTCCTGTGATGGTGTCAGTTCCAGTAGTTCTTCAAATGGGACTGATTTGTGGTCTGACCGAACCAGGGAGGGCATCACGCATGGGGAAGTACAGTGACCCCCCCCCATGTGGGTGAGTACTATCTCCAGAACATTACAGCCCCTAGTGAGGGTGCAGACTATCTGTTCTAGAGCATTTGTGTTAGCAAAGTCCAGGAAACCTCTGGGCGAGTATGTTTTTGCTTCTGCATCTCATTTCTGATTTCCTAAACTTTATAAATCTTTCCATACAACCTATAGTTCTATAGCTATCATTAATCAGTTGGTTGACAGCTGACTCTACCCATATACTCAGGTCCTTAAATGAATCTGCATTTTCGATTACTGTGTGCTGTATTAAATATTCACATTTCAGTCTATGTCTCCCAAAGCTCATATGATTAGTTTTTGATGTATCTGTCAGCATATTATTCTCCTGTGCCTAAATTGTCAAATTAGTCGAGTTCTTATGCTGCCATCCCCTTTGGACAACACATGTAATCAGTTTACTCATTTTTAAGTTATCTGCATACAGACTGCAGAACACCTTAGATGAAAAAGAAAGATTTGAAAGCTACAACCTAAACAGGTATGGGCCTAGGAGAGAACTTCGTGGACACCCTGACTATAACCTAGAATTTCACCTGTCCAATTAATGTATAAACTACTGTATTTCCATGTTAAATGCATCAAAGCATGTTTCTTTCTTCCTAGAAAGGCAAGTTCTCAAACAGATCTTGTAGATGAAACACCTCACATTGAAAATGACCACATGATGATGTAGTAGTGAAACCATAATTTAAATAAAATACAGTATCTCTAAAGAGGTAAGTTATTTTAATTACTCATAATACTTTATAGTTGTATGTATGTAAATTTTTACTCTGTACCTGTCATGATATCATAGTAAAGGTGTGATTATAGAGATACAAATGAGTAAACAGTGAAACTAAAAAGTCAAACAATGCAATATAATCTTTATATTTTGCAAAATAACTTGCAACGTTATCATGAGGGGTTCAATGGGAGAATAAACTAATTGTAAAACAAAGATGTTTCATACATGACAAATATACTTTAAAAAAAAAAAAAAATATATATATATATATATATATATATATATATATATATATTTTTTTTTTTTTTTGGGTCTAGGACAAATGCTCAACTAGCATATCTCTGAATCACAAAACATCGAACATACATACACAAAAGCGCTTAACATCAAAAAGCGCTTCCGTGTATGTGTAGTTCAAAAAAAAAAATCTAAGTTTCTGCAGGGGGGCTTCGCCCCCACTGTGCCCCCCACAGACCCCTACTTTATTATTCTCACTCTGAGATCGCACTACAGTGGGGAAAAGGGAATTTTTCCTTACCTGCACTGTAGTTCGATCTACAAAACAGGCACACATACACAGAAGCGCTTGTCGATGTTCAGCGCTTTTGTGTATGTGTGTTCGATGTTTTGTGATTTAGACATATGCTAGTCGAGCATGTGTCCAGATCCCATATATATATATATATATATATATATATATATATATATATATATTTTTTTTTTTTTTTTTTTTGCATTCAAATAACTTCTTTCAAAACTTGCAGCATGCAGTTTTTCCACTGAATGCATCACTACAACTAATTTTACATAATGGCTATTTTGCTTCTACATAATTTATTAACCTTTTGTGCATTGGTTTAGATTTCAATGTGGAGGAACAATTTAATCTTTAGAACCCCATGATCACTACACATCACCAGCGGTAAAAATTGTGATGAAATAACAGGCATTTTCTTAGGAACACAAGTAATGTCTAGCATGTTCCATCCCTGGTAATCGTTTTAGAGTCTGAAGCAATTGTTGTTCCTGAACATATATTGTAAATAATTTCCTCACTATTATTGTTGAATCAATATTATTCTGGTCTGTTTCTGGTACATTTAAGTCACTCGATACTATTATTCTTCCCTCCTGTGTGTCATGCAAAAAAGCATGAATTCCTCAAGGACTAGGTCATTAGCACTTAACTTTGGTTGTCTGTATACACACACAAATAACTGTTATATGTTTCAGGATTGTCTTTATTGTCACAGTTACACAACGTATAGTACAGTGTTATCATTGAAACTGTAATAATCATAGGTCTCATAACAATCTTTAATCCCGCCATAACACTTACTCCTGATTTCTTGTTAGAATGTCTGTTACAACAAAAATATTTATACTCTGACAGAATTAGTTTCCAGTCATTGTTCTTTAACCATGTCTCACAAATAACAACATTAATCTTGTGGGAGCAACACATTTTCAAAAAAAAAAAAAAAAAAAACTATTACTAATAGTCCTAGCCATAAGAACCATCATAGGTACATCAAATGCTCCTATCTGTTAACTGTTAAATGTTTGAAGTGGCAAAAAAAACTGTCTTGTGTTTCTCAAATATTGCAATATATCAGCTGTAAGAATTCTCTTTCTGGTCTTGACAAGTGTACACCATCCTGACTAAATGCATGTGCGCAAAACTAAACTTGCATGCTCTACACATTTCCATTTTTTCAACAAGTCATTTTTTCATGTAGGTATTTACTCAAAAAAAAGCCTTTCCTCATGGGGGCCTGATTCTATTTTCTATATATGATTTGCAAAAAATACACCCTAACACCTGTTCAAACTATACCATCTAAGAGGTCTTTAAGTTTCCCACTAACAGTCAGAGTCCTTGCAGATGAGATGATTTGTACCAACATGAATAAAAACAGCTTCATACTTCCTTACTTTAAGGCCTTTCTCACATCCTGTATTTTTGCTCCTGGCAAGTATAACACTATTTGATATTCAGTATCTTTTCTGCAAATATAAGTATCATTTCATCTAACAACTGAATCTCCAATTACAAGAATATAATTTCTGCTAGATCGGATGAATGTCTCACTTCTAATTCAATAATATCTGCTCTATTAATTTTTACAAAGGAATAATCTTTGTCACTGTTAGTTTTATTAATCCCACTGTTGTAATTTCCTATTGCATTTGCAAGCATACAATTCTCATCCAGCTGTACTTGCATAGCTTGAGCAATGTTGTCAGCCTAGTCTTTCTCCTCTTTTTCAATACTGCCAAGTTCAGTTTTTATTTCTTCCTTTTCACGTGACCATTGCCTCTTTTTTCTGCCTTCTCTTTTGGAAAAAAATGATGCCTTTTTTCTGTGGACTGAATGTTTACTTATAGAATAGTGTTATTATTCCCTGTAATCGGTGTTACATAACAAAGGAGTGAGCAAAAAGTATATATTCTTTCTGTTTTATAGATATTAATCAATTTCTTTTTCCTGCCTTGTTATTTATTGTGAACTTCTTTCTTTCTTTGTTTTTTGGTTTTTTTTTTCTACATGCTCTGTAGCCACAGACTGCTGAATACTTGTATCCTGAATTCCAAAATTGTCATCAGTAGTATCAGTTTAATAGGGGTTGAGTGATCTTTACTGACACTTCCCTAACTAATTATGTTTTATTTGCACATTGCCTATTACTATTTATTTCATTAGTCCAGTCACTAATATATGTAATAAGTGTTCTCTAAGGGGTATAGTTCACATGATTGAATGCTCACATCAGTGAACTTCCATTCATCGAGACAATAAAAGTGAACGTTCACTTAAGCAAATGTTTGCAGCAGCAAATTCTGAAAAAAGGCAAGGTAAGTAGTTGGCCAACATCGTGACCATCATACACACCATAGTATTTCAAACCCACCCCCACATCCCCCACCTATATATACCAACTCTGAGATCGCACTATAGTAGGGAAAATAGAAAAATTCCCTGATGTTTGTCAACTACTTACCTTCCCTGTTTTCTAAGTTGCTGCTGTGAATGTTCGCTTAAGTGGACATTCACTGTTGTTGTCTCAACAAATGGTGGTTTGCTGATGTGAGCATTTGATTATGTCATCTAGACCCATCTCTAAGCTGTGCCAGTTGTACAAATGCAATCATCCTCATCTATAAAGCTAGATATACTAATAATAATGCTAAGCAAATCATAGGTCACCAATGTTATCAGTTTTTACCTTAAAGTATACTTTGGATTAAGTACACTGTACAAGATGCTTGTACTTTAGCAACTCATTAACGGCATACTCATTTAAGGAATCTATTTTCACCTACAAAAGAATGAAGAATTCTAAAAGAAAAGTATAATGAAAATCAGTTAACACAGAATTCAAAGAGATTTGGGGCTGGATTCTGAAATGTTTGTGGAATCCGGTGCATTACACCAATCTGAGCATGAAACTTGTGGATAACATTGTAATATGCTAATATATGACAAGAGACTCAGAGTACCTCAGTGCCCAACAGAGTACCTCAGTTCCAATGGCATACTATAGAAAGGCACAAGTAATCCATAAGTATAAGAAATAGTTGTCCAATAATGTTGTACATTATCAAACAAATGGAAAGATATCACAAATCAAGAATCCCAATAGTTGTTTAGAAATATAAAATCTGTGCAGTAACTTTATGGACAACTATGGAATGTTACTGTCCTTGCAGTGATAATCCAAAACACACACTCATACACACACACACACACACACACACACACACACACACACACACACACACACACACACACACACACACACACACATTAAAAATGACAAATATCCCAAACTAACCAGCATGGCAACCATAACAGAAATTTGCAGAAGTACACACAGAAACATATTAGACGATCATGGATATGTCCATATGCTATCCACTAACTTATAATAAACGCTCCAAAGCTGCAAGGCTATTTGTAATACATATATATTAATATCACTCATTACATTAAAATCAGAGACAGCTACAGATATCTACATAATACATGTATCATATATATATATATATATATATATATATATATATATATATATATATATATATATATATATATATATATATATATATATAGGTTCTATATTACAAGATTGAAGCTTTACTTAATTGAATAAGTAAAGTTCGAACTTGCAATATCGAAGCCGTAAATTGCTGAACAACCGATTTAACCCAGGGAAACACTTCCCTCAGCTATTCTGTGGAATATGCCCATTTCTCCAATTTGCAGTGATCTCGGACTTGGTATATTTAGGTAGGGGGTGTGAGGGCACAGCCCCCCCACATGAGGGGGTTGTGGGGTGCGAAGCCCCCCACTTGATTTCGGATGTAAAGTTTTTTTTTTTTTGATTCGGTCAAGGGAAATGTTTCCCTTGTTTGAACTGGCCATTCTACAATTTTAGCTGTCGACATTACAAGATCTAGCTTTAGTTATTCGAGTAACTAAAGCTTCGATGTTGTAATATAGATGCTGTGTATATATATATATATATATATATATATATATATATATATATATATATATATATATATATATATATATATACAATTTTTTTTTTAACTTGAATTTATGGATTCTGATGGAATCCGTAAATTTCCTAATTAAAAAAATTAAAGGTGAAGGGCATTCACAGCCACTTTGCCATAGCTCAGAGTTGCTAACACTGGGTTTGGGACCTGTGTAGGGTACACAAGTAATGCACACACCCAAGGAAAGTGTGAGATATGGATATGGTTGAAGAAGAGGGACAAGCAACACGAAAGTTGGAATAGGAAAAATCTGAGGGCAAGTCATAGGGGCATGGGCAAATTTTTTTGGGGGGGGAAGAGTCCTCATTTTGTATTTTTTTAAATAATTGAAGGAAATGTAAGCACAGGGAGAGAGGAAGTGAAGGTAAACACAGCAGGTATACACACAGAACAAATAGCACAACATAAGACAGACAAAGGTTGGAAAAAACAGTATGGACAGGTTAGCTACAGAGATAACATGCTGCACAAAATGGGAAATGGAAAGTTGTCAAACAGGGTGGGGATGCATACCAGCCATGGTGAAATGCAGACAAAAAATCTACCTATGCACTGTCATGGTAGTATATGTTGCATAATATGTGACAGTCATACCTGGATGTGTTTGACCAATAGTAAATGTGTGTTCCAGGGTAGTAAAGTAGGATCACAGTATACATTGGATAAATCCAATTAGTCTATCAGCAGTGCAGGTGTTAGCTAAGCCACATCACAGATGAGGAAATGCAGATCAAGCAATGGTACATGTCTCCAGAGGACAAAAGCAAACCTACAACCATGCATTTAAAAGGCAAACAACCAAGCACTGTGTCAAACAGAAGTACTGCAGAAGATCAGCCAAGGCTACTACATACACAAGTAGGTGTGCACAAACAAATGTGTGTATGTTACACACATAGACCAAGTCAAAGGCAACACACAGGTGTACATGTGTATGTATGTAGGTCAGTGGCATAAATGGAATGTACATGAAATCAAAGTCAATACGCATACATACACCAATGACATGTAATAATATGTTAAAAAATCTAACAGGACAGAATATTGAATATAGCAGGTGGCACACATGGATGTAAATAAAATACAGTACATAAGGTAACACACAAGTAGAATGAGAATAATGATGTATAGCAAGCATTAGACAGCAGCTTGTGTGCACATCCCACATTGTAAAATGTGTGCACGTCCCACATTGTAAAATGTGTGCACATGTCCCACATTGTAAAATGTGTGCACATGTCCCACATTGTAAAATCCCCATAGATTTGGCAAATGTTCACCATCTCAGATTAATAACTGGCAATGCACAGTAGTTTTTACAAAGGCAAATATACCTGCAATAAACACTATGGACATATTAAAGTGGTAGGGAAGTAGACATCTTGGGACCACATCAAGGTAAAGCAGGACACTGTAAGGTGACACAATGAAAATGCATAGTTAAGCAAGTTAAACATTTCAATCACATACACATATACTGTCATACAAATGTCAGATAAAGAAATGTGTATGTCAACCATACTGCTCATTACTAAGCAGAGAATACCTCTGTAAGCACCATTACAGCACATTTGCAGGAAATCACTGAGTGCTAACGTCTCAAAGCTACATATCTGTGTCAGTATGTATCTGACTATGTGCACACATATGTACAATCATGTATACAACTATTTATGGAAGGTGTACAGCAATGTCACTACATCATGGGTGTGGAAATGCTATATACAACAAACATGTTGTAATGTACTGTGAAGGACTGTGTAACCTGTAACATTGTGTAAAGATTAATGTTACTTTGTGTTTTGTTGCAGTCAGATAAGGAGGACTGCACATATACAGGATATACTTGTATCTGATCCCACATGTCATCAGTATTTTCAAACCATGGCACACCACATCATGAGGGTGGGATATTATGACAAATGTCATCCAAAATCATGTGGAAGGAGATTTCTTTTTGCTGCACTCACCTGATATGACAAAACAGGCATCCAAGGCATATGACACTGTTAATGTTGGACTGTAGACAACATATGTTGTCTGTCAGTTGTCCCGGTAAAACACATGTTTACAGGCTCTCTGTTGTAGCAATATCAACAGATCAACTACTACAATGCAGGGACAGTTGAATCTGTGTGGACATTGTGTTGATGTGTGTCATGCGCACATTGAAACCAAAGTAAATGTCACATGATAATAACACATAAGCGTGACAGATACATGGTATGCATGTACAAGAGATGCATATAGAGTCCAGGCAATTAAATGTCAATTATCATCCTGGCAGGAGAACACAAGTGAAGCACACAGACAATACCTACCAAATGAAGGGACCAGGCTGATGTGGCTCAGACTCTTGAATGATCTCATGAGCCATCATGCTGTAAGAATCCTGCATATGTAAGTGTAGCACTGATGTTTGCCCCTTATTGTTGAACATAAAGTGATAAAACAAAATGTATGTATATGCATACCTGTGTCAGTTGTACCCCGAGTTGTTGATGACACATTTCCATATGTTCATTTTGGAATATGTTTAGGCTCATGTTATGTCTGATGCTTAATCTGTACATCTAGAGGGTACTTGCCATTAGATGCAATCTGTGTTGCTGTGGTGGGTCAACACAGGAACATCAATGTCCAATCTGTGTACTCATGTACATGTGGCTTGTCATGACTCAAATTTCTGGGTCAGATGCTGCCTTGCAGCCTGGGTCTGCACTTGTGGTCACACCCTATGTTGCCTAACCCTGTGACTTCTGTTCCCTATGTTCTCCTGCTCCTCCTCCAATGCCTGTGGGATGTCCTCTTCAGACATTTGTGGTTCATTCTTGTGGTAGTTCACTCACACCTGCAGCTGGAAGACCACCATGTGCTTGGGATAGCATGTTGTGCAGCATGGCACACACCATTATCATCTGTGCTGCCTTCTCAGGTTTGTAATGCAGTGCACCCCAGATGTGTCCAGACATCTGAACTTAGCATCCAATACACCTAACACACACTATATGGTGTTTCTGGTTGTTGAGTGTACTCTAGTGTAGGTCTCCTGTGCATGGTTGGATGGATCACTGTACAGGGTCATTAGCCACAGCTCAAGGGGATAGCCACAGTGACCTGTTGGGGGGAGTAAAAACACTTTTGTTCAGACTGGTTATTGCTGACAGAGGGACATCCTAGCTGTGCTCCTGTACTTACACAGAAGCAATCCCTCTGGAATTTCACCTTGCTGGAATACAGCACTGAGTCAACTTTCCTTCCAAATGGCAGCATCATGGACACTTCTAGGGTGTGTTGCCATGATGTTTTTTATACTGCCATCTGCTGCACACACAACTTGGCAGTTGATGCATGGCCATCCCTTTCTGTTTACATCGGTCTACATTTGGATGTACTGGTGACTTGATAGGTATGTCTGTGAAATCTATTGCACTGCGTAAATAGGGGAAGTTTGGAATGTTGTAGAACTGGTGTATTACAGTTCTCTGCTCCATGGGTGTGTATGGGAAATGTAGGTAGTCATCCACCTTGCTGCACATTTTTGCTAATAATCTGGCCATTATACCACTGGCAGCTGTCTGTGATACTTCCACAGATGCCCCCATGTGTCTCTGGAATGTCCCAGATGTGAGTATTCCCAAGCTGAGACACATTTTGGTTTCAAGGGAGATGGGGTTTCCTCACAGTGACTGCATAGACATTTGTAGGGCACACATGTTACAGACAGCCTGCACCATTTATCTATCTAGACAGTACCTAGTAATTATTTGCTGGTCTGTCAACTGGTTTAGTTGCAGCCTTGCTCTGCCTCTAGTTGGTTGACTTCTAAGACGCACAGCCACATGCTCATTTATGGCTTGTATCACTGCAGCTTCTTGCAGTATATTAACAGAAAGTTGCATTGTTATATATTTTTTTCAGTTTTGCTATGGATTTCACCATAATCCATAGTATTCACGTGAAATCTTTGGGGTAGATAAGAATTTCGGAAAAGGGGTCAGCGTAGCTGTTTGTTGCATTTGAGTTGATTGCATGCACACAATGTGTTTTGAAATTATACTGGTATGCATGGGATTGTCAGTTATCCTATGCTGAATACATTACTAGCTGGTCTGCCTTCAGCATGTCTTCTGGAATTGCGCCCCCAGCAGGTGCACTGGAGTCTTCCTTCGACGTGCTGCACTGTCTGTAAATACCTTCTGCAAACTTTGTGGAATCTGGCCATTTAAGTCAACTTCTATGAGAAAACTCACATAAACAATATATAAATAAATATTAAATTAAGTACAATAAAGTTGTCATACTGACTTGCTCTGCCGGTTGTGCCAATCACACAAAAGCTGGATTTCCTTCTGCTTTTAGTCACATCTCATTATAACAGAAAAGATCAATATTGTTTTAGATAAGCTTTGGATTGCCCTCTCTGCAGTCTGTGTGACTCTACACCTGCCTTAGCTCCTTAGGATGGCTAGAGTTTGCCTGTAGCTTCGCAAAAATATAATACATCAGTTATTAACTAACTCCAGAAATTAAAAGATTAGCAATAAGATCCAAATATTTTACTAAACCGAAACATATACAGGTTAAAAGAAAGCAATAATAAATTATAATCTGATACAGAAAATACATAAAACATTTTAAGCTTCATGTTGACAAAATCAACAACTTAACAGAAAATATAAATGGGCAAAAACTGGAAATATTTCATACCAATAATATTCACAAAAACATAAATCAAAAGCATGCTAATCAATGAATCAAATTCCAAAAGGACGTGAGCATTAAATAATATGCTACACCAAGTAGTTACTCCATGCCTGAGTCCAAAGTCTACTGTATGGTAATGGGGACTGCTGGAGCCATTTACTCAGTTCCAAAAGAGGAATCAAGCTGTCAGCAGAGAAGTAATTCAGTGTACAAGGCTGAATTTTTGGAGAAATCCATCAAACTCAATGGACATTTCCTGCAAAGCAGAAGCTCCACCTGTATGTGAGACTAAGTAATGCAGACATGAAGGGGATCTAGATTGCCTGAAGTACCAAGTTCCACATACAATGAACCATGCCCATGCATGGCTGAGTGTACTGTGAACATCTTTGAATACTTGTTCTTTGAATTAAAATAAATATAATTCCCCGCTGGGCTATTGTCCTTTATTCCCATCCATTTTCATGGGCAGGGAGAATTCAGGCATGACAGCCACAAAGGCCAACATGTCTGCATTCACCACTGTGCCCTACAGGTGTAGCTTCTGTACTGGATGGTCTCAAGGTAATGCAACTCTACCTGTAATGCAGACCTTGTACTGCAGGCAGACCCCTTGCCAGAAATACCTGCTCTGCCATACAGGTGGACCTGTTGAGTAGGACAAATTCAGCCAGGCTTAGCATACTAGAAAAGTCCTTAAGTAAGTTCATGCTCTGCTAGGCATGGGTAATAAGGTTCATTAACATAGCACCTTATAGAATCTCTTTACCTGCTCTTGGCACAACTGGACTCCTCACCATTCATTATCTTGGTGTTGTGAGATACTAAATTGGTGAACCTCACATCCCAGAATGATGGATGATGTAATCCAAGGGAGAAGAAAGTCATTTCAGAGTAGCAAGAACAGGGTGAAGGAGGATCTCCACTCTGCTACTCTGAAGTTTTTAAAGTCTGGCCCCCACACTACCTATGATGGTTCTTAAATGCCTTCTGAACATTCAAAATCTGCTATGGATTCAGAAAGCACTTTAGCAGCAGATCGTTTTTGGTTGAGCAGATGTTTGTGGTCTTAATGCTGCTGATTAATGTTTCAGCTAAATTCATTGCAGATGTGACACTTGTAAAAATAAATTATTAATGTATACATTTTTTGTTTATTTATCAACTGCTCTGGTGGACAGGCCAATGGACTCTTTTCAGCCACAAATTAAACCCAGTGCGCAATGACTTTTACATGGAATACAGCTGATTATATTAAAAAATAAAAGGCCCAGACCTACATTGGTCAAAACAAGATACATATTTAATTTTAAAGCAAAAGTATGCAAAGGAAATACAAGAGAAATATTGAGCTACTGAGAAATTTAAAGTCTATGAGTCTTGCTGTCAAGTATACATTTGGAGTTGGATATAGCCTCCTTACTATATTACCAACATTCAGAATGAGTCATACAAATTGTAATAAAAAATATAATAGTAAATTAATATGTATCGAATAAGTCCTTTAATTCTATCAAAGAGTTGTAAGATGAAGTAATATTGGTGGTTCTCATCTTGATTGTAGAAATTTTTCTTGTAGAAACTATATTCGTTATATTGGTAAATTCAGAAAACAAAGATGAAGTATTTTTTCTTCCAGGTTTTCATTATAACTTTCCCAGCAATAGTTAAAACAGACCACATCAAACGAAGTTGTGATCTTGATACAGAATCAGGAACTGGAGCATTGAATAAAATCAGTAAAGTCAACAAGGAATAGTTATCTGACCATGATGTTTTCATAGAGTTGTTGACTTCTTTCCAAAAAGAAGCAATTATAGGACAATCTACAAGCATATGAAACCAGTCTGTCTTCTTTGATATATTACATTTTCAACATCTATTATCTGATTCATTATACATAAGACCAATTTTGTAAGGAATAATAAAAGATCTATGTAATAGTTTCTATGTAAACATTTTCCAATATAAGGAAGAAGTTGTTTTTACAGCTGACATCAAAACTAGTTTTTTGTTGACTTCAGAAAATACCATATTATTCATTTGTGTTAAATAATCCCAGTAAAATGAATTAATATTATTATTAAGACATCTAATACTTTTATATATTTTAGACAAAAGTATTTTGGTAATTTTAATATTGAAGTTAATACTGATAAAAAGATCAAATAAATTAGGTAATCTTTTGTTATGAAGGTCTTTATAAGTCTTGATTGTGGAGATAATAGATTATCTAAAAACTTGTATATGATGCCAATTATATAAATAAATGTTATATTCCCCCATTTAAAATATGTAGAGTATATCCTAGTTCCATGAAGAAATTGGTACCAGTAAATTAAATTATTTTCTTTTAAAATGAGCATATGAGGAAATTTTAAGGGGTAATACACAGAAGAATTGTAACAACTTGCCTATTTCTGAATGGGACTTAATTAATGACAGTAGTAACAACCACACAATTAGATACATGAAACTGGACAAGGGAGGAGATTGTCATGCTGGCTCAAGTAGATTACATTAGTAGAATGGAGGCCATGCTATTCAGTATTAAGAAAGTAGAGGAAATCAGTTAAATATTGAATATATAAAAATTGATAGAACCATATATGATTTACTATTTGATGAACTTCTTACCACTGATTAATTTAATTGTATCATGAATAAATTTCCATGGATCCCATCAAACTTTGGGATCCCTAAAATCCACAAATATTTGTTTAACCCTCCCCTATAGTCAATTCTGGATGCAAATGGTTCTAAAAGACATAGAATAGCCAAGTTCATTGACAGTAAGTTAAAACATGTTCTGGAGAGTGAGGTACACATTTATAAAGATTCATGCAATTTTTTGAAAAAATCTCCCAAGCAAATAGTGGAAAATATATTAATTTTGGTCACAACTGACATAAAAGATTTATTCCTTGTTACACCACATGACATTGACTTAGAGTATTTTATGTTATATCTAACCCAGTACACTAATTTTGGGTGACAGTGTTGTCAAATGTGTATCCAGTTTGATGGAAATAGTCTTAAGTTCTAATTATATTTGATTCAAAGTTTCTAGCCATAAAGAAGTGCAAGGTGTCACATAGGGGTCGTTTGTGCCTACATATTTCCAAATATCATTTTGCCATACTGGGAACACAATTTGTTTGTTCAATAGTTCTTTTTTTAAGTGTTGGAGTCTTTATAGGTGTTATTTAGCTGACATCATAGTATTTTGGCGGGACTCAGACTCTAGCCTTGACAAGTTTTTTTTTTCTCACATCAATTATACCACTGAGTTTTTAACATTTACTATGAGCAAATCTTTTGATGTCATTAACTATTTAGATGTCCATTTGAAAATTAATTTTGTGAATGGTTGTTTTACATCTAGCTTGTACAGGAAACTCACTTAGTCTAATTCTCTGCTGCATTTTGAAAGCTAGCATCCCTTTCACCAAAAGAAAGCCCTAGTTAAAGGTCAGTTGGTGCAGATAGCATGGCTGGTGTCTATTTTACTGAGGAGTGTTTAACTTTGAAGAGTATGCTTTTGAACAGAGGTTATCCCAATGAATTCCTTGATAAGATTTTTCAACAAGTTAACCAAAAAATGAATGACTTGTTCTACAAACCACTTTTTGGGACCCACAACAAGGTGATGATGTCAAGTGTAGGTAGTGATCCTAAAATTAATAAGGGCTATCATTACATATAATCAATAGGGCAGGTTGATACAAGAGGTATTGGCCACCAACTGGAAAATTCTTGAAATTCATGGCTTGAATATGACTAAGGTAGGACCTTGACTGATTGTTACATTCAGGAGGGATAGGAATATAAAAACTTATTTGGAAAACAATAAATGTATTAATCGTAATAGACTTAAACACATTGTGATATCCAAATGTGGTAGATGTTTGAGCTGTCCTTTTATTTATGAAGGTGAATTTATTATGCTTGCTGGATATGTTATGATCATGTGCCATTCAAGATGCAATTGTAAACTGGATAAGTTAGTGTACATAGCTTGCAGCACACAGTGCCTTTCTTTCTACTTTGGAAAAACTGAAAGAGCACTTAATGCATAATATATGAACACTTGAGAGATGTGAAGAAAAAAGACACCACAAATGCCTTGTGGAGGCATATTCAAATGAATGAAGGACATTTTTTTCAATTTCTTTGTCAGTGACATTATGGAATTAGACTTTAGGGGGTCCATGGAAGCTTTAGCTTGAATGTAAAGAAACTGAGTGGCAGATTAAAACCAATGCCACTAGCCCTAATGGCCTTAATAACTTTGTCTTCCTTTCTTGCTTCTTAAAATTAAGGGCATTACCATGATTTGTAACAGTACTTTGTTGTGTGGCTTATGCAATATATAATGGATGAAGACTGTATCATTTTAACAGTAATAATTCAATAACTTAATGTTTTTAGTATCTTATAATATTTTTAACAAATGGAACAGAAATGTTTTATTATACATACTCAACAGCAAGGTGTTCAAATATATATATTTTTTTGTGTAGCACTGTCACTTTAAATTTGCAACAGCACAAGTGATACAACATTTCTTTTGCAGGCTTTTGTCTTTTTAAATTTCTCTGTGTTGTGACATTGTTACTCTGATGAAGTCCTGTTAACTAAAGGGATGAAAGTGCTTAGTCT
Source organism: Protopterus annectens (assembly GCF_019279795.1). NCBI lineage: Eukaryota > Metazoa > Chordata > Ceratodontiformes > Protopteridae > Protopterus > Protopterus annectens. Next base: position 1,042,164,590 of record NC_056729.1, read on the forward strand.
ATGTTGTTTAAATTATGTGGTTCACTGAACACTCATGGATTTTTTTACAAAGCATCCGCTTGGTTCAGTAGATTTCTTTCATAATAAATCTAGTTTGGTCTTCGTTTACAGTAGTTACTAAAATTGATTTTAGTTGATGTGCTATAATTGACATAACTATTTTATAATCAACATTTAAAAGGGATATTGGATGAGAAGAATCACATTCAGTTGGATTTTTATCATGTTTTAAAATGGGGGAAATTAAAGTATATTTCCATGATGGAGGAACAATGAAGATAGTTTTAAATTCTGTAAATAGTTTTAATAAAATATTGAGGTTATCAGGCATTCATTTATAAAATTCAGTAATTATACCATCATTGCCTGGAGGTTTATTGGATTTTAATTTTTTTTATTTGGTCTTTTATTTCAGTAATAGATGTTGGTTTATCAAGTCTATTAATTCTATCTAGAGATAGTTTGTTAGCTATGTTCTCTTTTAAGAGTTTAAATAAGAAATTAATATTCAGTCCATTATTTCCTATAAAACTAACATTATTGTAATATTTTTTGAAGCTAAGTATATCATGTATATTACCTTCTTGTATAATAATTTCTTGTATATGGTTAACAACAGTCAAAGAAAACACTGAAATATAACGGATTCACAGCAAAAAATCTGCCAAAGCCAAGAAACGTAAAATCAATTGCATTTAATGTTTGGCAAAGATTTACATATTAAATATTAATATATTAAATTATATATTAAATATTAAATTATGTATATGGTTAAGCTTATTCATTTTCTTTGTCCTATTTGCTAATTTATGTAAATTAATAGGATTTAGAATTTGGGACTGAAGTTTGAATTTCTCCAAACTAATAGCTACTTTGTTATTTAGTATTTTAATATATTTTGAATTGCGCAATTTTATTTCATCTTTGATAATCTTTTTATTTTTTTGCCCTTCTTTTTTTTACACTATCAATTTTGCTTTGCAAAGATAATAGGTCTCTATCCCATTCTTTACTTTTGTTAATGTATCAAAGTTTAATTCTAACATTTAAAAAATATTTTAGAGAGTCCTATAATATAGTATTGGTGACTTCTCCATTATTATTTATATCAATAACATTTTTCATTTTTTTTATTCTTTAAAGCCTTTATTTTTATTAATTATGCTGGAAATCTATTATATTGAATTGAGATTCTAGCTCTAAGTGAGAGTATAAAAGTAATTTCATTATGATCTGATAAAGGGCAAGATGTGATGATGTTTTTGATGATGCTTGATAGAATTATTTAAAATAAAAATTGTATCTATACTAGATTGTTTGCCAAATCTGCATGAATAATGAGTAAACTTTAAGGAGGTAGTTTGCCTCAAATCATTTACATTTTTAAGGTCCATGGAATCAACAAATTTATTTAGAGCTTTAGCATAAGAAGTTATTCTACTATTAGAAGTAGTATCTTTATTGGACAAGATGCAATGAAAGTCACTAGCTAGTATAAGGTCTGCTTTCATGCATGTAATTATAGTTTCTAAATATTTATTTGCCATTTTAGCTCCAGTTCCAGGAATCCAATAATAGTTTGCCAAAGTATAAAGTCTATTACTTAATTCAACTATAAAAATGCATAGCATACCATTACAATCTGCAAGGGGGGGGGTATTTATCTTAGGCATTCCAATGGCATTTTCCATAAAATAGCAACACCTCTTCTTTTTTATTGAAATTTGACCAACTTAAAATTGTAATATTTTGTTTTTAATCTTTTAATATCTTCTTCTACAAGATGAGTTTCTTGCAAAAAATTGAACATTATGTAATTTTAGAAATTTAATAAGGTCCCCCTTTGCAGGCTACTATTTGAGCCATTTATATTAAGTGATAGACATTGTAAAGATAACATCAGAATTTAAATTAGTGTTCATAACTATAGCTTATGATTTAAGACAGTGAATATTGGTTTCTTTTATATGTGTACCACCTGTAAGATTAAAAACTATGTAACATGCTATCTTCATTATGGACATAATCAAACAATTAAATCTTAAAGTAATCAATGAAAATAAAACATTCAAACCTAGCCTGGAATGTAATATCCCTAGTTTAATGGAAAAAACATTCAAGCTACACTCCCAGTTCAGCTTTTAACAGATCAATGCAATAATATACGCTACAGCTTACTAAAGTATAAGGACTTATAAATAAAATTATAAATAATCTGAAAGAGCCTTATTGCTAGTCATTTCACTAATATTTCTTTATTCATGTCATGCCTAAATTCCCTTTTAATAATATTTAATTCTTTCCATCTTCTATTTTAAAAGTTATTTTCCATGTTTCCTCAATCTTTTAATCAAAACTATATCCTCCCTTTGTCCCTTTTAATTTATACATAAAATATTTTATCATACAATAATTTAGCTAAATAAAACATGTACAGGTCATAAATACCATAAATGTTTGAAGCATTGTTGTATATTTATGACCTTTGACCTATGTTTGATTAGACTTTGCATTAATATATGAAATCATTTGACAGATCCAAAAAAAGGAAAAAAATAGACTGAACTATAATCACAGCTAAGAGTGCATCCACAAAGACTATCTATAAACATTTAGATTAAAACTTGACCCTCCAAGCTCCTATACTGTCAACCAACGTGTTGAATATTATAACTAAACTTTAGTATAATCAGAACTGTTATCTGTTTCAATTGTCAAATATCATATAGTTGAATAGTTCATGTTATAACATAGAAATATTTGCTAATAATCACATTCTACATTCTATAAAAGTTGTGTCAAATGATAATTATATTTTCAAATCTAAAATCAAAAATGCAAAAGGTAATTATAAAACAAGTGTTCTCATCAGATATACTATCAATGTATCTAATCTATGAGAGTTAAGAGCACAAACTCAATGCTATATTAAAAACATGTTAACTGATATAGTTATACTTTAATTATCTGGAACATTTTTGTTATGATTCACTCTTTATGAATTAGTCATATAATTAGTATTGTTTAACAAAATGTAACTGACTAAAAATTCAGCATGGCTAAGTACCTGAAAAGATTACAAGATAGGCATGAATAAGCAAAATAGCTAAGAAAAGGAGAAAAACGTTCCTTGGTATCTTCTCATTAAACTGTCGTAACTTCACCACATTTACAACTATTTATTTATTGGACTTTTTCAGAGTTTTTAATAATGGGATGAAGACTTTTTCTTTTAGATGATGTTGGACATTAAAAAGTGTGTTACATATATTCCTACAATAAGCTTACATTATTTACATTATTTGAAGAATCGGTTTACATATTTTCATTGCAAACTACTTATAATAATATTAATACAATGTTTCCTGGTTAGTAAAAGAAGAAGTCAGCACAAAAACTCTGATCACCTGTAAGTCTCCATAACCATTCTTCAGAGACTATAGCCAGCTATATACTTTCTATCAAGTTATTAAACAGAAAAAAAATATGAAAATACACAAATTAGATATTGTTTAAAATGAGGACATATTTGTTTTCTTGTATTTAAATGAAAAACAGTATCAGAGACTAAATTATATATTTCAAATTATTTACATTACCAATATTATGTAATAGCAGAACCATCTTAGATGACAGTCAAATAATGTCAGCAGCTAATTATGATTGAATATCACTTGCTTCATTACTCACCAATCATGTTCATCCCCTCCCTGCCTTGGTGACTGCTGTTTATATGACTGCATTGTTTATAACCTTTCCTATCCTGATGTCATCTACTTTATCCCTTTCTCAATTCACTTGTCATACTTATGTTCTCACAAAAATCTTTGTAACCAATGCTTAGTCAAAATTAGCAGAAATAAACATTTAGATAAGATTAAACATACAAAAAAAACACTGCAGCTCTACATTAAAGTGTGTGCAATAACACAAAAAGAACTGCACATTCATACCTTTGACATGTAACTTGGCTGAAGGCTTCTCATGTCATCATTCAGCAATGAAGAATCTGACAAACTCAAGAAAAAAATTACCAGCAGTTCATGTGAGCTTTCCATTATATTATTTTTAAAAGTATGTCGCTTACATTTAATCTCAGGCATAGACTCTGTGCACAATGTTAGCTTAGTTACAAACCCAAACATAAACCAGCAAAACAGTTATCCACAACTCTGACAAAGAAATAATGACAGAAAGCGGTCACAACAATCATCACAGATACACAGTTTGCAACTAGCTGACAGAAAACCACAAACTAACAACCCCTGAAGAACACAAATCCCCATCAACCCCAAACAGTCAACATTCCTACTAAACATCCCACACAACATAACCAATACGAGCCCAAGAATCTAAAAGGGAAATGCAAGCTGCAAGTCAGCTCATCACTGCCCAGAGCCACCATCAAATCCCATGAGCAAAAACAAAAGCTATAATTTCTAAGAAGTAATATATAAAGATAAAACAAATAAAAAATATATATATATATATATAGTGCTTTCTTCTTCTTTTAAATAAAAAGGGAAAAGTGTTTTTATAATAAGGCTGTATAATAAGTACAGTGCCACTAGTAAAGTAATATACAAGTAATAAAGGATTGAAAAGACTACTAGTATATTTAAATATTAGGAAAAATTAAATATAAAGTTAGTTAAAAGAAATAACAATAATGGATTTTATTACCTTATGAAAAATTACTTTAACGGTCCAAAAAGAAGTAAAAGAAAATAAATAAACATCCATGTATTATTACATATAATTTTAAATAATAGTTTGAACATGCTCTTTGTTATTCAATTTAGTATCACTTCTTTCCCTTCTTTCTCAATTATGTTCTTACACATATCTTTGAATTCTACGCCATAATTCTATTTATCTTTTCTTTTTTTTTTTTCTGAAGTTATCCAGCCATTTCTTCTTGCATGTCTCTTCAAGGATGTAGGGATCCAATCCATCATTTCAGTGCTATAAAGTATTCTTTTTAATGTATCACATTGCATCTTCCAGAGTCTCAAATATTTGTCCATCTTTCAGGTATAGTTTAATTTTTGACAGGAAAATTAAAATGAGCTTTGATATTGGACTTTTTCAGAGTTTTTAATAATAGGATGAAGACCTTTTCTTTTAGCTATAACAGTTGAAGAAAACTCATTGTCAATAGAGTTGTCTCCTGTTTTATAGGATGATTTTCACAGGCTGTTTTCAAGACTAAATCTTCATCTTGACTAGAAATAAACTTCACAATTATAGATCTGGGAGAGGATGGATTCCTAAAGTGGTTATTGGAAAGAGATCTATGTGCTCTTTCAGTTCCAAAGGAGAGCACTTCAGGTAAATTTAAGGCTTTTGTTAACCATGCATTTAAAAATGAATCATATTCTCACCTTCATGTTTTTTCAGGAATCACATTTATTCTAATATTGTTTCTTTTTGATCTATTCTCCAGATAATCTATCTTACCCAGAAATTTGTTGTTGTGAGCAAGTATGAATTCTACATGAGTCTCATTTTCAGCTACTCTGCCATCTAAGTCAGTAAATGATTCTTCCATACTTGAGGTTTTATTGTTGTTGCTGCTGTTTAATAACTTCATCTGTTAATTCAATTTATTCCTTGCAATTTTCTTTTATTGCATCAACTTTATTTTCAAATGTGCCTATTTTTATTGATAGGCCATGTTTATTGTTAAAAATAGATTGAAGTTGTTTAATCACAGATAATCTTATGTAAAGAAAATTTAGAATTCATCTCTCTGAGAAAACTGTGGCTCTTATTTTTTTTTTTTGATAGAAAATTATCAAAGTTAATATTTTTAAGTATAACTTGAAGTAATAATATTACTTATTATATCCAGCAACTTTTAAAAAGTTTTGAAAGGATTTTTAAGGATAATTCCTGCCAGAAATCTAAATTAATAAGCAAAGCAAAAAACAAGTGCTGCTAGCAGTTAACCATCTTGGCCACATCCCTCTATAATGACAAGTTTTTAATGCAAAAAGTAAGTTGTTTTTGGATTTCATTTGGTTGGTAAGGATGGCTCTCTGAAAAAATTTCACAGAGCTGAAAATCCCTGCCATTACATCATGAAAGGCTGAACCTACAATGACTCACTACCTAAATCAATGCATAAACAACTATATGGCCATGTAGAATGCACTATAACTACTCTTAAATAGTTCTTGCAGATGGAACACCTCACAGTGAAAATTAAATCATGATGATGTAGTAGTGAAAACACATTGTAAATAAGATATACCATCTCTAAAGTGTTAACTTATTTTCCGTACACATCATGCTTTCCAGCTATATGTAAATCATTCTTCAGCACTTGCCATTATATCATATTGTGTGAGGTTATAGAGAAAAAATTAATTAATAGCAAAACTAAAAACTCAAACAACAAAGTATAATCTTTATACTTTGCAAAATTACTTGTATTTTTAAACTGAAATAGGAAAAGAAATTAATTGCAAAACAAAGATGCTTCTAAACATGACCAGTGCACTTTAACATTCAATAATGGGTAATATTCTGTTCATAATCACTTTCTGATGTTGGACATTAAAGTTGTGTTACATATATTCCTACAATAAGCTTACATAATTTGCAGTTAAAGCTGATATTAGAATACCACACGGGATGTCTTGAAGGTCGATTGATCCATAAATCTGTCCATCCATCCATCCATCCATCTGTCCATTTATCCATATCCTGGTGAGAGTCATGGTGGTAACAAACTGAGCAGTGCTGACCAGACTTCTCTATCCCAAACAATCACAAACAACCAAGCCAAAAAACACCTCCAGAGGAAGCCTTAATAGGCAAAAATAGTAAAATGAAATAAAGGCTTCCACCACAATGAAAAGTTCACTGAGAAATTCTGTTAAAATGTAGGCTTTAATAAAACGAAGAAATAAAAAGCACAAATTGTGCTGTTCAAGTTGCAGGTCAAACAGGATAAATGCTTTCAGTTAAAAAACCTTCTTCAGATCCTAGTGTGTAGACCTGACTTACTGCTGTTAAATAAAGATCCTTAATTGCTCAACCAATCACATACAGCAATTAGATGCACACCTTCCTTAAGCCTCCATTTCATTTTTTAATTAGGCTTCTCTCTTTCAAAATAGGTTTAATAGGAACTACTCTGTTGAGCCCTGGAAATAAATTAGTTCTGAGGTTCATGATCCATTTGCTTTCTTCCTTTTCAGTTTTGTTGACAATGTCTCCTCCATGGAGGTTAGTAGTCACATTTGAGATAACCATAAAGCTAAATGAATGCCCTGGATTTTCAGACACATGTCCATATAGGGCATTGGTTACCACTTTATTCTTGATGTCTAACAGGTGGGGAAGTATCCGTTCCTTAAACTTTCTATTGGTCTTTCCTACATAATAGGCTTGGCACAAATTACAACTGCCAACGTATATAGCGTTCTTGGTGTTGCAGTTAGCAAAACCAGAGAACTTATAGCATTTGTTAGTTACTGGATGAACAAAACTGTTGGAACATTTAATGTGGCTGCAAGCTTTGCAGAAGCCACATTTCCAAGTTCCTAACCTATTTTTTCCTTCTGTACTCTGCTTGTTAGGTATTCCATCATAGTTGCACAATAAATCCTTTAAGTTCTTCTTGTTTTTATAACCAAACTTAGGTGTTTCCCCTACTATTCTCTTACTTTTACTGTCAGCAGTTAAGACTGGCCAAAATTTCTTGATGGTTTCATGGACATCAAAGGAGTCAGTGCTGTAGGTCATCATGCATCTGAGACTGTTGCTGTTCCCACCTTTCTTCACGTCACTCTGCTTCCATTTCGAGTAGTACGGTTGCCCTTTGTTGTATTGAATGGACATTGCTTTGCCTTTACTCTTGACTAATTGTTTTTCATTATAGCCTCTTGAAGCAAAATTCTGTAAGAGTCTGTCTTGTTCCTGCAGAAAATCATCATCGTCAGTACAGAGCTTGGATATCCTGGTCACTTGATTTTCAACAATATTCTGAAAAACATGTCTCGGGTGCATGCTATTGTAGTATAGCATATGGTTCCTCCAGTTTGGTTTCCAGAATATAATGGTGGCAATTCCTTTGCTATTATTCATTGAAATTCTCACGTCTAAGAACTCAATCTCATTTGCTGACATTTTTACTTCAAATCTTAGAAAGCTAGTCGTACTTCTTAAATAGTTGAAATCATTTAGGCGTTGCATACTGCCCTTCCATAGGAATATAACATCATCCACAAAACTATTGTAAAAGATGATGCATTCCTTCCATTAATTTTTCGTATCCATTTCCCATTGCCTTTCCCATTCAGTTAGGACTATATTGGCATAGCTGTTTGCACAGGGGGTGCCCATGGCTACCCCCCATTTCTGCCAATAGTAGCTCTCATCATAGAGGAACACATTGCTCTCCAGGACCAATTCCAGGAAGCTGCATTCTAGATTCACATCCATGTTTACCTCAAAATGAGAGGCAAAGTCCCTTACTGCTTCTATTCCTAGATTGTTGGGTATGCAAGTGAATAAATTGTTGACGTCCATCGTCACCAAAATGAGGTTGTCTATGGAGCTTTCTTGCTCCATTCTTTCATACAGTCTCTCCAGCAGCTGACCAGTGTCCCTCAATACAGTATGTGCAAAAGGCAACAACTTCTTGAGTTCAGTTTCCACATAGATTGAAATGGGCTCAGTGACCCATCCTCTCCCCGAAACTATCAGTCTCAGAGGGGGGTCAACGCTGTTCTTATGAATCTTAGGCAACCCTTTGATAACAGGTATAGTTGGATATACCATTTCAAGAAAGTCATATAGATTTTTATCACTTGCTCTAGTCATTAATTTGCCATACAGGGCCTTCTTTACTGAGGAAATCAATCTGTCTACTTGATACTTCTCGATTTTGTGGTATGTATCACTATGGCTTAGCATATCCTGCATCTTCTGGGCATACTGTATTGAATTCATCACTATTAAAGCTCCTCCTTTGTCAGCTGGCCTAAAAATAATTTATTTCAGTGTTTGCAACTCTTTTAACACCTGAACCTCATCCTGTGTTAAATTGTAATAGTGTTTACTTTTTCCATTTGACCTCCATTCAAACATCTCATTCTCACATAACCGTAAGAACATCTCCACAGCGGGATGATTACTGGAGACAAAGGAACTTGTTTTTTTCAACACAAACGATGTATAGTTTGCACCAGTATTTTCATTGTCAAAAAGACACTTCAACGTAACGTTCCTACCAAAGCACCTTAAGTCTGTCACTAACTCACTCAGGTCAGAACGTATTGAGGGTATGAAGCTCAAGCCTCTTTGCAGAACACTCTTTTGGGTAGCTGTCAGCTCATAATCGGATATATTAATTACCAACAAAATCGATTCATGTAAGCTCATTGAGGTTCCTAAGTTACCTTTCTCTTTTTCCTCTCTCTGCTTTCTGACCTGGATCTCCCGACATTTTTCTGTGTTAATAAAAAAGGGAGTTGCTGTAACAAAGGTGCATGGACAGATCCCTTCTTTGGTATCACGCTCGGAACTATTTCACTTAAAGGCTGAATGCTTCCTGCCGACGCAGTGTCTACATTCGCTGCATTATCATTTTCCATTAGCGATGTAATGACCTCGAGCATACCAGAGTCATTGTTAACTATACTACCATTAGTCCTATTGTTAGGAGTATTGTGAGAGGCTAATTCAAGATGTTGCCCATTAGTGTGTATATTACTATGTACTTCAGCATGTATATTCACACTAGAAACAGTCCTGCGTGTCACAGGTACATTTCCCATGTTGTCAGAGCGTTCTTTTCTATCTGGTGCTCTCTTATCCCTTGGCCACTCAAACAGGCGACCGTTAGTAAAATCAAAATAATCTCTCTTCAGTTTGTTAATTTTTATATTTTTCAATTTGTTCTCATAGGTTTCCAATTTATCTTGCAGGATTTCTAGCTTAAACAAGCAGCTATTGGGTAATCGCATAGTTTCCATTTGCTTTTGCTTACATTCAATAAGAGCAGAAACCTCATCTTCATGTGGCTTAAAGTAGTCTATTAGCAGCTGCATGTAATGGAAGCTTGTCTCTATGTTAATCTCCTGCCATTTGGCCAGGAGATCGGGGTAGGTGTTCCCATACCTGGGCATACACCTAATTCTCAATCCCCTCGGTATCACATTATGATGTAGACAAGCTTCCATGTGAAATCGCTGCCATTGCAGTCTCTTGAGCTTATAGACTGCATTCTCAACTTCTCTAAAGATGTTATCAAATTCTTCATTACAGTCTGTAATCAGTTCCTGATTCACACCAGTCTTTATATTAATATCAAATAAAGGATTGTGCATATCTGCATTAAATGTAGTATTAGTTGTCTGACCATTTTCCATCACAAAATACAGTGTTGACACCAAAGCAGTAACAAATAATGACTGTGTGAGGTGTTAAGGTAAAAAAACAAGCACAAACAACCAAACCAAAAACCACCTCCAGAGGAAGAGTAGTTCCTATTAAACCTATTTTGAAAGAGAGAAGCCTAATTAAGAAATGAAATGGAGGCGTGCATCTGATTACTGTATGTAATTGGTTGAGCAATTAAGGATCTTTATTTAACAGCAGTAAGTCAGGTCTACACACGAGGATCTGAAGAAGATTTTTTAACTGAAAGTGCTTATCCTGTTTGACCTGCAACTTGAACAGCACAATTTGTGCTTTTTATTTCTTCGTTTTATTAAAGCCTATATTTTAACAGAATTTCTCAGTGAACTTTTCATTGTGGTGGAAGCCTTTTTTTTCATTTTTCTATCCCAAACAATAGTCTCCAGTTACTCTTGGGGGAATCCAAAACATTTTCAGATCAGCTGATTAACTCTCTGCAATTTGTCAAAGGCCTGTTATGGGGCCTTCTCCTAATAAACTATGTGTGGTATACCTCCACTGGGAGGTGTCAAGGTGGCATCCTCAGCTGGTGTCCAAATTATTTTAACTGGCCCATCTTGAGCATTCAGAGCAATGTCTCACTGCAAGATTATTCCAATTTGCCATGTCTCTTTGTGTGTTATAGATACTAAACCCAGCAACCTCATGATGGAACTTAATTTTCACAGCTTTATCTGTGTGCTCATTGTTTCAGTCACTACCTAAAACTTACAACCATAGGTGAGATTGGGGAACATAAACTGACTGGCAAGTAGAAGGCTTCATCTAGGTCTCAGCTCATGCTTCATCGCCACAGTCTGGGTACAATGCCTGCAGTACTACTACAGCTGGACTTGTTCTCTGGTTAATCCCCCGATCCCCTCTACCCACACTCATGAACCAGGCCCTAAGATACTTAAACTCCTCTTCTAATGTGGTTAATATTCAATAAAAAATAAAATGGACCCACAAGTTTTTCAGGAACATCCTGAATATGCGGTATACAAGAGGATGTAACGTAACGTTTTTTGACGTATTAAAGTATTAGTCATATTCCAAAGCAAGTGTTAAGTATCAATCCTTTGGTGCTGGATATTATCTCTTTACCATATACAATATCAAATTATACAGTTTTTGTAGCAGACAGAGTTTTGTTTTTGCATTTTATTTTGTTGGTAAGGATAGCCACCTAAATATTTTTGTAAGTGCTGAAAATCCCTACCATGACATCATGAAAGGCTAAACCCACAATGCCCCATTACCTAAATTAATGTATAAACTGCTGTATTTCAAAGTAAAACACATCAAAAGTAGTTTTTTTCTTTCTAGAAAGACAAGTTCTCAACTATATTTTTCAGATCGAACACCTTACACTGAAATGTAACAAATTATGATGTAGTAGTGAAAGCACAATGTAAATAAGATGCCGATCCTCTTCTTCTTCTGGCTTTTCCTGGTTAGGGGTCGCCACAGCAGAACACCTGTCCCCTCATGATTGGGAGTGGAGCTTTACAGTGCCGAGTTGCCAGCCCAGTGTCCAATCTTCCACAGAAGGCACCCACTCATGCCTAGTGCCCATTTAGAGTGTCCAATCCACCTATAGCATGTCTTTGGGATGTGGGAGGAAACCGGAGTGCCAGGAGGAAACCCACACAACCACAGGGAGGACATGCAGACTCCGTACTGAAGGCACCCTAGCCGAGGATCGAACCGGACTGCCTCTTGCTGTGAGGTGGCAATGCTAACCACTGCACCACCGAGACTGCCCTGCCGATGCCAATCCTCTAAAGGGGTAAATTATTCTAATTACCCATAATCCTTTGAATCTTCATGTAAATCTTTGCTTACTGTCTACCATGATATTATGGTGGAGGTGTGATTAGAGACAAAAACCTGCATTAATAAGTCAAACAGCACACCATAATTTTTATTTTTTTACAAAATTGCATGCATCTTTATCATGAAGTGGCAATGAGAAAAGAAATTAATTGTAAAACAAAGGTGCTTTTAAACATGATCAGTGTTTTCTGGCCTTTCTTTGTGTTTCCTACAGCTGACCAAGGACTAATTAATTGTGCTTTAACTGTCTGAATGCATGTGGTTGATAATCACCTTTGCCCACAGATAGAAGGCAAAACCCTTTAGTACAATGGGATTGATGTTTGTAGGGGACTGCTGTTTACTTTAATCAGGAGTTACTTCTTTTCCCACTCTTTTGTGACTGTGGTGTTATATTTTATCATTTTAGAGGGTAATGGTGTTTGCCCTCCCATGTGAGGGGATTGCAGATGTATTATCCCCTGAAAAATGCTTATTTTCTAGTTTGCATTCAGGTTTTAGGGGAACTGTCCTCTCAAGCTATTGAAACTAGCATTTATTTTATTTTTTTTAGCAATCACACATTGATTCTTCATAGGAGAAGCAGCTGCAGTTTGTGTCTGTGCTATATTCACATTTTAGATTCCTGGCTGTAGTTAATGTCGGCCCACATACTCTCCTAGTCTTGGTGGATAAATCGTTTATCCTGAAGCAGAATTGGAATGTTTGGTAACTACAAAAGAGCTTTGTTATTGTCAGACTATTCCTGAGCAGGTGACATTTGAGAGGCAATTTAGCAAAAGGAGATTATACAGATTGATGAAGGGTCTAATAAACAGTTTTCTATGTGGTTTGTATCTTCTAATGCTTAACTAAGCAAGCAATTTATAGTGGTTAGTAAGGACTAGGTCTATAATCCCCCAAACTCAGAATCATGTGACAATAAAGTTCATTAGAATCTCATAGCTTAAACTGTATGTGTACTACTGTCAGGATGGGCAAGCTATATGTCATAATGCTTTCCTGTGGATCTAAACCATCTCTGCAAAGTATTCACAAACAGCTAGCACAGCAACTAGCTGTATCAATTAAGCCAGTCTAGTGGAATAAAGGAGAAGGTTTTTTTTGTTTGTTTTGTTTTTTGTTTTTTTATGATTCAAGTTACTTAGCTTCAGGAACAGGGTTTGGTTACTGGAAAGCTGACTGAAGAGAGAATGGCAGAGTATCCAGTGACTGTTGTCCTTTTTAGTGAAAGGAATACAACCAAATTTGGTATCAGTCTGTAGCCTTATAGAGACTAGATGCCATGGGACACACCTTATTAAACATAACAATGAAGTCACTGAAAGGATCCCTTTAAGAGTGTACGTGATCTTGTGCATGCCTTATTGCTAACACTGCATAATCATGCTTCATTACAGGAAAGAAACTGAAGAAAAGGGACTCAGGTACCCTCTCCACCTGCACCCAAGGTAGTAGTGAAAAAAAAAGATTAGAAGGTTTCCACTTTACTTCTATTGATCTATGGTTAGTCATTGAAAGGAATCTGCATTCAAATTGGAACCTTAGTTTGAGAGACAGCCTTACAGAACTATCTGCAAATATATAGAGCTGAGTATATTTTTCTGTATTATTCTGTATTATAGAGCTAAATTGTTTGCTTAGATATCTGTTGTCATACTGCTCTGCAAATATATAGAGAACAGTATATATTTTTTGGCTTTATAATTTGCACATTCCTCACATCTGTGTTGAAACTGTTTTTCTCCACCCCCCTCATTTCCTGCCTTGTCTTCAGCTATATAATTGAGCTAGTGTTGTGTGTCCTGTTAATTAACAATCTGCATTCAAACTGGAACCTTAGTTTGAGAGACAGCCTTACAGAACTATCTGCAAATATATAGAGCTGAGTATATTTTTCTGTATTATTCTGTATTATAGAGCTAAATTGTTTGCTTAGATATCTGTTGTCTTACTGCTCTGCAAATATATAGAGAACAGTATATATTTTTGGCTTTATAATTTGCACATTCCTCACATCTGTGTTGAAACTGTTTTTCCCCACCCCCTCATTTCCTGCCTTGTCTTCAGCTATATAATTGAGCTAGTGTTGTGTGTCCTGTTAATTAACAATCTGCATTCAAACTGGAACCTTAGTTTGAGAGACAGCCTTACAGAACTATCTGAAAATATATAGAGCTGAGTATATTTTTCTGTATTATTCTGTATTATAGAGCTAAATTGTTTGCTTAGATATCTGTTGTCTTACTGCTCTGCAAATATATAGAGAACAGTATATGTTTTTTGGCTTTATAATTTGCACATTCCTCACATCTGTGTTGAAACTGTTTTTCCCCACCCCCCTCATTTCCTGCCTTGTCTTCAGCTATATAATTGAGCTAGTATTGTGTATCCTGTTAATTAACAATCTGCATTCAAACTGGAACCTTAGTTTGAGAGACAGCCTTACAGAACTATCTGAAAATATATAGAGCTGAATATATTTTTCTGTATTATTCTGTATTATAGAGCTAAATTGTTTGCTTAGATATCTGTTGTCTTACTGCTCTGCAAATATATAGAGAACAGTATATATTTTTTGGCTTTATAATTTGCACATTCCTCGCATCTGTGTTGAAACTGTTTTTCCCCACCCCCCTCATTTCCTGCCTTGTCTTCAGCTATATAATTGAGCTAGTGTTGTGTGTCCTGTTAATTAAAAATCTGCATTCAAACTGGAAACTTAGTTTGAGAGACAGCCTTACAGAACTATCTGCAAATATATAGAGCTGAGTATATTTTTCTGTATTATTCTGTATTATAGAGCTAAATTGTTTGCTTAGATATCTGTTGTCTTACTGCTCTGCAGATATATAGAGAACAGTATATATTTTTTGGCTTTATAATTTGCACATTCCTCACATCTGTGTTGAAACTGTTTTTCCCCACCCCCCTCATTTCCTGCCTTGTCTTCAGCTATATAATTGAGCTAGTGTTGTGTGTCCTGTTAATTAACGATCTGTATTCAAACTGGAACCTTAGTTTGAGAGACAGCCTTACAGAACTATATGCAAATATATAGAGCTGAGTATATTTTTCTGTATTATTCTGTATTATAGAGCTAAATTGTTTGCTTAGATATCTG
This sequence comes from Protopterus annectens, assembly GCF_019279795.1. Classification (NCBI taxonomy): domain Eukaryota; kingdom Metazoa; phylum Chordata; order Ceratodontiformes; family Protopteridae; genus Protopterus; species Protopterus annectens. The sequence goes on from NC_056729.1 coordinate 1,042,179,966, forward strand.
TCATCTTACTGCTCTGCAAATATATAGAGAACAGTATATATTTTTTAGCTTTATAATTTGCACATTCCTCACATCTGTGTTGAAACTGTTTTTCACCACCCCCCCCTCCCAGTTCTTGGTTGTAGTTTAAATTTGGTGGCTTTTGCAGTGCCCGCCCCACTGTAGATCTGATCTAAGACACTACCCCAGGCCCATCTCTTTACCGCATTCTACCTAATAAACCCTTTCTGCACTTGCTTTTAGTCCTTTTTAATTTAATTAAATTTTTTCAAACTGTGTGTGGACTAATATTGCTATTCAAGTGTGCCAGCTTGCACTACATGAGAATTGTATTTACTACTGCTTTTGCTACTTTTCTGAAAAAAAAATTCATCTGCTTTTACTGTACTTGTGTTTCTTCCTACTTTATTTTGCTTTTGTGTCATCTTAAAAGTACTCAATTGTATTTATTACTGCTTGGTGTAACTCATTCTAAGCCTTTTAGTTTAAATACTTGGGCTTCAGACCAGTTGTTTTACATTAAGAGGGTTTGTGGTCTGCACTGTAGTGACAGAACAGATAGCTTACATCCTTCTAAGTTGGGAACTGCTGATTGAGGGCTCAGTGTCTGTTATTCTAAAAGTGTATTAATTCTGGTTTAACCACTTGGGCTTTCAGGCCAGTTATTTTACATTAAGAGGGTTCGTGGTCTGCACTCTTGTGGGAGGAGAGGCTGGACTCTGCCCTTCTGAGCTGGGAATCTCTGGTTAAAGGCTTATAGTGCATACATATCTGAACTGCTTCTTACTGAAATTGGTACACCTTGTTTGCTGTAGCATAATCCAGGCCTGCTGAATCTAGCTTTGTTTGTATAACGTGAGCACTAATCCAGGCATTCTTTAAAGTATTCAATTGTATTTATTACTGCTTGGTAGTAACTTGATTAAAGTGTAGCTATCATTCTAAGTCTTTTGGATTAAGCACTTGGGCTTCAGACCAGTTGTTTTACATTAGGAAGGTTTGTGGCATGCACTGTGGTGGCAGGACAGGTAGCTTTCATCCTTCTAAGTTGGGAACTGCTGATTGAGAGTTCAGTGTCTGTTATTCTTAAAGTGTATTAGTTCTGGTTTATGCACTTGGGCTTCAGGCCAGTTATTTTGCATTAAGAAGGTTTGTGGTCTGCACTCTTGTGAGAGGAGAGGCTGGACTCTGCCCTTCTGAGCTGGGAATTTCTGGTTAAAGGTTTATAGTGCCTGCATATTTGAAGTGTTTCTTACTGAAATTAGTACACCTTGTTTGCTGTAGCATAGACTAGATCCAGGACTGCTGAATCTAGCTTTGTTTGTATGCTTGTTGTTTGTTTGCTTGTTATTTCCCTGGAATGCTAATTCCACCTAAAACGCGGCTTCTCAGTGCTTCTGTGGATCCCTAGTGTAATTGCATTGCTTACTGTACTTATTTCCTTGTTTCACTTGAAAGAAAGTTACTGTTTGTTGTTTTTGCATTTAAGTTACCTGTAACACATTGCACTTAAGTTACCTGGCACTTGCTCACTAAAGCAATTATATAAGTCAGCACTAAAAATTAAAAGCACTACACCCTCACTCCCCATTGGCCATTGTTTTCAATTATAAAGGAATTCCCAGTATTATTCTAGCATGTCCAAAGGTCAGTTGTCAAACTCCTCTCTGGTCCAGCTGGTGAATCTGGGAATCTTGAGGCAATGTTACAACTGCCTCATGTACACAGACAACCCTCTCCTCCTCCCAACAAATTCCAACACATGTGAGAGATGCAACCATATAGCCAAACTGGAGTCTAAGCTCTCTCAACTCAGTACTGGCATAACCAGTCAGGAGGAGAAGGAAACCACACTCACTACAATTCCAGTTTCACATAGACCTACCACGACAGCAAACCAAACACATAATCACACAAAAACATACCCGGAGGCTCTAAATAAAGATCTGCCTAAGCAGCAGAGTCCTCCAAAGCAGACACCCAAGCAACCGCTACCCCAAAACAAAACACGTGCAACACATATCTCACAAAGCCAGTGTGCCGAACAGTCACAGCCCTTAAGGATAAACAACACACCTGATACACTTGTAATAGGTGACTCTATCATCAGGCACACTGACGTCCCGCTCACCAGGCTGAATAAGGAGAAGGTCATGGTGAGCTGCCTGTCTGGCACTAGGATCCGCCACATAACACAAGCACTCAGGTCACTCCAAGGCAAGCACAAATATGACTCAGTCATTGTCCATGCTGGTGTGAATGACCTGAGACATACCTCCCTGGACTACATGAAAAGAGAGATAGAGGAGCTCTCTGAGCATGTAGCCCAGGCCGGTATGACCCTGACCTTGAGTAGCATCTTGCCCTCACCAAGAATGATGCTACAATATGAAGACAAGATGATCAATTTCAACAAATGGCTTAAGTACTGGTGTCATTCAAAGGGGATCCAATGCCTGTCAGCCTGGGATGATATGCTCGACAAGCCACGATGCTTCGCTAGGGACGGCTTGCACCTGTCGCCCCTGGGCTTTTGGATATTGGCAAAGGCTCTTGCTACCCCCATAGTGCCTTTTTTAGGCAAGGCTCAAAAGACAAACCCACCTCCATAGGTATTACAAGGGATAAGAAACTAAGAGTAATGCTACTCAATGCCAGAAGTCTAAACCTCAAGATGCATGCACTCGAAACTCTCCTCAGCATGGAGAACATCGATATCTGTGCAGTAACAGAAACCTGGTTCAGGGCTCCCGAGAGCACCCCAGTACTACCAGGTTATATCTCATACCATGCTTTTTGGCCCCAAAACTTGGACCAAACCACAAAAGGAGGGGGAGAATCGATATTCATCAAAGATACCCACACCTCCAGGTTGGTGGCAAAGCACGAAGCATCAGAGACTATCTATGTGCAACTAACAGTGGGTAAAACTGCCTTCCAGTTTATAGCCTGCTACAGACCACCCTCCCAAAACCAGGAACCCCACTCAGCCTTCCTGAGAACACTGGAAAATATGAAGGTCTCTCCAAACACCATTATATTGGGTGACTTCCACTACCCAAACATAGACTGGGAGCATTACTCTAGCTCCAGCACCCTAGCCCAAAGGTTCCTAGAATTCATAAACTCAAATGCTATGGAACAACTTTTTACCACTCCCACAAGAGGGGAAAACATACTGGACCTGATCATCACCAACATGGGGACTCTATACTCCAGACCAGAAGTGTATCCCTCACTGGTAAGATCAGACCATAAACTGATCTCACTGGATATTCGCATCCCGACCCCACCCCCTGCCCAGAAAACCACAGTGAAAAACTTCTCTAAAGCAAATTTCACACTCCTCAAAACCGAGGTGGAATCCTTCAAAGCCCCCAGGCCTGTGGAAAATATGGCCCAGACCGTAGAATCCTTTATAAATGCATTCTATGAACACCTGCAGGAATGCATGGATCATGCAATCCCAAATTTAACCAAGACCCAATCCTCCAAAGGCAGATGGACCCCAGCCATAAACAAACTATACAATAGAAGGAGGAAGCTACTACATGATAGAGCAAAATCCCAAAAAGGGAAGGCATCTCTGATAAATATTAGCAAAAAACTAAGGGCACTCATAAAATTGTCTAAGGCCAGCTTCGAGAGAAAAATTGCACAGGACACTAAGGATAATCACAAGGCTTTCTTTAGTTATGTTAGGAACCTGGGTGGGAATTCCCAGATATGCTCAGAATTAGTCCAAAATGACAAAAAATACACCGAACCCACAGACATTGCCAACATCCTAGCTGACAGGTTCAGCGCAAACTCCCCCCCTCCCCACCAAAAGGGCAAATATCTATCCCAGCAGAGTGCTGCCCCCCTGACATCTCAGATGCTCAGGTAAGAGCCGCCCTCTCCAAAGCAAAAAACACAGCATCAATGGGACCAGACGGTGTCCTGGATTGTGTCCTACATGAACTCCAAGAAGAGCTAAACCCAAACATAAAACTACTGTTCAATCTCAGCCTTACAACAGGATATGTACCCAAAGAGAGGCATACAGCAACAGTGGTCCCTCTCCACAAAGGTGGTGCCTCAACGGACACTGGAAACTATCACCCCATAAGCCTGAGTAGCTTGGTCTGCAAAGCTATGGAAAGGATCATCATGGACCTCATAAATGAAGATATTGGGGACCTACAGACACTGGATCCTACCCAGTTCGGCTTTGTTAAGGGCAGATCCTGCCTCTTAAACCTGGTTGACTTCTTTGAAACAGTCACCAAGGCCATTGACGAAGGGAAGGTGGTCCACACAGCCTACCTGGACCTCGCAAAAGCCTTCAATACAATACCCCACTCGGGCATTATAGATAAGCTCACCAGTAAACCCCTATGTCACTAGATGGGTTGCAAACTGGCTCAAGGACAGAACCCACATGGTTAGAATTGCTGGAGCCATGTCAGACTCCAAACCAGTTACAAGTGGCGTCCCACAAGGCTCAGTCCTGGGACCTCTCTTGTTCGGTATATATTTCTCGGAGGTACAGGCCAACACAGAAGGACTGTGGCTGACCAAGTTCGCAGATGACTGCAAACTGTGTGCCATAATCGACTCTCCAGCTGACACAAGCATCCTCCAAAAGGGCCTCATAGAAACAGATAACTAGTGCCAGAGCCATGGCCTCAAGCTAAACGCCAAAAAGTGTATAGTCATCTCCTTTGGCAAAAACAAAGTTCCCACAAATTACCACATAGGTGGTAATCCATTAAGTACAGAAGAAGTAATTAGGGACCTGTGGACCCAAGTTGATAGCAATCTCTCATTTCCAAAGTGGTTAGAAAAACATTTTATATAGCCCACCTAATCATGAAGGGATTCACATCTAGATTAGGGGAGGTCATCGTGCCTCTTTACTCATCCCTCATCAGGCCCATACTCGAGTACAATGCCCCTTTTGGGATGTACCTTACCAAACACCTGCAGCAACTGGAAAGATCCCAAAAGTACCTCACCAAGAGGATCAAAGGGCTCAAACAGATGCCATATGCTGCCCGGTTAAAGAAACCCCAGTTCTATTCAGTGGCATGCCGCCTGCTCAGAGGCGACCTGTGCCTGACGTATAAAGCCATGTCCAACCCGGAATTAAGGGACATGCTGCACCTTAAAAAATCCAAATCCCATCGAGCTACATGCTCGAGAGACTTGAACCTCAGCACTGAAATAAATAGGACATGCTGGAGGGACAGATTCATAACCCAGAGGCTCCCTTCACTCTGGAATAAAATCCCAGTCCAGGTTAGGCAGAGTCCCTCATTGACTCTCTTCAAGAGGAATCTTGATGAGTGGATGGGAGATTGTAGGTTTACCCCGGGTATCACTTCTGTGTCACTGTTAGACAGAGGCACAGTATACTAACCTCGAAAAAGGGCATAGCAAAATTAATTTAAAATGGGTGGTGAAAGCCAAACATACTCTGGCTAGGCTTATAAATGCCCTAGGGCAGATAGCCTAGTATGAACCTATGAACCTATAACCATCAAACAGCACATCACTGAATGCAAAGCATCAAAACTCATTCTATTGAAAGTGCACTTCGCCAAATCTGTGAAACGGGGAAAATATCTAGTTGGCCAACACTTCCCCATCTCACTTTTCCCCACTGCACTGTGATCTTGGAGAGGGTATACATACATTTGGGGGGGTTTGAAATACTGCCATTTGTGAAACAGGGAAGTGTTGGCCAAGTAGTTACTTTCCCCATCTCACAGGTTTGAAGTGCACTTTTGATGGATGGAGTTTTGATGCTTAGCATTCGATAATGTGCCATTCAATCGTTATTCCTTTCAACGATTTACCATAGACCCTACTTCCATATGCAAAGGATAAACTCTGACAAGGAAGAGAAACGGGAAACATCTACAAGTTTTCTGCAGAATCTCTTTCAGAATGGATGTATTTTAGTGTAGTCATGATCCTACAAACAAAATCATATTAACATTGTAAGAACTTAATTGAAAGCTATTTATGTGTGATAATTAAGGAAATCATTATTCTAGAACCGTTGAATAAATAAATAAATGTTTCACTTTTCAGACTTGTCTAAATTATAGGGTATTAAGGTATTTCCACTCTTACATTTTCCATAAAATCTGTTTCAAGTTCTGTAATACTGTATATTTAGGTTGTGAGTGACAAACAGCCCAGCTGATTTCATATGAAGTTCTTTTCACAAGTAATTGCAACAGCAATTAACACTTTTCACTGTGTAGTATTATGTGCAATTAACACTTGCATCTGAATGATTTAAGTGTCAATGCATAGTGATTTCTGTACCAAAAAAGATTCAGTACAAGTTTTTATGACATTTTTATACACTGTACCTAGGATAAGACAAAGCTGATTTCCACCCTGCAGAATAGTTTTGCCTCTGCATCTGAAATGTGGTGTTTACAAATGTTTCAAGAGGAAGCAAACAGAGGCAGAAACAACAGTAGAAAGAAAAATAGTTCTCTGAATGGAGGATGAACATCTTCCAGAGTAGCAACTGATAATTGCTAATTATATATCCTACATCTAATGTATACACTTCACACTGCTTATTACAAAATAAATCAGAAAGGTAATCACATCCGTATTACTTTACATTTTACAATCAAACTAGTTCTGTAGCTGTGTTATGCTTTAAAATTTCATAAAACAACTACCAGGCAGACATGTATATTTTACAGTACATATACAGCATAGTTAAAATTATAAAATTAAACCAGCACACTGAGCACTCGGTCTGCAATGTCCCACCTAAATTGTACCTTTTTATTATTACAGATTAAATGTCATTCATGGAATTGCCTCCTGGAATAGCATATGTATCTTGTCTGAATTATTATCCAAGTCATCTCTAGATTAAACTATAAACACCAACCACAAGATGAGAAAATCTATTTCTCCAGACACCGTCACTTAGACAGCATTGTAGCAATATAGAAACACATGACTATCTATTAATACAGATAGCCAGTGTATTTCATTTTTAAGAGGCATCAGTATTGATTACATTTGTTGCACATCTTGCCTGCAGGGTCAGTTTATATGCCCTCGTTTTGACTAACCACACTTGGTTTAATGATTGCTATACTAAATTTGCTTAGTACTTCACATGCAGTCAAATCTTTTCACTGCATTTCATTTAAAACCCTTGTTGAAGAAATGAGAAGTAAAAGCATGAATGTAAAATGAATTAAAAAAAAAAACACCCACTTACACAAAGCAGGTCTTGATACAGCATGCCGAGGTAATTCCATTATACAGATTATCACACAACACTTTAGGATTATGGAAAATAGATTTGCTTTTCTTTTTTTGTAAGCCATATGGTAAGAACATTTATTTAAAAAAATGCATTACGTACTTTGAGGTTCTGGATAGCATCTGAGAAAGATCAGTTCAGTCACCCAGTTAACAAATAAATACATTGATTAAACAATTTGTTATTCTTTCTCAATTTTTTTCATTTTAATTCTTTATTTAATATTTATATAGACAAAAACATAATGTGCTATGAGTTTCTTTATTAGGGTAAAAAGCACTGCATTTATTTTACTATTATGACCCATCTTCACAGTGAGACTTAGTTTACATCTGAAGCTGAGTGTTCTCTTATTCTATCCTCTATCCGTGCTGGATGTGAGCTCAGGCCCTGTGTGAGGGATATTTGCAAGCAGATACCTCTGAGATCATTTTACTACAGCACAGAGCTCTGCTTGTCTTGACATTTGAATAACCTGTTATCTGTGCTAGGTCCTTGCTGTGCATTTTGTATCTACTTTGGATGAAACTGGAGTCTTTAACTTGACAATGGTGTTGAAAGACATTCACTATTTTAGAGTGGTGAGCTTTGTAAAAGGTCATGCCTTGCTTCAAATCTGCATACAGAGTGCCTTCTTTGCACCATTCCTACGAATTCCTAGTAACTAAAACTATCAAAGCTGAGAAACTGGATACAAAGAGTTTTGTAAAATGCAATGCATAATTGCCTGGGAACTGAGAAAGTTCCTAGTCCTGTGGTTTCTTAAAAAAAGGCCGATGACTTCTAAAACTGCATTTCCCAACAAATGCCATGGCTTTGTGATCTCAGAATATTACTGGAATACCTTTCGGAGGTCACAAAACAACAGTTCCTATTCAGTCTTTGTGTCAATGTTTATGGTAGATATTCAGAACTTTAATTGTTTAAATGACTGTCCCACTATAACAACTTGTCTTATTTTCTCTGTTCCTTCAAATAACAATAAAAATGTTAAAAATGTGCCACTCTTTGCAATCTGTTCTGTCTAAATCAAAGCACATATCCCATGTAGTGGATAAGTTCTGCCTGCAAATGTGTACATTTCAGACTGCCCTGAACCCTTATATTTTATCTAAGCTTCTTATTTTACCTGATTCTTTGGTGCATTGGTTGAGCATAATGTAGACCAACATTTGCATTTCAATATTTGAATTATACTTTAGTTAAAAGTGTAGAATAAATATTATTTTACTTACTTGTACTGCCAATATGGCTGTGATAATGTACAAATGCAGTTTGTACCTGATAATATCAGGCATCTATGTAGCTGGAATCTAAACATTCTAGATCGAACAACAACAATGCAAAACTCAAAAAGTATCATGACACCATAAAGCAACATACGTGATATTTCCTTCCATGTATACCAGCTGGAATCAAAATGAGAAGCAGGGCACAGTCCCTCCCATTGTTATTGTATCATCTCCTCATTCACATAAGGCTACAGGTTCAATGCATCCCACATGCATGAAGGACAGGTACTCCAGTCTTGATATCCCACTCATCTAATGCTATGTTCTTCTCAAAACACAGTGTCTACTCCAAATCTCAGCTTAATGCATACCATACTGTTGCAGTGTTTCACACTGCAGAATACAGTTCACCTTCCATGAAAATACAGCAAACTGGGACCATTAATAAAAGCATAATGCATCATTTTACATGCTTTCAGGCAGCCATTATAGTGGCACAACCCTGCCATTTGTGTAGATGAAGTGTTGTTCATTATCAAGGCATTGCAACTCATTCTAGTGAGGTCTCCAACATGGAATAATAGGCAATAATTGCAATCATTGTAGAATATTATGCATATTTTGTAGCTAAATATCAGGGACCAAAATCAATAAACGTACAACTGTCTGGGACAGATTTACAGGCAGTACATCCAGCATTATATAGGTATATATATATATATATATATATATATATATATATATATATATATATATATATATATATATATATATATGATGTGTACACAATTTATAATCCTATTAGTTTTAGCACTACCAGCAATTTTATATCACTTTAGAAGGTCTGTTCTGAGAGGGTCATAAAGCCCCTTCCCAACAAGAGAACATTTTATAACAACTTTTCTCCTGATGTTATACAATACATTTCACTACATTACATACCTCCCTATTACACTTGAGTTACTGCATTCCATGCTGTTTTGTATGTTTTTACAATACTATACATTTTTTTTGTTTGTGTTTCTTAGCTTAGTGGATATATACCACTGTTAATTGTAGGCTTTGTCTTACTTCTAATAGCTTGCTGTGAGAAAAATTCACACTCACCCACACTCAAAATAAAAAGATATAAAATAAAGAAGTGTTGAAATAAAAAGTAAATGATAATTTAGACAAGTATTGTAAAGATTATGACAAATATACATGCCAGATATTATGGTTATCTGCACTTTTGTGAGAGAATTGTGCTGACTGGGACCTGTCTGGTAAAGGGAGGCTGGTCTAGAGCTTGGGATAAGCATCCTAATTGGTCCTTTTGAATCTTTTTAGAGTTTTTTCATGTTTTTAGCTCCTGGTATGTAGGCCCTACATTTGAGCAGGTTTCTGTTTGTTTGCACATTGCACAGCACCAATCACTACTGTGCAACTGAGCACCAAAGCTGGACAATTAAATTCAACAAATTTTCCCTTAAAACTCAAGCAGAAATATCCATTCACTGAGCTCTTCTGTGATCATTTCTGGAAAGCCAACCCTTGAGATAACAGTCTTCAACCTAGCATGATGGACAGTTGGACTATTTCTGTTTCTCCTGCCAGCCTTGTTGACTTGGTTCTATTGAAGTAGTGTAATAATTGCCTCAGGTACACAGACAGCCCTCTACTAATATCATAATCTAGTACAGAGTGTCAGAGATGTATTTACACCAAGAATCTAGAACCCATGCTCTCTCTCTCACAAAACAGTAACACGGAGAAGGTTCTCAACTCACCCACCACTACATATTCACATAGTACCACTACTCGTACACATACCATTACTCATACACATAGTAAGCATCAAACACGTCAATCCACATATGCAGAGGTTCTCTCAAAAAACTTACTGAAACACCAGAGACTTCCAAAACACTGGACTGCTACAGCTAACACAGTCACCACAGCACCCATGACACAATAGCAACATCAGTGTCTCATCCACCAAGCCTGTAAGGTGTAACACTCAAAACACAAGTTTTTTGTCATTGGAGACTCAATAGCAAGACACACAGATGTCCACTCACCAGGCTGGACAAGGAGAAAGTCATGGTCAGCTGCCTATCCGGTGCCAGGATTTGTCAAATCACAGATGCTCTTAGGTCTCTCAGCAACAAGTACCGTTATGACTCTGTCATAGTTCATGTTGGTGTGAATGTACCTCACTGGACTATATGAAGAGAGACATGGCTGAGCTCTTTGAGTATGTGTCCCAAGGAGGTATGTCCCTAGCCTTGAGAAGCATACTACCCTCACCTAGAATGATGCCACAGTATAAACAAAAATGTATTGATTTCGATAACTGGCTCAGTTTTTGGTGTCATTCAGAGGGGATCCAATTCCTATCAGCCTGTGAAGCCATGATCAACAAACCTCACTGCTTTGCCAGAGATGGTTTGCACCTGACACCCCTAGGCTTTTGGCTGCTTGCAAAGGCTTTTGCCACCCCCATAGTGCCTTTTTCAAGCTAGGTCTTGAAAACAACATTACCAACATGAAATTAACCAATCAGAACAAAATAAGGGCCATGCTGCTAAATGCCAAGAGCTTAAACCAAAAACTGCACTCCCTGGAAGCACTTCTATCACTGTGCAGTCATAGAAATCTGGTTTAAGGCCTCAGAGAGTACCCTGACCTTGCAAGGCTACAATGCCTTCCACACCTTTAGACAACAAAATTAAAGTGTGAAAACCAAAGGAGGTGGTGTTTCAAACTATATTACAGATAAATTCATGCCCCGTCTAGTTAGACTGGACAACTCCATAGAGTTACTCCAGGTTCAGCTTACAGTGGGTAAGACCCTCATTCAAGTCTTAGCCAGTTATAGATCCCCCTCCATGGGTCACAACACTCACAAAGCCTACTTAACCAAACTGAAGACAGTCCAAATTTTACCGAACACACTAGTTATGGGGGATTTCAATTATCTCACCATCAACTGGGAAACCTGTGCTAGCCCAGACTTGCTAGAACAAAAGTTCCTTGACTTTGTGAATTCAAATGCCCTGGAACAAATTGTCCATACCCTGACAAGAGGAACAAGCATTCTAGATCTGATACAATAAAATGAGCGTACCTACTAATTCTAGATCTGGTCCTCATCAACAGGTTAAATTGGTGCACTGCTGCAACTATTGGACCCTCGTTAGTTAAAACTGACCACAAATCAGTCACCTTCGAACTGACACAAACACTAGAACTCACAAAGGGTGAAATCAGACTAAATAACTTCACAAAGGCAAACTACACCTTAGGTGAAGGTATAAATACATTACAAGCCTACCCAAGCTGAAAGTGGTAACTAATCTGAAGCTTACACTAACGTCGTGTACAATCATTTACATAAGTGTATAAAATCGACTGTACCAGAAAGACTCAAAGCCAGAGTCCCAAGTAAAAACAAGCTGCCATGGTGGACATCCAGCATCAACAAACTCTACAATAAATGTAAAAAACTTGCTGTCCAAGAAAACAAAGGCAAAGTCTCAACAACAGAAAAGCACCCTCCTCAGCCTCAACAGGCAAATAAGCAAACTTGTCAAATCCTCCAAGAGCTCCTTTTAGAGAAACCTAGCAAGTACTGCCAAGGATAACCATAAGGCCTTTTACAGCTACATACATAACCTAAAGGGCAGGACTGAAGCATGCCCACAACTAATGGCCAACGGTATCACACACACTGACCCCACAGAAATAGCAAACCTGCTAACAGAGGTTTGGCAAATATTTCACTCCCTTATCTCCTCCTAACTTACAACAAACCCTCCCGCAAACTCCCCCTACCCTTTATATCTGAAGAGCGGATCCTCAAAGTCCTGTCCAAGGCAAAAAACACAGCTCTATGGGACCAGATGACATCCTAGGATGTCTTCTAATTACGCTAAACAGGAACATACATCACCACTAAGTACCCTTTTCAATCATAGCCTAACCACGGGCTTTGTACCTGCAGAATGGAAAACAGCTACAGTTATTCCCCTCCACAAAGGTGGCCTAGCAACAGACCCAGGGAATTACACACCCATAAACCTGACCAGCCTCATCTGTAAGGCCATGGAACATATCATTATGGACCTCAAAAATAAACACCAACAAACTAACTGGCATCCATGCAACACTAATTGCACGGATGACAGTTTTACATTTTTTTGTTTTCGAGGAAGTGCCATATAATATCAGAGAGGGACAATGGGAGACAAAAATTGAATACAGAGAAGTATTCTGGCAATTGATATTGGAAGCCTGTAAATTTCCTGGTCTTAATGACCAGGTCCCCCTTGCCCCAGTGCTGAAATTGAGGGTAGCTAGATTATAATAGTTTTAACCTATATAGTGCCATCTGGTTTTCAATATCTATTTTATAAACAGTAGTTACAAGTTTGTATATTTTACATAGGTTTAGTAAATTCCTACAGTATTTGGTATTTTAATAGTATAAGTATTTACGTTATTATCATATTTATTCTTTGTAAAATTCATGTTTTTAATGTGATAGATGGTGTTTTTTAAAAAATGCACATTTTATTGATTAGCTTTAATCGACATAACCACTAGAGCGGTGGTGCACAATGTCTGGCCCGCCATCCAGCCCTCAGAGAGTAACGAAAAAATTTTAAAAGTGAAAAAATACTATGCTTTACTCCAGTCATGCAAACTTTCCAGCACATGCTTATTTACCTAACTGACTGCAGTTGTGCACACCTCTAATTTTAGCGTGGAAGTAACTATTCTTTCTTGTTTATAACTTATTGTCTGTAAACAGCAGCAACTTTCTGCAAGAGTTTGTAATAAGTCATGGCTGTAAGCCAGAATAAAGTTAAATGAAAAGTTGATGTAAAAAAACGGCAATTTCATCAAGTTCATGACTGCTGTCTTAAGTACAAATGCCAGTCACTTGTACCTATTGTTAACTCGTAATGACTTACTGTGTTTTGAGGTGGCCTGCAGATGCATTAAGAATTCATGTAGTGGCTCTCCCCACAAAAAGGTTGTGCACCACTTCACTAGAGGGTAGCATAGTATAAGGATTTTATTATGTTTTTTACATTTTTTTCTCATATATTTATTTAATTTATAAATATGTTTTATGTTATTCATCATGTTATCAACTGCATATTATAATTATAAGTTTCTCATTTTATCTTGGTTTATATACATGTAATGCATTTTCAAATTGCTGTTATGCGTTATGCTTTTGTGGTTTAGGGCATTTATAGTTAATTAATTATGTTAATTAGGGAGGCATTGTACTTTGGCTTATTTTCTTATATTAAGGCAAGGATGGGAATGGGGATGTTGCATGTCTGAAGAAGTTCTAATACTTGAATGAAAAACGCGGTGAGAAAGTTAAGCGCTTTGTTTTATTTCATTTTTGCACTTTCTGAGCCGAGTGTTGGTTGCCTGCTACAATAAAGTGAATTCCCTTTATGTTCCTCGTATATTCTACTTCTGGAAGACCCGTTTTATGATACCTCATAAATAAAGACATAGGTGACCTCCAAACCCTGGATCCCACCCAATTCGGCTTCATGAAGGGCAGATCCTGCCTGTTAAATCTGGTGGATTTTTTTAAAAGTGTGATGAAGGCCATTGATGAGGGCAAATTTGTGCACACAGGTTTTCAGCACAATCCCATATTCAGGCATTACTTATAAGCTTTACAAACTGAATGTAAACTCTTTCGTTGTAAGATGAGTTGCCAACTGGCTTACAAACTGAACACACACTATCAAAGTGGGTGACTCCACATCAACCAGCAGACCTATTACCAGCAGGATGCCACAGGGGTCAGTGCTGTAACCCCTACTAAAAGGTATATACTTCTCAACCGTTCAGGTGAAAACTAAGGGGTTGTGGCTGACCAAGTTTACAGTTGACTGCAAAGTAGGTCCAATCATTGATCCCCAAATTATGTCAATATATTCCAGGAGGGTCTCACGCAGACCATCGACTGGTGTATTAGTCACATTTTCAAACTGAATGCAAAGAAATGCATCATCATTCCCTTTGGCACTAACAATATCCCTTCATACTATCAAATCAACACCAATACCCTAAGTACCCCATGAAGTGGTAAGTGACCTGGGATCACTGGTTGACTGCGACCTTAACTTCAACCACCATATGTCTACCATAGTAAAGAAAGCTTTCCACATATCACATTTGATTAGTAAAGGCATCACCTGGGCAGCAAAAGAAGTTATAACCACCTATACCCGGCACTTATCAGGCCCATAATTGAGTATAATGCCCCATTCTGCATGTACCATACTAAGCACCTGTAGCAATTATAGAGACTTCAGAAGTTTTTTCTAACAAAGAAGATCAAGGGGCTGCATCATGTGCTTTACACAGACCAACTAAAGTCCCTGTAACACTACTCCATATCATATAGACTTCTCAGGGGAGACTTATACATGGCCTACAGAGTAATCCAAGACCCAAACCTAATGAACTTGCTGCATATCCATAAATCAAATGGGTCTAGGCTTCACATTCCAGGAACTTAAATATGGCCTGTGAATTAAATAGGACATGCTAGAGGGACAGATTTATCTCCCAGTGACTGCCATATCTTTGGAACAGGTTACCAATTCATGTGAAAAAGAGCATGTCTATGACACTGTTCATGAGGAACCTGGATGAGTAGATGAGGCAACTTAAATAATTCTTACTGGGGATAGTGCCCTAAACCCTCCTGGGCATGGGCAGTCATCACTAAATGCAGTCTTGGGTATTGACTAGCACTTCTATGGTATTACATTGAGTTGAAACGGCTAGGCTTAAAATGACCTCTGCGTTGATAGCCTAGTAATCTCCTTTGATCGTATGGTTCTGTATTCCATATTGTCAGTGTAATTACAAAGGGAATGTACAATAGTAAGGCCACACTTCAGAAACAGAACAACTTTTAGAAATACTAGTGAGTGCTGGTAAATCTCCATATGATTTCAGTACTTACTACTCAGCTCTCTCATTGAAATGGAAAGAATATCAGAAAATTTGACTTCGGCCTAATAGTTAACAAGACATGAGCTAAAATACAGTAGAGAGTCTACACAAATTGCACCTTTATTTTTATGACACACTTAGGGACAGACTTGAAATGGACTTGGTCATGGAGTAACATGCTGCCAAACTGATCAGTCAGTTTCCAGAGTCCAAAAGAGAGGGCTCCACCAGTCTCCATTATGTGTAAGCTAATGAGAACTACTGGAATCTTATATCTGATTCTGAAAGGGGAATCCGGCTTGCCTTGCTGAAATAATTCAGCTTTTTTAAATTGGCAAGGCTCAGTAATGTACTAGGCCAAGTCTGTGGCAAAGCCTATGGACGTGAATGAGCTTCTCAGTGAGGTAGACGTTCCATCTATATTCATGGGAAGTCAGACTTCCTTCAATACCAAGTTCCACATATGGATGGACTTTGCTGAAGGTTTTGGGAGTTGGTGGGGGGACAGGCCTGAGGGCATGCACATGCATAACATTTTAAAGTGTGACACATCTTCTACACTTCTCTGGGAATAAAAAGCACATTCAATTCTAGGGTGGGTTAGTCACCCTGCAAGCCCATCCCTCTTCTTGGATGGGGTTAATGTAAGCATGATTGCTGTGCTGGCCATCATACCTCTATTCACCAGTCTGCCCAACAGTTGAAGCTCTTGCTCTGAATGGCATTATGGTCCTACAGCTCGACCTGTAGGTAAGAGATAATGTTGCAGGTAGGCTTCCAGCTGGCAATACCAAGTCTGACATACAGATGGAGCTGCTGCATCTAAAAACTTTGGCTGGACTTGCCACTCACCAAGTCTTCAGGTAGGACTGGCAATATACTCAGAATAGATAATGGAATTCATTTGCATTATGCTCAGAATAGGTAATGAAATTAATTACCTGTTATGGATTTTCATTATCTGTTCCAGCATAGCATGATAGAATTCAATTCAATACCTCAGCATTGTGAAGTACTGAAATGAGCGAATCCTGCCACCCAAGATAATGTCATCCATGGGTAGGGGGGCAGGATGAATTTTACTGTTTTGTGTAGTTACAGCAGGATGATGGAGGCTGTTTGCTATCAATAAACCAATGTTTTAAAAGTCAGCACTTATTGTACTGAAACTTAAGACCACTCTGCATTTTGAGTGAAATAAGAGGCATGGTTATTAACTAAGTTTTTCATACATTAGAAATGAAAGACAGTATAGAAAGAATGTTTAGTTGGAAGCCTACAGAATATATTGATTCAGAATTCATATAATACATGCCTTTTGGATTCATGCTGGAAGCCACTGCATGAACAATCGAGTTGATTTTACTGATTGATGAGGTAAAAAGTAAAATTAATCAAGTGAGATTTAGACATGCAACCATTCTTCAGCAAAATAATCACTTTTATATCAAACAAAATAGAATAAAATCAGTAAAAATGAAGTAACATATAAAATTAATGAATTGCTTTAGATACAAGTGATGATGTTACATATAATGATAACAACAGTTCAGAATGTTTAAGTAATACAATGGCTATTTGTAATGCAGAATAATTGCAATGGCTGAAAAAGGCCAAGCAGGTTAGTTAAAAAAAATAACACGAGTAAACTGAATAGCTGCTAAGGCTCACTGCCAGAAAATGCAAATTCATGTACCTAGACCATAAGGGCTACTGTCCAGAGTGCAAGTATTTAGACAAGGGACTTTGTAGTAGGGAATGACAAAAATCTTACAATGGTAACATATAAGTAGAAAATGTTCAAAGCATAATGAAAGATGTGGCACTAGCACTGTGTGGAGAATCTTTAGACAATTTCCACATATTCTATCTATGCCGAAAGAATCCCTCTAAGAAAAAAAATAATTGGGTATTTAAAAGGACAGAAATAAATATGGTATACTGGCTACATTCAGAATTGCATAGATCTAAGTATGTTTGCTCTAGAATGTAAAAGAACAAGCAATATTTATAAAATGGCTGAACTAAACCAAAAAGCTTGACTAGTTGAAGTCTTAACAGTGAACCATAGAATTCTTATAAAGGAAGCAAGCCATATTTATATCTTCAGGAACATGAAATGTCTTGTTATCTACATATTGCATCATTGTAGAACAAAATCTTTTAAAAAAATCTCTTGTATTTTATCAAAACAGCTGACTTTTATACAGACAATGCATTTTTCAAATCTTTTTACTGCTGAGTTTTTTTTTTGTTTTAAAACCGGTGTCTTAACAACTCACAACTTATCTATAGATAAGGTCATAAAACAAAAATAAGCCACACAT
The DNA here is from genome assembly GCF_019279795.1 of Protopterus annectens. Lineage (NCBI taxonomy): Eukaryota > Metazoa > Chordata > Ceratodontiformes > Protopteridae > Protopterus > Protopterus annectens. The sequence goes on from NC_056729.1 coordinate 1,042,197,803, forward strand.
TCTTAAATGATTACAATAAAAGCCTGCCACATGTTATTACTGAACTGAAATCTGTTATTTTCAAAGCTTACAAAATGTTTCTAATTAGATCATTCTTAGTGGATCCTTCAAGGTGCACACTATATATATACTAAGGCCAACAGATCAACATAATATATATTTATACATGTATCTGGGTAAGCCCAATAGGTACAAATTTCCCCTTTCAAGGGTGATTTGGGAGCACTGTCTAGTCAACTGCCTTGTTCAGAGTCAGACATCAGGCAAATGGAGTTGGAAGGAATCAAATCATGTACCCGGAAGACAGTTTCTTAACAGGTCAGAGCTTTAATCCTCTGTTTTAAACATGATGATGCATATCAAATATTACACTCCTACCTCTACACTAACATTATCATATCAGCACTGCCTTTAAATATAGCAGTAAGAGCAATGCATATGTCACTATGTCACTCACAATGTGCAGGTATGTAATCTGTATACCAGAAGCATATACCATATGCAAGTTGTTACATGTCTTCTGTACCAAAGTGAATCACAATGATGTTGAGATACGGCATGTTTAGTTCGTCACACACACACACACACACACACACACACACACACATATATATATATATATATATATATATATATATATATGGTTTATGTCAAAGAAAATACTTCAAAAGACCAAAAGCATAAGGTTCAGTTCAGGTATCTTTATTCTTGTGCAAGGAGACAAAAAATGCAGTTACAGAGTTTGTCTGACTAAAATCAGGAAGGGTCACAATTATTATACCTTTCTTTCAAGGCATTGCCCACTACGGCTGACGTAGCAGACCACCAGTTCACAATTCTGTTACTTTACAGATGTTTCTCACATTTCTAGCTGACTCTTCAAAGTTTGAAAAAGATTTTTCAGTAAACAGGATGGCCTTGACGACCACCGGTCAATTAGAACTTTCTTGCTATGTAATGTTACAAGTCTAGGTACTATGGCTAATTCAAGCACAATGCAAGTACAGATTTCTGAAGCAGTTCATTGTTTATAGTATCTAACTTTCTTGCAGCTTGTGCACTTTTTCATTAGCACGAACAGAGCTTATTGTCCATAATGAATGGATCTACAGAAATTATTATTATTCTTCATTTAATTTCCTGACCTAGCAGAAAATCACTTGCTTTCTAGTACATTTCCAAAGCATAAACATGTATTTTGCTGTGCTAGCAAACTAGGTCAGAGTGCATCTTGCAGTGTCAGAAAGCACAATTTCAGAAAAGCATGTTTTCAGTTTCAAATAGAACTAATGCTATATATAGAATAAAAACGTGTTAATCTTCCCTTATTTAAAATAAGCATTACACACATGTTATTACATATTTTTCTAACATTTCCCCCCTGTTAATACTTTTTATTCTATTTCAAAAGCATAAACAGTTTGTTTCTTCTCCTAACCTCTTCCTTTGAGGATTTGCAGCTAAGAGAGTCATTCAGTTTAAACTTATGAAACCGTTTCCTTTTTCAACAGTTCTTCAATTTCAGTACTTTGATACAAAGTCTCAGAAACTGACATGTCTATAAAATCTATGATTAATTTTTTCATGCAGGGAATACCACAGCAAATACATGCTCCTAACAAAAGTAATCCCACACAAATGGCAATCAGGATGTTCATTAGGATGGAACCCCACCCCCCAAACAAATTCTGGAAAAAGTCCGTCAGTGGGTTCGGGCCTGGTCTGGTCATGTCTGACACTTGCTGAATCACTTCCAAATGATCGTTGATTTTGTGTTTATTGTCGGGAATGAACGAACAACACTCGTCTTTGATTAAAGCACACGTACCACCTCTCGCTGCTAGGGTGAAGTCAAGAGCCATGCGGTTTTGAAGCACCACAGTTCTCATCGCATTCAGTTCATCAGTCATTAATTCAAGTGCAAAAAAAGTTGCATTGCTCATGACCTCGAGAAGTTTGGATAGCTTTCTCAGTTCCCAAATTGATTTAACTGCATCATATGCAGGGGCTATGCCAGCCCAGGATATGATAGTGTCACTCAAGTCCATGTGTGCTAGTTTACTCTTGTCTTTCACGGAGTTATGGTTTCTCCAGCCTGCTACGATCTGTCTCATCGGATTCTCAGGTTTCTTGATTGGATTTTCAGGTTTCCTTGCGACATCTCTGACGTTTCGAATTCTCCCATGAGGCAAAGCTGTAGTGTGTCATTTGGCCGGGACCAGGTAACCCAAAAAAACAACTGCCGGACCAATTCTCAGGCAACCATTTGTATGCCTTTTTCTCACATATGAAATAACAGTTTTCTACCTTAGTATTGATATACACCTTCCCTGCATGAAACATTTTCTTATCTATAATAGACAGTTGCTTTAAAAGAACAGGATTATGTTGTATATCACTGACAGTTTTATGCAAGGACTCAAAGTATGAGTCATAATCTGCATCGCAAATTGTTTCTGCTTTTTTAGCATTTTTAGGTTTAATATAACATTTATAAAAAATTGTTACATTACATTTGCTCCAACCTACTTGAATCGTGTCATTTTTAAAAAAAGCATACAATTCCTGTTTGTGTAACAGGTAGGAATAATGCAATTTTGTCTCTAGATTTTACAGGTGTAGTCTCAAAAATCAAGTTTTCCCAGGTCTCATTGACCCCAGGGGGACAGCAGCCATCAATAATCCCCCATATGCTGTTGGTATAGCTGTGCAAATCCAACAATTCAAAATATTAAAAGTCTCAGCATACACATATTTGATTGCTTGGTAAGTGTTAAAGTTCGGATGCCAGTCTATGAGTGTTGAATCACGTTTGTTCAGTCTAGCTGGTGTGGCTGAAGAAAAGAAAGGCCACAGCAAAAGCCACAGCAAAAAGAACATTGTCACTAATGCAGTTATTAAGATGATTATGCAACACTGCTGAAGTTGTTCAGCATTTCTATTGTCTCTGGGTCTTTTCATTCTACTGCTGCTGTGTGTTAGCAAGAGTTTTATCAAGTTCAAAGTTTTTGACTAGTTTACAGTGTGTCAAATGAATCCAAGATGAACGTTCTGCAATTTTGACTGCTGTGGGCATGCTCAGCAGTACTTGATACGGACCTTCCCACTTTGGTGTCATCCAATTCTTCTTTTTGATTGTCCTCACCCAGACCCAAGTGCCTGGGGCTACTGCTACTTCGAATGGTTTGGTTTGGTCTTTATCTGAAACAGAATTAAACTGTAAAAGATGTTTGTTATTCAGCATACTCCTCATATATTCTGAAAGTGTCCAATCTGCTTCCTGGTCTGCAGGCATGAGAGGTTTCCACTGAGGTATATAATAAGCTCTTCCAAAAATCTTTTCGAAAGGTGTCAATCCTTTTGCATTCAGAACAGTTCTCATGCTCAACAGTGCCAGGGGCAAACAGTACACCCAGTTCTTCTGTGTATCTACCATGAGTTTTTTAAGCTTATTCTTTAAAACTCCATTGTGCCTCTCTACTAACCCTGCAGATTGAGGGTAATATGCACAGTGATGTTTTAAAGAAATCCCAAAATACCGGCTCAACTGTTGTATAGTTTGGTTAACGAAATGTGTACCATTGCCACTGTAAATCCTTTCCGGTATGCCAAATCTAGGAATAATTTCTTTAACTAGGGTCTTTGCAACAGTGGCTGCATCTGGTTTACTAGTCGGAAAGGCCTCCACCCATTTGGAGAACATATCCACAATGACAAGGCAGTACTTTTTATTTTCACATTTGCTCAATTCTATGAAATCCATACAGATAGTATGAAATGGATACGGTGGTGTAGGGAAACTCCCTTGCTTGGGCTTTAATGTCCCTTGTGCATGATGTTTATTACAAGTATGACATGACAGGCAAACATTTTTAGTGTAGTTTGTAAACCCGTACATAGCGAATACCCGATTCACTAACTGTACCATCCCCCCTGTTGAGACATGGCTCTGCCCATGGCTCAACAAAGCTGCATATCTAAATAAATTAGATGGTAATATCGGTTTTCCCTCTTTGGAGATGTACAGCCCTTCCCTGAGAATTACTCCTCGTTTTTTCCATTTTTGTTTTTCAGCTTGTGTAGTAAGTGTCTGCATTGTTTTCAACATTTCTAAGTCTAAAATCTCAGAAGGTTGTATTTCCTCGTTCAAAAGAAATGTTTCTGAAGCTGCTTGCTTTGCAGCTGTGTCAGCTCTCGCATTGCCTTTTGAAATCCTATCTTGTTGTTTTGTATGAGCTATGCATTTACAAATAGCTACTTTCTGAGGCAACTGAATAGAATCTAACAAATCTAAAATAAACTGTGCATGGTTAATCGGTTTGCCAGTAGATGTCACCATTCCTCGATTCTTCCACTGTTGTGCAAAAACATGTACAGTAGAAAAAGCATATTGGCTGTCTGTAAAAATGTTTACACTTTTACCCTTTGCTAAGGTACATGCCCGTGTCAAGGCAATCGACTCTGCTGCTTGTGCAGATAAGCTATGTGGTAGAGGTATTGCTTCTACAATCTCAGTGTCAGAAACTACTGCATAACCTGTTAGGTTCTGTCCTGTAGGACTCCTTTTGCATGAGCCATCCATGTAATATGTCACCTCGGCATCATCCAAGGGAACATCCGTGAGGTCTTTTCTAGGCAGTGTCTTTTGCTCAATTACCTGCAGGCAGTTATGGGGTGTGCCATCCACAGGAGTTGGGAGCAAGGTAGATGGATTCAAAGTAGTACATCGTTCAATTGTCATGTGAGGTTTGCTCAGCAATATAGTCATACAAGAAAGATGCCTAGCAGAGGAAAGATATGCTACTTTTTCTTGCAGTAAAATGATTGCGACTGCATGAGGCACTCTCAATGTGAGAGGGTGGAATAACACTACTGAGGCTGAAGCCTGCACTGCCATTGCAGCTGCAACTACTGCTTGTACACAGTGGGGTAGAGACCGCACCACTGGGTCCAGTTGTGATGAATAATAAGCAATGGGGCGTTGTTTATCCCCATGCTGTTGAGTCAATACTGATGTCATATAACCTTGCTTGCAATCTACAGTTTGAAAAAAAACTTTTGTGATAATTTGGTAATCCTAAAACTAATGATGATGCTATCAATTGTTTCAGTTTGCAGAAAGTTAATTCTGCTTCTGGTGTCCACTGTATTAAATCTTGTGCTGCCATAGGCTTCTTAAAAATCAGGTCGGTTAAGGTACAGATTCCAATGCTTTGTTTGGGATCCAGCTTGACAAAAATTAGTACTCCAGGAAGGACATCATTTCCTTCTTGGTTGTGGGTTTTGGTGCTTGTAAGATCGCTACTTTTCTGTCCTCATCTAATGTTCTGCCATCTTTGGATATTACATATCCAAGGTATTTCACTTGTTTTCTCCAAAGCTGCAATTTATTTTTGCTTACTTTGTGTCCTTCAACTGCTAGGAATTTTAATAATGCTATAGTATCTTCCTTACAATCTCGCTGGGTAGGGGCGGCCAGCAGAATGTCATCAACATAAAGAAAAATTTGACTACCTCTCGGTGGGATAAATCCCGCTAAATTACTTGCCATCTCTTGTGAGAATATCATTGGGCTTTCACTATAACCCTGTGGTAGTCGTGTATATGTATAGCGCTTCCCCTGAAATGTAAATGCAAACCAGTACTGGCTGTCAGGGTGTATCAGTATCAAAAAGAATGCATTGCTGATATCTACCACAGAAAAATACTTCTGTTGAGGTTTTAAATCATTCAACAAGGTATGTGGATCTGGCACCGTAGGTGCTCTTGGTATTACTGCATCATTTACAGCTTGTAAATCTTGGACCATACGCCATTCTCCGTTTGCTTTTTTAACTGGGAATAAGGGTGTGTTACATGGCGAATCAGGAGATTCCACCAGTATTCCCTTCTTAAGTAAAGCTGCTATGATTGGTTTAATACCTGCCTCTGCAACTTTTCTCAAGGGGTACTGTCTCTTTTGTGGTCTAAATGCTGACTTTGGCGTGATAGTAACTGGTCCTGCTGTGCAAATAAGTCCTACGTCTGACTTCCCTGTTGACCAGAGAGTTTCTGGTATGTCTAACAAAACTTTTTCTTCCTTTTCTAATAAGAGGGCTTCTCAGCTGAATTTGCTGGACTGCAAGTGTACAGCTGGATGTGTTTGTGTTATCCAATTCAGTTTCTGTTTTTGTATTCCCTGTTCTGACAGTTCTGATTCTGTCTGTTTTTCCCATTTTGTGATTTTTTTCTCCTAAGTTTACCCATTTTAAATCTTTCTCTTTAATTAAATCAACATGCGGTATTAGATTTGATTTGTAAAGTGAAAAGAACTCCTGGGGTAATGAACAGCTAACTACACTGTTCCCTTTCATGTCCCAGTACAAATTACACAGTACTAATCTGTTTGCATGATTTCTAAACAATTCTTGTTCATATTCTTTGTCAGGTCCTGGTGTATTACAATAATACAGAGTACAGTGCAACAGGTGTTGTATGTCAATACAAAGGGAGGGGAACTTACTGATAGCTACATTCATTAACTCTTCAGTTACTGCTCCAAGGCCAGTCGTAACTAAGTCCTGGCTGTACCAGTAAAATGTCTCACCTTCCGTTTGCACTGCAAAAGTATTAGTTTGTCGCTGTGTTTCCATACCCTGCATGGTTGGAACTACTGCTATGCCTAATAGTTGCATAAGATCTCTGCCCAAAAGGTTCACTGGGCATTTTGCAGAAACAACAATTTTGCTTTTCTGGGTTAATCCTGAAACAGGATCTGTTATTGTAATGTTATGGGAGAGAGGCTCCCGATACAGCTGTCCATTAGCTGCTTCTACTAGTATAAAGTCATGTGATTCTGAATTTTCTGGTAGTTTGGAGGGGTGTACCAGGGTTCGTGATGCCCCTGAATCGCACAAAAATTTGACTTCCCTCCCTTCTACCAGGAATGTCACTTCTGGTTTTGTGTCAGCTAGATAGAGCTCTAAGCTCAGTAAGGCTAGGTCTAATATTTTGTTTTCTTCACTATCGGTAGCTTCCTGCACTTCCTCTATTATCACATTCTCTGCTCCTTCTATCACATTCTCATTTGTCCTTTCTCTATTATTCCTATCTAGTGATTCCTGACTTTCATATAGTCAGTCCTCACCCTCATCTTTTTGTCTTCCATTGCTGCCTTCTTATTTTTTTTGCAATCCCTTGCCAAGTGTCCCTTTTCCCCGCATTTGAAGCACTCACCTCTTTTTTCTCCTTCAAAGTCCTCTGATCGCTGATCAGATTGTTTGTTTCCCTGGGCATTCTTTTTGCCCTTTTGTCCGGACTGTACTAAATAAACTTCTCCATCTTCCACAGCAAATACTTGGGCTTTCTTTTTCTTTTTGTTGTTAAAATGCCTTTCGGCATGTCTAGCATATTCAAGCAGTGATTGTAATCTACTTGTACGATGGTCTACCATATGTTTAGTAATAAAACTACTTATGGGTGCAATACTGCCTTTCAAAAATGCATTCTTTAACTGCTGCTCATATGGGGAATCTTGTGTCTGGTCTTCAGGCACCTGCATTCCACAGTGATTGTTAAAACATTCTAATAATCTGGCAAAATATCTATCAACAGTTTCACTTTCTTGTTGGATGCATTGATTAATGCAAGTCCAGTCTGCCCTAGGCTTCCATTTCTCAGAAATTCAGTCTGTCAGACCTTTCACTCTGTTATCTAGTTCTGCGCTGCTATGTGGGAGGGGCCTAAGTGCAGCGTCACGGGGATTCCAGTTGCCACTGATCATGTGCCAATCTGGACCTACTATTTGTCTGACTACTTTTTCTACTTCCTCTCCGTTTAAGTGATAACTTAATCTCATGCCCTGTAAGTCTTCTAAGAACTTTCTAAAATTAACTTTTGGATGGGGAATTCCCTCTGTGGCTTTCCGGATGTCTTCCAGTGTGTCTGTATACTAAGAGAGTTGGGTCCTGCCCTTCTTGTCCTGCCTGAGGATTTGGTACTTCTATGAGTGGGCATATCTCTTCTTCAGTCATAGCCCGTGAATTTCCATTCATTTGATATAATTCAATATCCCCTTTTAAATTGCGTGTTTGAGACCTAGTCTCGATAGGATCTCTAACAAACGGTAGTGGTTTTATAGGAATAATTGGATATTGTGGAGGTGGGCCAGTTTGTTCTTTTGCTTTATATTCCGGTAAGAGAGCTGGCAAGGGAACCAGAACCGGAGGGAGCGGAGGGGCCGATGTTATAACTAAGTTATTATCCTCTTTGTCTAGAAGCATTGCTTTTGAATTTTTATTCTTTTGTTCTCTTCGGTTTACTTCCTCAATCCACCTGTGTGCCTGAGGAACTCCTAATTTATGCTGTTTTTTAACCCGACCTTTAGAATCGGTTTTTAGCTGTCTAATAAGTTTGATAAGCGAGGATCTTTCTAGTTTCCCATCAAACTCATATTTATTAACCCATTTAGTATAATATCTAACGTTGTCAGCGCGTTGTGATTGCATATATTTTGCGTCTTTGGTTAACGGTGGGCTTTGCGGACTTTTTGTTTTTGTGCACGTATTACCCATTTTGTTCTAACCTTTTAAATGTTACGTAACCCTTTTATTTTTAATGTGGTACCACCAAGTGTTTACAGTCCCTTCAGACTACCTGCCTACTTATTCTGTTTCACTGATCTATGACAAGATAGCAATATTTCTGTCCATGAATTTTAACAAAATTCTCACAGAACAAATACAATCAAGTCCCTGATCTAAAACAGAAAAAAGTAGATTCACCCTACCTGACCCTCAGTGATTGGTCACTCACTGTTCAAACGAAACCCGCCTTCAGTCGTAGATCAGAAAAGTGGCTGGCCTCTTTTGCACGACAATTCAGTCGGAGGTCTTTCAGTGAAGAAGATCCGATGTGGTATCTTCCCTGCGCAGTTTCATGCCACCTGGCCCATCTGATCCCAGGCTAAACGAGGGTTTCCGGCTCCAAAGGACCAAAAAAATGTCAAAGAAAATACTTCAAAAGACCAAAAGCATAAGGTTCAGTTCAGGTATCTTTATTCTTGTGCAAGGAGACAAAAAATGCAGTTACAGAGTTTGTCTGACTAAAATCAGGAAGTGTCACAATTATTATACCTTTCTTTCAAGGCATTGCCCACTACGGCTGACGTAGCAGACCACCAGTTCACAATTCTGTTACTTTACAGATGTTTCTCACATTTCTAGCTGACTCTTCAAAGTTTGAAAAAGATTTTTCAGTAAACAGGATGGCCTTGACGACCACCGGTCAATTATAACTTTCTTGCTATGTGATGTTACAAGTCTAGGTACTATGGCTAATTCGAGCACAATGCAAGTACAGATTTCTGAAGCAGTCCATTGTTTATAGTATCTAACTTTCTTGCAGCTTGTGCACTTTTTCATTAGCACGAACAGAGCTTATTGTCCATAATGAATGGATCTACAGAAATTATTATTCTCCATTTAATTTCCTGACCTAGCAGAAAATCACCTGCTTTCCAGTACATTTCCAAAACAGTGGATTTGGGTGGGTGGCCTAATGGTTAAGGTGTTTGCTTTACAAACACAAGGTGCAGGGTTTGAGTCTCACAAGGGATAATTGGCTAAGCTTAAAATGGCTCACAAGGGCAGTTAGCTTAGTACTAACCTATGAACATAAACATGTATTTTGCTGTGCTAGCAAACTAGGTCAGAGTACATCTTGCAGTGTCAGAAAGCACAATTTTAGAAAAGCATGTTTTCAGTTTCAAATAGAACTAATGCTGCATATAGAATAAAAATGTGTTAATCTTCCCTTATTTAAAATAAGCATTACACACATATGTTATTACATATTTTTCTAACAGTTTACTATCATATAATGGGACTGCACATTCCTGAAGTAGTGGTTGTTGAATGCATTGACTGCAAACTTAGAAACATCAAACCATATAAGCTTGAATTTACTTTAACCAACAAGAGTATGCATTCATTAATTAGAAGGCAGTGTCATGATTTGGGACTGTGGTACAGTGAGGATCAGGAAATTTACCCTTTTCTTCACTGCAATGCGATCTTGGAGTTGGTATATATAATTTGCAGGGGGTGTGGGTCGGGGTTGCAGAGGGGTTTGCCCGCCTGCAAAAATGTGAAACCATGTAGATTTTTGTGTTTGTGTTTTTATTTGAACATCTGACATAAACCTTATAGACTTAAACACAGATATGGAGCAAGTGTAACTGAACTGCAGGGTAGAACCTTTTAAGTCATGTCAATGGGGAAAATGTAAAACATACAACAGAGTTAAAAAAAAACAAAAAAAAATTGATATGTGAAACACAAGATATCACTACAATTGTACAGAAAGTCATTGGTTACACTTATACTGCTTTATGAAATTACGAATGATTGCGAATGTCAACCATCACATTACCTGTTTTCATTATTTTGTAAGTTTGATACTAACAAATTTGGCAAATACGTTTGATTTTTTTGTTTGAAATTCATTCTGTGATTTAGTAAATGATAATAAATATATATATGTATATATATATATAGAGAGAGAGAGAGAGAGAGAGAGAGAGAGATAGAGAGAAAGATAGAGACCGCAGGACACTCCGGCACTTGTGAGCAGCAATATAACAGATATGCAGAACAGGTATGAAAGATGAGACTTATCCTGCTTTAGCTTGGATGTACAGCCTGTGACATACATTCATGATCCTCAGCTTTAGTTAACTAACAATGATCTCTGTGTTAAAGCATATAAATACTGCATGTTATATAAACTGGATTTAGATATGACAAAGCACATTTAAGGGCAAAACAAGTTTTGATTTCTAAACAAATTATAACTACTTGATACTCTGGAGCTTGTCTGTAGTGAATGATTCTATTTTTCTGATTTTTTAGGATGCTCAGCCAGCAGCTTTGTTACTCACAAGTACCAGTTTTCCCTTTGGTTTATTGTTTTTCCTTATTAGAGGGAGACAGCTGTGTGTGTGTGTGTACACGCGTGTGAATATGTGTGTTTGTACATGTGTGAGTGTGTGTGTGTGTGTGTGTGTGTGTGTGTGTGTGTGTGTGTGTGTGTGTGTGTGTGGCTTTTCTGGCACACAAATGAGGACTGGAGTTACTAAATAATGATGACAGACATTTGAGTTTTGGACTTAGCATACAAAACAAAGCATGCTAATGCAAAGCCTGTTATACTAGTAAATCTACAAGTACATAAAGCAATGGCTGTCCCTAATTTTGGTCATTTACCCACCATTATTTTTAGACTTTTCCTTGATTTTTGAGCTAAGAGATTGAGAAGTATGCTAGGGGAAGCAGGTTATCAGTGGGTTGTACACCGTGTTCTGACAGCAGTGAACTGAGAAGATAAAGTCCTGTGCGGCAGCTATGTATGCCTCCATTCATTAGATCTTAGTCAAATATCTGAGGTGTACAGTCATACAAGTGGCTGTAATTGATGGTCGTGTGTGTGTGTGTGTGTGTGTGTGTGTGTGTGTGTGTGTGTGTGTGTGTGTGTGTGTGTGTGTACATGCATGTGCATAGGGAGTTAATAAATTACTGTGACCAGTTATTATTATTTTATTCTATTCCATTCTAATATCTGAGGTATATGTAGTCTTATATCTTGTCCTTAATTAGTGGATACATGTTTGTTTGTCATTGAAAGTAATTGAAACTGTTGTCAATTGTTCAGGTTAAGTACTCTGTATTCTGGCTTTGCAGAAGTATGTTGCATTTGTGTGAAGCCAACTGGAATATTTGCCGATCAAATCTTTATTTTAATAATGATGTCTATGTTTTAGCTACAAAATCATTTTACATTGCTCAGATGATCTGCAGGAGTATCTCTTCTAGGTTACATGCAGTCTAGAGCCCTTATCTCTTATTAGATCTGTTCTTGATTACAATGCTCTGTTTCAATGTACACAAAACATTTTGCCTAACTCTAAAGACTTCAGAGTTTCTGATGGGGATATCTGTTTAGGCTTTTGAGTTATAAAAGTCCTTACCCTTTTTGACCTCCTACACCATCAAAGGGCAAACAATCTGCCTAACACTCATGGCAAAGAACTGAACTTCTACTGCAATATCAACAACACTTGCTGGTATAACAAATATGTAAACCTGCAATTTCCTTGCTTGTGGAATATCTCCCACTACTGGAATAGACTCCTTCTACATGTTGAATAAGGAAATACCCTATCTACTTTCAAGACTAAACCTGACAATTGGATGAATGATCATAAATGCATGCCATGGGTATTTGGAAATTCTTCTTACCAGGAACAACTAATTTTCACTCAATAACAAGGGGAATCTCAACTAAACTTCTTGATGGTCCTTTGTCTGCCAGTCTTGTAAAAATCTAATAAATATCCCATATAAACAACAAATTTCTAACTCTTTTGTATCCTCTTAGAATTCAAACTTCCGGTAACTAGACTCCTTATTAACCCATTATTTATTCTCTGTATCAGAATAAACCTTCTCAAAATTCAAATGAGCTGTCTGGAATTTGTTCCCCTCTAAACCTAAATTCAACTCATCTTTCCAACCTTTTACATTTTCCCCTTCATCGCCCCATAGATTCTATGAAATGTAAATGCTTTGTAACCTCATCTTATTTGTCCCTTTCTCGTACATTTCCTCACACTCTCCATGCTTTGATTTTCTGGAAATTAGTGCAGTGGGATATTGCTATAAGGTGCTAACAAGCTTGATCCTTTAGTCCAGGTTTTGATTCCAGTAGCTTCCACTTGCCTATTGTGTGACTCTGAGCAAGTCACTTAACACTTAACCAGACAGTGCTCTGGATTGCTCCTAAAAAAAGGTTTGTGCTTAACTGATTTACCCAGTTAACAAATAAATTAAACAAATATAAAATAAAATACTACCATTTGACCACAGTTTCCCATGGCATGTTATTTCAAAAGATCTTCAGCTTATCTCCTAAACAATCCATGTCATCTGGAGCCAACTTTGAATTTCAATATTCTTTTTGACTATTACTTTTGGTTCTGTATGTCTGTTTCACACATCATAGATTCTGAATACTTTCTTACGTAACATACACGATTTTCTATCCAATGGTAATAATTTTCTTTCCATCTGCAGTTTATGAAATATTCTATCAGAACTCTTCTATTATACTGTTTATTGCTGCTTCAGTCCCAGGGTGCATAAATATATACCTGTGGAGTATTTCACTAAACCAGTTAGCAAATCAATAAAGAAATAAAGCCCCCCTCCTCTCTGCAAAGAAAGAACCATTATAGCTTTAATTGTTTCAATCAAAGCTACCAAACACCAATTGGATTATGCTGTTTATCTCTGCCTCAGTCCTGGGTTGCAGTTGAAAGACATCCTTGGAGCTTTTCATTTAGCCAGTTAGCAAATTAATAAAGTCTTCCTCCTCTCTCCATAGAAAATACTATTATGACATTCATTGATCTAGGTTCATAGATTAGTACTAAGCTAACAGCCCTTGCAAGGCATTTTAAGCCTAGCCAATTATCCCTTGTGAGACTCAAACCTTGCACTTTGTGTTTGCAAGGCAAACACCTTAACCTTTAGGCCACCCTCCCAACTCCATAAGCCAATTGACTCAACCATCTTGCTGAGGTTCAAGGTTCATAAGAATATAAAATCTGACAGAACAGATTTTCCTACACCAGATCCTACTATACAAGAGCTGGAAGTCATGGAAGATTGCTGGAGAATACAATTTTCAGACTTCATACTTGCCCTGTAAAAATGTATCATTACACTTCTCTTGCATATGTGTTTTACAGTTAATTTCAATTCTGGGTGTATTCCTGATGTCAAAGCTACAAGTAGTTTAAAAATAAAACAAAGGTTACGATGTGATTTTTGATGTTTTACTTTCATGATCAGCTTGATTCTTTTCTTATAGCTGCACTCGCAAATTTTTTTACAGTTAATTCTATTTCTGGATATACTATTGATGTTAAAGCAGTAAGTAGTTTGAAAACAAAACAAAGATTATGAAACTTTTTAGATGTTTAAGTTTTACTGTTGATGCAGTTTTCCTTATGACCACAGCCACAAAATGATGCCAAGACAGATATTGGTGATAATTTACATGCATGTGCAAAGCATTCTGGGTAATCACAAGCACCATACTTCTATAGGTTCATAGATTCATAGGTGTATTCAAGGCTAATGGCCCTGGGGCCTTTACAGGCCTAGCCCATAGGATTACCCTGGCATTGTGCCACCCAACCTTAGTTCCCAGTGCCTCTGTCAAATAAAGCCACTGGAGTGATCCCTTAGGTGAATTTTCTATTTCCCATACACTCATCAAGATTTCTCTTGAAGATGGCTAGTGAGGTGCTCTACTTGACATGTATGGGGAAGTCTATTCCATAGCATGGGCAGTCTCTGGGTTATGAACCTGTCCCTCCAGCATGTTCTGCTGATTGTGGTAATGAGGTTGAGGTCTCTGGAGCTTGTGGTGTGGAGGGATAGGGATTTCTTTAGATGTAGCATTTCTAACAGAGCTGGATCAGACATGGTTTTGTAAGTCAATCAGAGATCACCTCTAAGTAGGCAATATGAGACAGAGAATAGTTGGAGTTTTTTCAGTCTGTCCATATAGGACAAATGTTTAAGGCCTAGGATCCTCTTTGTGAGGTACATTTGCAGCCTCTTCAGTTGTTGCAGGTGTTTAGTGAGGTACATGCCAAATGGGGCATTGTACTCAATGATTGGCCTAATGAGGGAAGAGTAGAGGGTGACAATGACCTCTTTCTTCCCGAATGCAAAACCCTTAGTGATGAGATGTGCCACACAGAAGGACTTTCTGACCACAGTGACATTGTGGTGGTCAGAAGAGAGGTTGCTGTCAACCTATGTAACCAAATCTCTTATAACACCTTCTGTGTTCAGTGGACTATCATTGATGTGGTAATTCATGGGAACTGGGTTTTTCCCAAAGGGGATGATGACACATTTCTTGGTATTGAGCTTAAGGCCATGATTCTGACAACAGTCGTTGGTCTCAGTGAGGCCTTTCTGTAGGATGTCAACATCACTCGGGGAGTTAATAATAGCTCCCAACTTGCAATCATCTGCAAACTTTGTCAGACAGAGTCCCTTTGTGTTGGTCTGGACTTCAGAGAAGTAGATACCAAACAGGAGAGGACCCAGGACCGAACTCTGTGGGACTCCACTTATGACTGGTCAGCAGTCTGACTTGGAGTCAGCTACTTTCACATTGTGGGTTCTACTTTTGAGCCAGTTTGCAACCCACCTAGTGATATAGGGGTTGATGCCTAGCTTAGTGAGTGTTTCTGTGATTCCTGAGTGGAGAATGGTATCAAAGGCCTTGGCCAGATCAAGGTAGGCTGTATGAACCACCTTGCCTTCATCCACAGCTCTGGTGACTGACTCAAAGAAGTTGACCAAGTTGAGCAGGCATGATCTACCCTTCACAAAGCCAAACTGTGTGGCATCCAGTGTTTGGAGATTCCCTATATCCTTGTTTATTAGGTCCATGATGATGCATTCCATAGCTTTGCATATCAGACTCATCAGGCTAATGGGGCAATAGTTCCCAGGGTCTGTAGTTGCTTCTTCTTTGTGGTGAAGGATGATTGTAGCAGTGAATCATTTGGTAGAGACAAAGCCTGAGATGAGCCTTTGATTGAACAGGGCACACAGGTGAGGTGTCAGTTCACTATGTAGTTCATGTAGAGCACAGCCAGGGATATTGTCAGGTCCCATAGAAGCTGTATTCTTGGCCTTGGACAGTGCTGTTTTAACCTGTGCAGTAGTAATACTGGGTGCCTGGCAAAATGCTGGTATTGTGACTGGTCCCTTGGGGGAAGGGGTAAAGTTGGCACTGAATCTGTTGGCCAGTATATTGGCAATATCTGTTGGCTTGGTATAGGATGTACTATTGTGCAGTAGCTCAGAGCAAATCTGGGTATTGCCATGGAGATTCTTTACATAACTATAGAAGGCCTTGTTTGTCTTTACTATCTGCTGCAATTCTGTTTTCATAGCTAGCTTTAGAGGATTTGGTAAGGGATCTCAACTTTTTGTTGAGGCTGATAAGGGACTTTTTCCAGTCTTGGGACTTCACCTTATTTTGCATCAGTTTCCTCCTTCTGTTGTAGAGTTTGTTTATGGCAGGGGACCACCAGATTGGCTTCCTTTTTTTGGAGGAGAGCATCTTGGCTCTGTTGGGTATGGTGAGATCCATGCATTATGTGTACATGTTTGTGCAGTGCATTGGTGTATGATTTGGCAGTCATGCAACTGATCTCCATTTGCAAAGGTGCCATGAACTTAGCCACCTCTGTTTTTAGGAGCCTAAAGTTAGCTTTGGAGACGTTTTTCATGGTGGTTACCTTTTGGGGAGGGAGGGCAGATGTGGATTTCCAAGGTGATTAGTCTGTGGTCGGATATAACCAGGGAGGAGTTGACTATTGGTGTAGACCAACGGTTGCCCATGTTAGTAATGACCAGGTCAAGGATGTTGCTACCTCTAGTGGGGGTAAGAACGAGCTGGTCCAGGGCACTGGAATTAATGAATTCCAGGAAATGTTGGGCAAGTGTATTGGTACATAAGTAGTTTTCCTAGTTAATGGAGGGGTAGTTGAAGTTGCCCAGTATGAGTGTTAGGTTGGACCCTAATATTCTCCAGGGTGCTTAGGAATGTGGAGTGTGAGTCTTGGGATATGGCTGGGGACCTATAGCAGGCTATGACCTGAATCGCTGTCTTACCCAATGTTAGCTGCACCTGAAGTAACTCAGATGCATTATGTTGGGCTACTAGTCTGGAGGTGTGCACATCCTTTATGAATATGAGAATACCACTGCCTTTGGAGCTTTGGTCCAAGTTCTGGGGCCGAAAGGTGTGGAATGAGTTATAGCCTAGGAGTGCTTTGTGCTGCCTTAAACCAGATCTCTGTTACAGCATAAATGTCAATGTTCTCCATTTTAAGGACTGCTTTGAGTGAGTGCATTTTGAGATTTAGACTTCTAGCACTGAGCAGCTTGACCCACAGATTGCATTTGTTTGTAGCTGTTATGGTGGTAATTTGGTCTTTGAAACACCGCCTAAAAAGGCACTATAGGGGTGACAAGAGCCTTGGTCAGTGTCTGGAAGCCCATGGGTGACAGATACAGATCATCTCTAGAAAAGCATAGAGGTCTGTCAATCATGTCATCCTAGGCAGACAGATACTAGAGCCCCTTAGAATGACACCAGAAACATAGCCAATTGTTGAAATCAATAATATTTTGCTTGTACTGTGGTATTCATCTGGGTGATGGTAGGATGCTGCTCAGGGCTAGGGTCATACCCGCCTGGGCTACATAATCCAAGAAATCCTCCACGTCTCTTTTCATGTAGTCCAGGGAGGTACATCTCAGGTCATTCACACCCACATGTACAATGACAGAGTCATATTTGTACCTGTTGTTGAGGGACCTGAGTGCATGAGTTATGTGGCAGATCCTGGTGCCTGACAGGCAGCTGACTGTTACTTTCTCCTTATTCAACCTAGTGAGTGAGACATCAGTGTGCCTCACTATTAAGCCACCTATGACTCGTGTGTTGGGCATGCTATTTTGCCTTGGGGACTTTGGTTGAGTGGCACGCTGTTTAGGAGAGTTATGTGTCTCATGATTAGTGTTGTGTTGTGGTGGTCGAGTGCATTTCTGTCTTGGAGATGTCTGCTGGTTGGGTAGATTTTTATTGAGAGCCTCCAGAAAAGGTGGGTGTGTGGTTTGTGTTTTTATGTGAAGGCAGTGCTGGTGTGTGTTCTGGAGGGCTATGTGTTCCATGTGGCATGGTGCAAGTGTTGACCTTCTTCTCTTGATCAACTATTCTGTTCGTAGCTGGAGAGTGAGTGGCTTCCAATTTGGATATATAAGTACATCTCTCACAAGTCTGAGTGTTGGGAGGTAAGAGGAGATGGTTGTCAGTGTACATGAGGCAATTGCTACATTGCCTCAGGATGCCCAAGTTCATCAGTTTAATAGGAAAATATATAGGGAACTGAACTTTGGACATGCCTGGAGTGGTGGGCATTAATAATAAGTACTGGAGCTGTTTCTTTGTAGAATGTTTAGTGCTGGTAGCACTTTTGTGTGCTACAATAATTGCTACAAGAAGTCTGGTAAAGTGATAGGCTAATAAGCAAGCAAAATTGCAGGAGAGGAGAGAACTAGTAGATCTAAGGGGAAAAACTGAAGACCAGACTCTGGCACCACACAGAAGCTTACAAACAGTCCTGGATACAGCAAATATGTATCTGGACTAGACTAGTTACAGGAAAGGAGAGAAAAGTGTAAACGTGGGCTTTTAAACCAGAAAGTTGAAAGAGATGGAAAAACTGTCCAAACAGCCAATATACTACAATTTCTGGGCCAGAAACCACTCCTCTTGTGGTTGATAAGCTACCCAGTGCTTACCACTCTGACTGATAAGCTAGAAAGCTTCCCTCCAACACAGAAAGGCTTGGGGACTCAGAAGCTTACAAACAGTCCTGCATACAGAAAATCTATATCTGAAATAGACTAGTTACAGGAAAGGCAAGAAACAAGCTTAGAATTTTTTTTTTAGTAAAGTGGAAAGGGAGAAAGGAGACGTAGAGGATAATTCAAGGTTAAGAAACTAAGTAGGTTGCCCTGCTCCGATGTTCTCTCTGTATTAGGTAGAATGAGCTAATGACACTAGACTGGGAGTAGTGTCCCAGATCAAATTTACAATAGAGGTGGGCAATTGCAAAGCCACCAAGTATAAGAACAGGATACCAATAGTGAGGGATACTGGGAAAATAAATCAGTTATATGATACACTCCTTGGCAGGAAATCAGAACAAACAAGCACAAACAGATGTTTAACAAATGGAGAACATTTCTAATTAATACCTCATACACAGTGAAACTAGCTAGAAAAGATTTACAAACAGTGTGACAGTAAAAATCTTATTTATCAGACCCTGTGAGGCAGACCATTTTAATACAACCATGCAGATAAGTTTATAGCTATAAAATACAGTAAAACGTATGCAGCAGACAATAAAAGTGCTATAAATATCTGCAATAAGCAATAACTAGTAAAAATAAGCAAAAACAGGATACTTAATGTTATGTATTACACAGCAGAGTTTTGCTCAGTGCACTTCCTCTGATTAGCTCTGTGTGAAATGGCAGAAACACTCACAAGGTAACTTCTTAAGTAACAGAAAGCTGAAACCTGAAACAACTTTAAAAAAAAGCTTGAAAGAACCAATGAGGTGCTTACTCCAAGCCGTAGTCCAGGTAACCCCAATCAGCCAATGACCATAAACACTTCACTCTCACTGAAATACAAAATGGCTTTTGCTAAACTAAGATGGCCTGGAACATGTGCTCAGACACACAGCCTCAGCAAACAAACAACTAGGCACAGAACACAAGCCTGAATATGGACAATGCTAAACTACTTGGGTAGAAAAGCACTACAGAAATGTTTATCACAGCAGAAAAGTACAGTGAGCCTTTAAATAAACATTTTTAAACAGATAAAGGAGCAAGGAGATTTTAGAGAATGCTTTTGACTGCAAACAAATCAGTTATATGATACACTCCTTGGCAGAAAATCAGAACAAACAAACACAAACAGCTATTTAACAAATGGAGACAGCTATTTATTTATATTACAGTTATTTATTTATATTAGTCTCACTAATAGAGCATCAGATATGCTCAGTTTTTAAGGAAGGGTGTTCCACCTATGAGAAATAGCTGACAAATTGTCTCGTGAATCTGTAAGATTCTCTTATTGTTACAGTTAGCAATTTTGTACAGTAATATAGTAAGTGAGAGATTATAGGTATACTGTTTCTTGGTTCATATTAGGTATTTTTGTTTGCTTCAAGAAAAATTTTAAGGTATAATACTTCTACATGACATCAATTGCATTTCAATTACTATGAAATATGGTGTTGTATATAAGAAAATTACTTCTATGCTTCTTTGCTTTACAGTTGATTTGTTCCCCATTGAACTCCTCTTGATAAACTTTTAAGTGATTTTGTAAAATGTAAAGATCACAGTGTGTTGTTTGACTTTTTAGTTCCACCGTTTACTCTCTATAACCACACCCACCCTGTGATATCATGACAAATAATGTACAAAGATTTACATACAGCAACAATGCATCATTGGTAATTAAATAACTTACAAGGGAAACTATATCTTATTCACATTGTTTTCAATACTGCATTATCATGTTAATTTTCAATGTGAGGTTTTCTATCTGTAAGAGCTATTTGAGAATTTGCCTTTCTAAGAAGAAGGAAACTAGTTCTGATGCTTTTAACAGGGGAATACAGTAGTTTATATATTAGTTCTGTTAGTGAGGCATTGTGGGCCTGGTCTTTCATGGCAGGGATTTTTAGTTCTGAGAAAAAGTTTCAAGAGGCAGTCCTCACCAACAAAATGAAATGCAAAAAGAACACACTTTTTTTGCATCAAAATTGTTTAACTTATGATTTTAAATATATATATATATATATATATATATATATATATATATATATATATATATATATATATTTTTTTTTTTTAATCATAAATTAAACATTTTTGATGCAAAAAAGTATGTTATTTTTGCATTTCATTTTTGTTGGGGTGGTGCAGCGGTAGCGTTGTTGCCTCACAGCAAGAGGTTCTCCCGTTTGATTCTCGGCTGGAGCGCCTTCTGTGTGGAGTCTGCATGTTCTCCCCGGGGTCAAGTGGCATTTGAATGACATGTGTAGAATGGCATGCCTTCGTTGAAAGTTGGGCATTGAGCTGGCACCTTGGCACCCGTAAAAAATCTACTGCCAATCATTAGTGGACCGGAGTTCCGCTGTGGCGACCCCTAACTGGGAAAAGCCGAAAGAACAACAACATATCCAATTCCAACAGTTTATTACTAACAACACCCTAAGCACACACTCAGTGGTGAGAGACCTGGGCATACAGGTTGACAGCAGCCTTACCTTTTATCACGTCTCCACAATGGTAAGAATGGCATTCCATATTACTCATCTTATAAGTAAGGGCATTGCTTCCAGAAAAAAAAGAAGTTATAACCTCCTTGTATTCTTCCTTCATCAGGCCAATAATTGAGTACAATGCCCCTTTTGGTGTGTACTGCTCCAAGCACCTGCAGCAATTAAAGAGACCACAAAGGTTCCCCACAAGGAAAATTCAAGGTCTTCAACATCTGTCCTATGAGAGTCATCTTAAATCACCGTCACTTTATTCTGTTACATACAAACTACTAAGAGGTGATCTATGCCATGTATATAACACAATCTTTGACCCTGTTTTCTTGGAAATGCTGCATATCTGTTAGTCAAAGGGTACATGAGTTACTCACTCTAATGGCCTTAACCTGTTATGTGATATTAATAGAACCTGCTGGAGCTACAGATTTGTCTCCCAGAGGTTACCTCAACTGTGGAACAGACTCCTGCCTCATGTCAACTAGAGCATCTAATTGGCCATCTTCAAAAGCAATTTGGGCAATTGGACGGGTAACCATAAATTTACCCCGGGTGTTCCACCTATATGTCCCTCTTGCACAGGGGTGATAGGTGCTGATCTTGGACATAAGGGTAAAACTTGGATAGGCTTGTAAGGGCATTAGCCTAGTAACCTCCTATGATCCTATGAACACTTGCTTTAGTACATGACCAGTGCATTTTAAGTATTTTCATGATTTACATATAGCAGCAAAGTATTTTGAGCAAGCAAAATATTCCATAGTTTTTTAAAAGAATAATGGCTACTTAGCTACCTACATTATACTTTCACTAATAAATCATCACATGTTAATTTTCAGTATTGGGTGCTTCACTTGTAAGACATAGCTGACAATGTGCTTTACTAGGATATAAGGATCCCCTGTAGCTGCACTTTGTCTTGCAAAATAATAGCTTATGTACAAGCAAAGACAGTGAGGCATTTTGGGTTAGATTTTTATAATGTCATCACAAGAATTTTCAGCTTCAAAAAAGTTTCAAGGGGTCATCCTTATCGGCAAAATGAATTGCAAAAATAACACACTGAAGCAAACACAGTACATTGTGGTATTGTCTATAGTAAGGAGATTACTTCCATCTCTAAGGGTTTATTTTTGACATTTTTTTATCAAAAATGTAAGAATATACTTTAAATAATAGAATTGTAAATCACCATGTGATGGATTCTAAAGCAGTGTAGCAAGAACAAACAGCCTTTACCATCCCTTTGTCACTGCATCAAACAGTAATATCAAACCCATCCCAAGAAGACATTATCTTGGGGACAGAATTCACCCAGTTTCATCCAATTCAGTACTTTCTGTTGTCAAGGTATTCAAGTGAATGGGGGTCTATTAGTCCCAGTCAAAGTAATGTTATTCAGTATTAATGAATCTCATTAACTATTAAACTCATCAAGGATTTAGTGAGGCTCCTAGTCCAGCCAAAGTCTTCAGCTGCAGCAGCTACATCAGTATGCTAGACCTGATACTGCATGCAAGACAATTGCCTGCAATACCAAGTTGGAAATACAGGTGGATCAGCACAGCCATTAGGCTATCCTCCACAAAAGCTTCACCTGTAAGTTGGACTGAGGACTATATGCATGACTTTCAGCACAGCTATCATACTTGAATTCCATCCAGGAAGAAGGATAAGGATACTAACCCACCTGGGAATTTAATCCACTTTTTAAGAAAAGCGAGCCATCCACAGAGGAGTTTGGTGGACAGCTCACATTGCACACAATCTTGCACATGCATAGTCTTCTGACTTCCAAAATCTTAAGGACAGCTCCACCAGTATGTGGTACCATGTAGTGAAAGCAGTCCAGCTTCCCACCTGGTACTGCCTGCAGTACTTAGCTCCACATACAGGTGAAGCTGCCAGTTCACAGAGAAGTCCATTCAATTCTATGCAGTATTCCACTAATTTGGACTTATACATTTGCACATCTCACCAAATTACAATGCAAAGGTCAAAGGACAACCAATGAGGGCAAATAGGCTTACTAAAAATTATAAAGATTTATAAATGAAGGGACTATTTTATGCAACACGTTTATTAGTCATGGTTACCCAGCTGAGTTAGTAAAACAAAAATGGTTTGAAGTATGTGTTATGAGAAAGCAAGCTTTACTCAATGTGTTAAACCTAATGTAAGGAATTATAAACTGTCTATGGAAATTGCTAATAGTGTAGATGCTAAGGCTGTAAGAGATATTACAACTAAAATTAAAAAAAAAATAATTCTGAGATAGTTAATGTGATTGGTAATGCCCCTGTATTTCTACCAAAGAGAGGGAAAAGTTTTAAAAATTATTTTTAGACAAAATTAACCTTATGTGAAAAAACAAGTATTAAGAGAGGCATGTTTAAGTGTTATAGTTGCAGTTATCTTTATACTGGAGTTGAAGAATTAATGATTAATGATTAATAATAAGTTGGTTAAAATCAAAGGAAGATATACATGCAAATCCAAATATGTTGTTTATTTGGTTAAGCACATCCCTTGTAGTTCCTTCTATATAGGATGCACTACAAGGGAGTTATACAAAAGAATTTATGAGCACAAGTATGCAATTTTGTCAGGTAATGAGAAGAATACATTTAGCGAGCATTATAAGACTGGTGAATGTGCAGTTGATTTGAAATTTATAATGTTAGATCAAATATTAAAATATGAAACAAGATTAAATGCTGAGGATGAGCTGGTATAGATTGAATACAACTGGCAAGTAAAACTGGATGCTTGTTATCCACCTGGCTTAAATAACAAGGAAGATTTTGTAGAATATTTAAAGTTTAAATGGTTAAAACACTAGGAATTATTATTGGTGTGTTTGAACCATGTGATTTTACTTTTTCTTATTTAAGATGTGTTTCTATTGGTCTTATTCAGTCTGAAGAAGTTCATTGCATGGACAAAAGTAATTACTGAATATTGGCTTTGTTATTAAAGTTAGTTCTCTTGGCTTTTAGCTGTTTTTTGTTACTCTGTTTATTTGCAGTTCTTAGTATTTTTATGGCTGTGTTCTATGGGTATCAGAACCATATGCAAATATCCTACAATTTCTACAACATATAAGTATTTTTATATCCCATTCCAGTTTAGCTTAACCTAAAACATGATGATTGTTTCTCTCAAAACATGTGAAACTATAGCATTTCACAAGGGAACAGAAAATTAATGGAATAAACTTAATCAAACTTTTTGCTGAAGATTAACACAATCTAAATTATGATCTTCTCCAAGTTTGTTTACCATGGTAAACCCTTAACCAGATAGGTCTCTACAATTAATGCAATTGTTTAGATTTTCTCTGGAAGGGTCATTGACAGTAACAATCATGTAAAAAAACAACTAATGATCTCTGTCAGTATGGGAGATTCAGGCTTTCATATCCTTTAAGTAAACAATCTTGCAGCCTACATTTAGCAAATGACTCATATTGATGTGTGACTCACGCCTAGAGTGTTACAAGTTTCCCACTTAGTGACAAGCTGTGCTCTGACAAAACACAAATCATGAAACTAGTTCTATTGGCTCCTTGGTTTCAGCAAAATGCAAGCATTTATTAGAACAAGATCATGGAAGGATTATCCTTACCGCCAAGTAGGGCAGTCTTAGAGTAAGCATGTTTAGAAATGCAGGGAGTTGTATTTTTATTTTAATTTTTTTTATTTTAATCATGGTGTGTGGTGTTACCTTTTCGGCTGTGCAAGTTGTTTCAATGATTTCTGCTTCAACAAATAGCTATGTATCCTAAGGTTACTTCTGAAAAAAGAAGTGATATCCAGTCAGCTTACAGAATGCTAAGCAGAAGTGTGAGCTTAAGTGGGGAACCATGAAAGTAGAAAGTAAGTGCTAATAGATTCTGTAAAAATATATAAATGTAGTGTGATCAAGGCCTGATTAGTAGACTTTGGGAATCTAAATAAGCCCTAGTAGATTTGAACCCCAGAAATAGAAGCACTAATTTAGTCCTAACAGATTTAAACCCTTAACATGGAAAATGGATAACAAATGCAATATTTTTTTGACAAAATCATATACCATAAAGGAGATCATGTGCTGATATTTTGCTCAATGTCAGGGTAAAAGGAGGTAGCAAAGGTCACATAATTTACAATATTTGCAATTTAGGTCAGTTTTCAACACCTTGAAATTGGATGGGCTAGCCACAAAGGTGAATACATCACCACAGCAATGTTGTAGGATGTCTTAGATACAGTATAAGTTAGTTAGTCTTCTGTTCCTGAATTTGCCAGAGTTTAGCTGGATACCAGTCTTCATTTTCTGACAATTTATGAAATACCTCGAAGGGACAGTTTGGTAGGAGTTGTGATTATAGGAGGTACTGCCAACCATGCCAGGGAGAAGTGGGGCAGTGAATATATGATGTGGGCCAGCACAGCTGGCTGGAATTTTATAAATAGTTATATGTCATTTGTATATCAAGCTGATTTGTACAGATGCTTGTGCTGAAAATGTATTTGTGAGCTTTGCTTGTGTTAACTGTGTTAAAATGTATCAACAGTGCACCCTGCTGAAATGAAGAGAAATGCACATGTATTATGGTATGTGAATTAAATGTATATGTTTTAATAGAGGGCACTGGCACAACAATGGTTAATCAGCTGGCTTATTTTAAGAAAAATAAGGGAAGTTTAAATGAGCTATTAAATAATTGAATTTCACCCCACAGTGCTGAATAGGCCCAGAGACAATAGGTCTGGGAGCAGCCATTATCTGTTAACTTTTGTAAGGAAGGGGGGAAGTGTTGCAAATGGTTCTGCCTCCTAGGCATTACCATAAAAGCTCTAAATATGCATTGTAACAGTCTGCTAAAGTCCTGTCTTAGACTTCAAAAGGAGATATTGTGGGAACCTAAAGTCAGGTGACCAGATGAGGTCATTCTGCAAGTCATCTTGGGTATTATATTTTACAGGGAGTAATCTCAGAATATAGAGTATTCTGTTTGGGAGCCTGACTAGAAAGACTGCTCATGTATTTCATCTTGCCTTGCCCAAGTAAGTTACTAGGGAACAGTAAATTCTCTTAGATTCAGTCAGAAATATAGTGAAGCTTAGTTTAGAGACTGTTTTTTTTTATTTGTATGACTCTCCCCCGGATTCATGAAGCTCGGTGCAAGGCCGGTGTAAGGCCTGCGCCGGCCGTGTGGTGTATAAATGGTGTAATAGCGCCATATGCATATTAATGAAGGTGCGCTGCCACCACATCCACGTGCATAGGACACGTGCGCGAGTGCATGGGGCGTTACTAAGCTGCGCCCGGAGGCATGTCAATGTCGGCTGGAGATGAGCAACCTAAACTGTTGAATATTATAGCCTGCCTGCAATAGTAATCACACCTATCAGTGTCCGTGGATAATGAAACGTATGCAAAGCATGCAAGACAGTTCCCGGTCACACAAAATGGAGAACCAAACAGAAATGCACGCAACACAATATGAGTTTCTGTCCATGGAACAAATGATATTTAAAATCATGTGTCCGTAATGTACTGCACTGTCAGTAGTTATACCCAGTAGAAGTGAAGCGCATCATGTCAGCGCGCCACCAATAAACACATCTAGCCCCATGGGCATGGTTACCAGCAGTCCCACAGTGGTAGTGATAGTACACAGCTGGGCAGTTGTGGCTATATAATAACCGTAAAGAAACCTGACAGTCCAAATTGTATACCAAACACACACAAACATATGTATATTAAAATGTGCTATACACATGAACAGGAACGTAACCGTCACATACACATAGGATGCTATATGCGGAACTGGGATATCCAAAAGCAGAACCCATGCATGCAAATGTAATACGCAACAACCCCTGTATAGCACATAACCCGCACCCATGTCCGAATGTCCACCAAATCCAGCTACCAGCCTTGCGCAGCCGTACACCTACACATAGCGAGTATTCCCCATATGTAGTAGGAAGTATTGTCCTAGGCAGTGTCAGGATTGCAAATATGTATCCCACGTTTGTAAACATCCCATCACAGTTACATAAATCCAAATGCACGCGCGTTCATGTTTCGGCAAAATGTGTGTACATCCCGCGTGGGATAAGTAACCTGTTGAAACCTCAGAGTTGTTTACATGCCACGGTGTCCAGTACTGTACACATCTGGACAAAACATGTATGTGTAGTCATGGTACTGTTCAGTTTCTACACAGACATGCAAAACATACTACGCAGGATGGAACAGCTGTCCACCATGCAGGTCACCCCACTAGGGTTGCCACCTGTTCAGATGGCCAAGGTGGGACATCCCTTGTAGAAATGTGGGAATTTGCAGGATGAAACACACCCCCGGCCAGTGCAAAGGACAGAATTACACGTGTATGCCAAGATAAAAGTTTATTCCATAGCATTTGAATAGCTTATGCTATCCCAAATAGTAGTCATGTGTACCAGATACAAAATACCTGTATCATGCAACTAGTAAAGAATATAAGAAATATATTTTTGTCTTAAAATCACAGGACATTTGCCATGTCTTAGGTTTCGTTGCAGGACACAACTGTCCAAAGTGGGACCTCCCCTCGCAAAGAGGAACAAGTGGTAACCCTACTCCCCACTGAATTATCGACAGTATATATTCAACTCAATCACATACCGACACCACCTCTCAACCTATTACAGCAACAAAATCTGGACAAAGCCTAAAAGGATGGGTGGACAAATAGGGACAGATGTAATTACTGCTCTCACAAACTTCAAAAGTTCACAGAATAATAGTATGTACACAAGCATGAAATGTTGTGAAGGATGTGGGGTAGTCCCCAGTATTACAGAGGTCCATACGTTTATACTGTAACAAACCGTCACATATGTTGACTGTACTACTGCATACCTGTAGTTAATTCATAGTTAAGTTATGTGGAAAATAATAATCCTCGTAAGAATGAATACAGGAAATAGTCAAATGTGAATAGGAACACCACTCACCGTGGATTATGTATTGTAACCACCCCCACCCATATTATGTATTGCCAACATTATAAGCTGCTGACAGGTGCCCAAACACCTGTGTCTGTAAACACAGATAAAATGTTTAAAATGGACAAACCCTGTCCATGTGCTTTGTCTGACATTTGAACATGGTCAGGGCAGTTCCGTTCACCAGGCGGACAAGCCTAAACCCAGATCACCACATGAACACCCTGACAATTAAAGACCTGTATGTGTCAGGACTATAAGCCTTGGGGTTCTGAATATCCCTGCAGTGATTAAATATGCAGCTTGGGTCCAGAGCAGTAGGGAATAGGGAATGGGTAACATGTAGTACCGCATTTTTCCCAGCAGGGGAATGGATGACTGTGTCGTAAGTGAAGCGGTGAGGCATATGTTAATGTAGCTATGTACTATGGGTATGCATATAAATGAGTCAGAACACCAAACGCATAGTGGTTACAGCATCCGGCCAACGTGAATGCAGTCCTGGTTCAACTACGACTACAGCACATATAATGTGAAAGTGTAATGAATGCGTCTGTGCTGTACAGACAGTTAAATATGTAAACGTGAACGTGTGTTTCACATACGTCTGTTAACCGGATTACAGATAATATACTGGTACTGTCACAAGTAATAAAGCCCACGTAAGCACAAAGACTTGGTAAACATATGTAACCCACAATAAGGATATGCATGCACGCCTGCGCGTAACCCACAATAAGGAAATGCAAGTGCGCCTGTGCGTGTGTGATCCGCTCACAGCATAGTAAATGAATGCTGTTTCCCCCACGTTAGTTATACATGGCTCAAACCTGTTAACCCCGTAAAGTATGAAACCAGACAAAGGCATGCAAAACTACTGGTACAAATAGGGACAAACCCCAGATATGTGCCAGAACAAACATAGAAAGTGGATAGAATAACGGGTGTGTCAGTAGCATGGATTCTCTGAAGGGTATGCAGTCGTAACCTGAACTGCTTGCCAGTATTCCCCACCATAAGTCTCAAATGAAATGCCACTACATTGCCAGATAGACACAGGTTTATGTAAAACACACCGAAGATAAAGAGGCAACCAGCTGTACACTCTACGACAATCTGTACAGTGGAAAGGTATGGTATGGATATAGATATATGTGTATACACATAATCCACAGACGTAAACCAAAGCAAGTTATGAAATGAGGATTGTACATGTATATATGTATACACAACAGACTTATGTCCCGTAGATATGACATATGTACATAAACAGGCCACGTTATAGCTAATATGGGTAGACAAACAGACATGCACGAAAGGTGAATAAACTGCTGCATTCCAAACCATTGGTCAGAAAGTGACAGTCCAGCAAGTTCTACACTTTAAACATGCAGATAGGTGTCCACTGCAGGACCCCAAAAATTGATCCATATGTAGTGTCAACCGACATTGACGCAAAATAAGTGACCGCAGCAAATACGATATAGCTGTACATGCAACAGTAGCAGGTGCAAGGGTGATGACACATGTGTCGGTAGAGTGTATGATGTACGAACTGATATCCGGAGAGTGGGGAGTGCATATAAGTGTCTCCACACTTCAGTACCGCACACATTAAACATGTGTAATGGGTACTGTAGAGGGTTGTCAGGTATGGGAATCATGGGTATGCAGAAATGGGCCTAGGTGTTGTTTGGCAGAGATTTCGTAGGCCTGCCCCGTGGGAGTGATGTGGGTATAGCACACACCTATATTCTTAATAATGGGGCAAACCATCCACTGGATATTGCGTAAACCATTTTGGCAATATGTAGGGCCCTATATCAGTGTCATGTAGGCGATTATCATGGATGGACATGCGTACGACCAAGATGGTACCCATAACTGGCAAACTGTCAGAATAACACAGCTGCACTAAGGCATAGTACATGAAATACAAATAGGGACTATATTAGATATACCCCAAAGTCAGAATGTTGTGAGAATACCGGCGTAGCCAGGAATATGTATGTTATGAGTGTTACTAATCATGTAATGGAAATGTCAGTCACTATTATCTAACCACACAGTTCGTAATGCCTTGCCAGCAATTTACCAGAAAGGCACATTACTATGACAAATGTAACAAGGGCAAAGGTCAAACGTCAGGGCATTTACCCATAATGTGTACAGGTTAGGGGTATGAAGGTAACCTGTCCAAAATACATGTACAGAACTAGTGATACTAGGTGGACAGGTGAGAATTAAGACATCAGGACAAATGAGAAAACATGTACAAGTCATAAGCATGTACTCCGACAAATGTGAATGACAACGTATGCCCTGTGAATGTCAATGTGGAAGGTTAATAGACACAAAAGTAATGTGTCCCTCAGGGTGTCATGCAATGTCACCGTAACAATGTCCAGTCCCCCATACTCATACGTGAGCTCTGCCACTGACGGAAAGCGCAAATACCGGCGCACACATACGGTACATGATAGACCAATTAGTGTGGATAAGCAGCTGTTGGCCTGTGTGAGGAATACAACTGTCTGGGTGGGTGTGTCCTGCAATATAAATGTAATGGCATGTGGCCTGTGATGCCGCCATACAGTGTGTGTATTGGTGTCAGAAAGTTGATATCTTGTATCAGACACATACTCCACAACTGTACAGATTTACGCAGAATGTGCAGAGTTCTGCCTCATATGTTTGGTGTGTTCCACGTAACATCAGTAACATTCTGGCACATTCCTGATAACTGAAGTCATGAAATAATGACAAACATATGATTAAGACACCAAATCCGACAGAAAAGCCATACTAATGCAAAACCTATTATTGTGTCAACTATCTCGTTTGTAAGAGCAACATGTCAATACTGCCCTATGTCTCCCACTATCAGATAAGGCCTTGTCCAGAAATTTGCTCTAGGAGGTGGAGTGGTATGATCAGAAACAGATACATGTGTGAGGAAACAGCAATATCGACTGCAAGATAACGCAGAAGGTATGAAATGCGCTGCAGTAGGACGTTCAGTACTGTCCGCAGGTATGTGCTGACATGTCAAATGACACAGCAGTCTACATGAAGTACCTATAGGGCTGTCATCTTTACAAATGATGATAGTGGGACATACCCACAGCCATGCACACAGCACAAATAGACATACACACAGCAAAACTAGGCCATGATACATGAAGCCTCCGGCATGTACGAGTACAGTGAGAGTACAGCAAGGATAGATGTCTGCCAAGATATACAGCAAACGCCTGTAAGGGCATGTAACACCGCCCAAAACACGGACGTTGCATGGACAATGTTGGGATTTGCAACATACCCCATTGGTATGTGAAAGCTATGCAAATATGCGATACATGAAACAGTCAGCTGTCCATGCAAGAGCAGAGTTATGGGCAGAAAATAGATTATACATATATATATATATATATATATATAGAGAGAGAGAGAGAGATACAGACATATACACACACACACACACACACACACACACACACACACACACACACGTGGCAGGGCTGGTAATTGAACCTGCACATTACTACCCTATCACACTACAGCATGACGCATTTACAGAACACGTTTCCGAGATTACTAAACACAGCAGACACACAGGCATTCTACTAGGTGCGTGTCAACATCCTCAAAGACAAAGGCGTCAGCAGGATATATCTGTGTTGCGAAGCATCTAAAAGCATAACCTGAGTCCCCAGGCAGATGGGAGCATGCACACACACACACACACACACACACACACACACACACACACACACACATCTGCCAGGCATGGGAATCGAACTTACACCTAACTACAAGGAAAACAGGTAGAGTCTTACAAACAATGAAAAATAAAAGGCAGCTGTTGCAAGACAAAAGCGACGCTTGGTAGATGGTAAATCCTTTATAAGCAGAAAACTCCAAATCCAGAAAAAATACAGACAATGTTCATCCAAGATAAAGCAGTGCAAGCAAACACAGCAGTATTAAGCACTTTCGTCTGGTAGATGACTTCCTCAGAACACAGCACACCCAGAGGCATACTTCTAGGTGGGTGACATCATCCGCAAAGGCAAAGATGCCGATAGGGAATGTATGTGTTGTGAGGCAACTAAAAGCATTACTGTGTCCCCAGGCAGCTGAAAACACACACACACACACACTTGGAAGGGCCAGGAGTTGAACATACACCTAACTACTTTAACACACTACAGCATTACGCATTTACAGAACTCGCTACCGAGATTACTGAACACAGCACTCCCAGAGGCATACTTCTAAGTGGGTGACATCATCCACAAAGGCAAAGACGCCGATAGGGAATTTATGTGTTGTGAGGCATCTAAAAGCATTACTGTGTCCCCAGGCAGCTGGAAACACACACACTTGGAAGGGCCGGGAGTTGAACATACACCTAACTACTTTAACACACTACAGCATTACGCATTTACAGAATGTGCTACCGAGATTACTGAACACAGCACTCCCAGAGGCATACTTCTAGGTGGGTGACATCATCCGCAAAGGCAAAGATGCCGATAGGGAATGTATGTGTTGTGAGGCATCTAAAAGCATTACTGTGTCCCCAGGCAGCTGGAAACACACACACACACACACACACACTTGGAAGGGCCGGGAGTTGAACATTCACCTAACTACTTTAACACACTACAGCATTACGCATTTACAGAACGCACTACCGAGATTACTGAACACAGCACTCCCAGAGGCATACTTCTAGGTGGGTGACATCATCCGTAACGGCAAAGACGCCGATAGGGAATGTATGTGTTGTGAGACATCTAAAAGCCTTACTGTGTCCCCAGGCAACTGGAAACACACACACACACACACACTTGTCAGGGCCGGGAGTTGAACATACACCTAACTACCTTATCACACTACAGCATTACACATTTACAGAACGCGCTACCGAGATTACTGAACACAGCACTCCCAGAGGCATACTTCTAGGTGGGTGACATCATCCGCAAAGGCAAAGACGCCGATAGGGAATGTATGTGTTGTGAGGCATCTAAAAGCATTACTGTGTCCCCAGGCAGCTGGAAACACACACACACACACTTGGAAGGGCCGGGAGTTGAACATACACCTAACTACTTTAACACACTTCAGCATTACGCATTTACAGAACGCGCTACCGAGATTACTGAACACAGCACTCCCAGAGGCATACTTCTAGGTGGGTGACATCATCCGCAAAGGCAAAGACGCCGATAGGGAATGTATGTGTTGTGAGGCATCT
The DNA here is from genome assembly GCF_019279795.1 of Protopterus annectens. Taxonomy (NCBI): domain Eukaryota; kingdom Metazoa; phylum Chordata; order Ceratodontiformes; family Protopteridae; genus Protopterus; species Protopterus annectens. The sequence goes on from NC_056729.1 coordinate 1,042,231,062, forward strand.
AAAAGCATTACTGTGTCCCCAGGAAACTGGAAACACACACACTTGGAAGGGCCGGGAGTTGAACATACACCTAACTACTTTAACACACGACAGCATTACGCATTTATAGAATGCGCTACCGAGATTACTGAACACAGCACTCCCAGAGGCATACTTCTAGGTGGGTGACATCATCCGCAAAGGCAAAGACGCCGATAGGGAATGTATGTGTTGTGAGGCATCTAAAAGCATTACTGTGTCCCCAGGCAGCTGGAAACACACACACACACACACACACTTGGAAGGGCTGGGAGTTGAACATACACCTAACTACTTTAACACACTACAGCAGTATGCATTTACAGAACGCGCTACCGAGATTACTGAACACAGCACTCCCAGATGCATACTTCTAGGTGGGTGACATCATCCGCAAAGGCAAAGATGCCGATAGGGAATGTTTAGAGAGTGAGCAGTCTGAAAGCATATTACTGTTCCAAGGTAGACGTACACAAACACGGCAGTGCTGTCATCGGGCCAACTAAATATCTACGGAGCACTACAACACTAAATAGATACGGGATGCGCCACAGACAGTACACCCTTCGAGAGCAACCAGTGTGTTCAATGTAGGCATCCATCGTGACATTGAAAATGGACATCGGTTGCCTGGATGACCACCATGGCTATACAGGATGTCAATGGCCATGCCCACACGCTTAGTATCACACATCTGTTTGGAATGTACTGTGTGTCCATCTACACAATGGCATACTGGGCATGCTCACACACTTAGCAGTTGCAAAGGGCCATCTTGCATGCACACTGAGTCTAATCACGGAAGGGCGCAGTGTGGAATGTACTGGGTGTCCATCTACACAACGGCGTACTGGGCATGCTCACACACTTAGCAGTTGCAAAGGGCCAACTTGCATGCACACGGAGTCTAATCACGGAAGGGCGCAGTGTGGAATGTACTGGGTGTCCATCTACACAACGGCGTACTGGGCATGCTCACACACTTAGCAGTTGCAAAGGGCCAACTTGCATGCACACGGAGTCTAATCACGGAAGGGCGCAGTGTGGAATGTACTGTGTGTCCATCTACACAACAGCATACTGGGCATGCTCACACACTTAGCTGTTGCAAAGGGCCGTCTTGCATGCAGATGGAGTTTACACACAGAAGGGCACAGTACAGAAGGGCACAGTAAGGTATAACTGTCCTCACGCACAGGGCGGTCACACATGCAGTGACCTGTACACACACAGCTGCCATCACAGCTGTCACAGGTGCAGTTCACACACGTACACACTGCAGTGTACACTGTAGCTGTCAATTCAGCACCATGTCATCGGTGCAGCACTACACAGCCTTACAGTCCCACAACACCATGTGACACATGACCACTGGGCTGTACAGCGGTGTACACCAGCTGTGCAGAGTACACATGTACCAACAGGGATCCAACAGGTGTTATGCATTGCAATGATACCAGTATACATGAACAGGTCGGCTCAACACATACCACGGCCCTTACACAGCTGTGACACCTGACTGTTGCTGTACACCAATGAACACACATCTGGATATATAATACATGTGATTGTGTGGATGTGTGCATGGACTGCACACACAACACATACATACATAGCCTTTGATGTACCACATGCATAACACTGGCCTAATCAATGCTACACACACGAATGGAAGGTGGGCCCATGTCTGTTGAATGCTCACACTACAGGGGGTAGCAGTGTTGACTGGGACACATACCCTTGTACTGGTCACCTGTGACACCCGTGATATCATACCGCAGTCCATGTGTTATGTATGTCAACACACATGTCCAACAATAGCAATGCATACAAACATGGCAACAGGAGACACATGTGACATCTGTACTGTGCATGCAGCAACCATGCATGTGCAGTGGCCGATGTCCGTAACATAGTTGCACCTACCTACGACATGCAGACGCAATGCAGACCCATCACTGACACCTGTATATGGTGACATACAAACAGCACGTATGGAGGGATGTGTGTACATAATGTGGTGAACCATCTGTCTAGATGTATGTGTGCAGGGGGTGGCTCACAGTTGTGTCACGCACCATCCTATCATGCCATGTGCAAACAGTACGCTATGTTGCTGTTACGTGACGGTGCTGACATAATGCATACGCAGCGGTCAGGTGTTAACAACTATATGTCACATGGCACCTGTAACACCTACAACCTCCCGTATGCATATAGCAGCACATCTGCCAGATATAGCGTTGGTACACATAATGCAATCAATACCACTGCATGTCTATCAAACGTGTCATCATATGGCAGGTGTATCATTCCCAGCACTGCCATGTGTGTCCAAATGTGTGACCAGGGATGCCACATATCGCGGGGAATATGTCCCAGTTGCTACACATCCCTGTACACCATTGTAGAGATCTGTAGATCTGTACATACGTCAGTGTGGGAAGCATGACGTCGGCCGGTGTGGTGCATCACACACGTCGGCTGTCCGTATACACGTGTGGTCACCACAGTGTGTGTGTGTCTGTATGTATGTCTGGTGCTTGGTGTGAGGGTGTATGCTAATATACGGTGGGAAATGATCACTAACCCCACGTGGTAATTAACCCGTAATGGTGATGCATTGCACAACCCTGTTGATGCCATAGGTCCCAGCCATACTGGCTACCTGTGCATGTCCCTTCTCTGTAACACGTCGTGTGGGTGCATAGTACTGTGAGGGTGATGACCACACAGGAAAGGGTCCCCACCTGCACACTATGGGGTGTGCATTATAGTGGTGTACACCCCGTGAATGCGGCCATGTTCCCATACTGTTACAGGGTCCTACTGCTGCACAGTGTGGCCTCCAGCTACCAAGTGACACCTCACATCATCATTGGCCAGGCCGCTGTGTACAACCTCTGCACCATGTCACCATATCTGTAATGTGTCCTGCTATGTATGTCACGTCTCTGTCCAGTGTAGCCTGTGGCACCGACCACATGCATCAGGTGCAGTATATGTGCGGACATCTGTGTCATGTTGGTGTGTCCAACAGTCTGGTTGAGGGTACATGTAGCATGCTGATATTGCCAGACGTGACTGTGAGTAATCCACAGTTACACGTGGGGGACTGCAAACACTGCTACCTGTAGGCACATGCAAGTACACCATAGGAGGGAACCAGGGTATCACAACCAACATGGTGCTACAGATGTAACCGAGACACATACCGTGAACACATCACAATGCATGCTGCACCTGCACTACATGGTATGACTGGTGCATGTCGACAGTACACAACCTATGTCACATACACATCTCTCAGTATTCACACGCAGCCACTGCAACATACACATCCCTCACTATGCATACACAGGTAATATTACATACACCTCTCACTATGCTGTTCACCCTGTGCATCAGAATATTTGTGCATAACCCTGCACCGATGGTGTAGATGACAGGGATGCGGCACAGGCTTCATCATATGCACAGGGTGATATGTTTGCCAGGGGCATAGGCTGCACCAATGGATAACATCATGTGTGTGTGTAAGGGCCGGTGAGTTGACTGGACATGTCTGTGCAGAATGCATGTGGATGTTGTGGAGCCCTACAGTTGTGTTTGCTGTGTGCGTGTATGTGTGTACACAGCTCTGCCATTTGTGATGCCTACACGGGGTATAATTGACAGCCCCAGATTGTCAGAGCAGGTTGTACAGCTCACTGTGTCCGTCCACGGCCACGTGACCTGTGCCTGCCTGGGGTTGCAGGGGCACTACCAGGTGGAGGTACAGAGTGGCTACTGTCTGACGACACATGTCCGCTGGAACCGTGTCCCCGCTGAGACCGTCCAGGGCCACGTCCACGTGGCCTGCTGTGTCCTGGTGTTGACAGTGCAGCACCAGCTGCACTGCTACTGCTACCGGCACTATGGGAGCGGGCATGTGAGGTGGCACGCTCATGTCGACCTACACTAGGTGGTGTTGCTGGCCTACGTCCACGTGGCCTATACCTCACTCCTACCAGGTGTTCAAGCACAGACAGCTCCCGCCTCGCGGATTGCCATGCCTCGGTCAAGGATTCCGACCATTTCACCTAATCGCCTATTCAGAACATTAGCAATCTGCTGTTGAGCATTTGCCAATGCCTGGAAGTTGTCATTTAGGGTATGGATAGCAGCCCTCTGCAGCCTCTGCCCTTCTCTGTTCTGCTGTTCAGCACGTGCCTGTGCCGCCATTACAGTCTGGAACATGCGTCTGGTGATACCATCTGCTGTGCTCTGTCCTGCAGGCGCATGTCTGCCAGAGGTCCTCCTACGAGCAGCACCGGCCACATACCTGTGTGGCACATCTGCAGTCATTACACTGACACCATGGTGTGTAGATACACCTTCTGTAGCCACCACACGTTCCTGTTCCATGCTAACAGAAGCTGACTGTCCTTCCTCTATGGCCACTGGTGATGCGGTATGTGTTGGCAGCCGAACTGTGTGCGGGGAAGAGGGGGACATATCTGGGATGGTAACCATTGGCACAGATTCAGCCCCTGACAACCCTGCCTGTACCTCATGCATATGTTCATCACCGCTAGTATCTGTGGGGACACTAACATCAGATGGACCGCAGGAGGGTAACGCACCTACATCACCTGTGAATGCAAAGAAATACTGTAAAGTTCAATAGACACAGACACACACACACACACACACACACACACACACACACACACACACACACACACACATAAACACACACAGACACAGACACACACAGACACACACACACAGACACACACACAGACACACACAAACACAGACACACACAAACACAGACACACACAGACACACCATGCATGTGATTTGTCAGATGGCATGCAGCATGCCTGTGATACAGCAGAGGGCATGCAGCTCAGACATTAATAGTGTTAGTAAGCATACCTCCCTGGGGTGCACACTACAGCAAGCAGGTGTCATATCAGTAGCCATGCAGTTCACACAATCATGGTAGTATGCATGCATCCCCGTGATACACCATGTGGCCCAGAACAGGATAACAGTACACATGGCTGATGTGACCTTGACATGTAATCTGCTGACATGTGCATTAACATGCATACATGTTTGACACAATGGTGTCCTGACACATGTACAGCATCATAATGGGCTTCACATTGCAGTGTTGTGTGTATGCCCTACAGATAGAATGCATGTTTAGCAAATGTGCATGAGCATGGGAGGGTAGTGTGAGCCGTCTACATTGCTATACAGTGTGAAGTACAGACACTGTGCCATTGCATGGCAACATGAGGCATCTATGTTGCTGTAGAATGCATAATATGTACACATTGCATAGCCATAACTGCAACACAGTCGTGATGTTCAACAGATCGTATATGGTAGACTTCAGTGACACCTCCAGTAGCTGTGCACAGGCTTTTAGGTTGTCCAGTTTACCACATCAACTGTATAATCGGTCAACTAAGGCTATAATTGGACCATGTGTGGACAATGTGCAACAGGGTGTATACACATCCCAAGTACTGTGTGGCTACATGTCTCTGGCCATCCCCCATGGCCATGTGTGCACATGTGTTGGCCAATTGTGTGTGATGGGCATCTTTTCTACATGTCTGTGTTGTCCCATATGCAATACACCCATAGATGTCAGATATGTCACAATCCACAGGGCTATGCAGACAACGGGTTGTATGTTTGGTATGCGGGGTATAGGTCATGCGATAGTGTGACAATATTGCAGACAGAACACTACATGTCTGGGACATGTCAGGTGGCACATCACAATGTGTGCACCCAATGCAGGGGCATATTACACAATGGTGACACCTGTGGGCTGCTCAAATCACAGCTCACTGTGTGGTACTGTGTGCGTACCACACATCTTGTTCCAATGCATACTACATATGCCTCCATTGTAGAACACCTCCACCGTGGTATGCACAGCTGACCACACATGTCACAATGACAAGTACTGTGGTTTCAAGTTGGTGTATCATTACGTTTGTATATATTGCACATGGGTGGCGTGTGTGAATGAAGGGTGGTGTGACCTGCATATCATGACTGGAACAAACATCAGGTGTGCAAGTGTTAACTGGCCACATGGCAAATAGATCTACACTGTAACATGCCTGATACTGATGACAGTCTCACCTGCAACAGACCCATGTCTGTGCGGCATGCCAGAGGTACCTGTATAGGGGTGACACACCAGTATGAGCATTATCCATGACTGTATGACAGCCACAGGTTGCACTGTGCATGTGAACACATTCACCTGTGTAATAGCATATAGTATGCACATGTGTGCATACACAACGTAGCATACTGTAGTATGCAGCATGTGTCCACATACCTGGCATATGTTGTTACTTTACATAATGTACAGTGACACATGCAACTACATGGGATATAATAGCCATATGTGCAGTACTGACTTACCAGGCAACTCCAGGCTCATTGGTTGGGAGACACCCACCTCCACGATGGCAGCTAGTGTTTCTGGATGCTGTTCGCTGGGTGTCCCCAGACTGGCCAGTAGCTCCTCGGTGTGTGTGAGTGGGGGCTGGGTTGGTGGCCCACCACCTGTTCCACCTTGTTCCCTGGCGATTGCAGTGGCACACTGTTTTGCATGTCGTATCAGGTCCATGCAGTGTCTGCGCACCTGCTGGTAGGTGCGGTTATGGCCACCCACATCATTCACCCTTCTGCGTAGATCCTGCCACAGGTCATCCCACTGCTGGGCATGCTGTGGCACATGGCTGAACAACAAGTCATAGTTGTCATGGAGCTGTGGGATGAGGACATCATCCTCCTGGCGGGTGTATGCTGGGAGGCGTGTACGAGGCATTATCTTTAAGACATAATGATGGTGACAGGTCACAGTTTCAGAGATGTACAGAGATACTGCTGCACATACATTTCTATGACATCTACTACATCTGCACAGTTATCTTTGCAAAGCATCATGACACTGACACGACTGCCGTGTTTGTGTCAGACATGTCACACCCATTATGCATTGGATCCATTACAGTGTTCATACTCCATGTAAATGCTGTCTTGCTGTGGGCATGTCTATTTGCCTGCACTTGTGTTCTTACCTATCTGCACATGCCTCGATGTGTCCACAGTACTACTGTTGACCTGGATGCTGTGTATATGTCACATATCAACACAGACACAGCCGTAATGGACTTGAGCAGTGACAATGCACACATACGCATGGACACCTGTACATGCATGTGTTTTGCCATATACATCTACACAGCACTGTACAACTGTTCAACATCCTGCCACGGATCGCCTGTATTGCACATGTGATAGACATGGGACAATGGCTAGTCATACGACATTCACAGGGATGGTCATCAACCATAGCATGTGCCGGCATGGTTTCCACACTGTAACAGACAGCCATTGTGCCACCGCAAGGTGCATCAGTGCCACATTACTGATCCAGTCAGTTGATAGTACATCTACCATGCGGCCATCACACCATGTATGACTGGGATGACATGTGCAGCTTTGATGGACAGGGTTGCATGGTATGGCAGGAGTATGTCACATATATGGCACAGGGATCTGTCCAGCCTGTGGTGATCCTAGTATTAGGACGGTGGCTATCCATGACATATGTCATATAGATCAGGATATGGACATGTAGCATGTCCATCATCATGGTGTAGCAAATGTCCTTCTGCAAGGTAGACAGCATGCTGCATAGTGGAGGTGTGGATTGTGAAGGCTGGTATCGCACATCCATGCATAGCCATTACCCCTTACAGGTGGTATGTGATCCAATATTGGTCACCACAGTGCTGTATATGCCTGTCCAGTGATCTCCGTGCTCATGGATGGCACCCTGACATGACATGGGTACCTCATATGACTACCTAAGGGGCCTGGAGACATCACCATGTCGGGGTGCACTGCACAGCACCATCCCTTACACAGTGTCCATAATGTTGACCACAGCCTAGGTAGTAGTTTATGGGTACAGGGATGTTCACCTAGTGGTGACACTGCTGGTATCATCCATCAGACTGTGCACATATGTCACACACCTCACCCACACAGCCCATTCTGTATGTTGTTCACAACACTGACACAGCTATACTGATAGGTCATGGCCATTCACAGCCTTACATACACAGATGCCTAACATATGTCTGTGTGGTATGGGCTACAATGAGGGTGGGGTACAACACATTAACCCTGTTTTACTGTAGCTGGCACTGATGTGCTGTGCACATGTCACTCTTGCACCTTTTGTAGTTGTGAGTCTGTCAACAGGCCACTGGTGGAACACTCCTGTGACATGCAAAGGTATTTGTAATCAAATATCCGTGCTGTCTTGTACACCTGTACTGCTAACATCTACAGTGCTAATGGTTCATGGACATGCACACCATACTCAGCAGGGTTATAGTGCAGTGCCATCCTAAATGACTGTCATCACCACTTGTGGGTTGATATTATCCAACACCCTATCTGTATTGTATGGTCATGCTAGGCACTTGTTCAGAACTTGTGAGCATGTCATGAGCTACTGATTACTATAGCGCCCATTCCACACCATTTCCCACAGGTACACTGGCTGTCCTACACTTCCCAGCTTGCTTAAGGTATGACAGCTGTTGTACACATGTAATGCACATATCCTGTGGGACATGGTTGTATATACAGGCATGTCCAACTGTCACGTACCAGTGCTACTGCCTGTCTATATGAGGGATATGTCGTACATGTGGAAATAGAGCAATTGTCTCATGTACACATTCAATGCTCACCTCCCAACATACGGCACTACAGCCTGTGGGGGATGCACTTCTGCAGCCGTGCTGGGCCCATAGCTCTCAGGTGTACCTCATTACGAGGAACATACCTCATTTGGGGTTCTAAAAGGTGCATGTTCCTCAAGGTTCCACATTGGAAGGGTCTGTCACACATTCATTGTTGTAAATAGTTTACCTGCTAGCCATGGCTAAATAGATGGGAATCATATTAATTCATTGGAATATCTTTTTTATAGGTAAGACCAGCCTATTTTAGCCATCATATGCCCTTCCTAGTTGACGCTGTTAGTAAGCCAGTTGTAAGTGTTCCACATTTTGCCCATTTGTCACACAGTATGATGGCTAATGTTCCTCAGTTTGGGGACAGGTGGCTGACAGCTATGGCTGGGGGTAATGCTGTCGCCAACCCTGACTGCACCTGACAGTCATTTGGGGATGTGTAACATTCGCAACACACCCCACCCATCACATAGTCTCACATGATCTACACCACTGGCCACACCTACGAGGACAACTTGTGCAGTGCCTCCATACTCACTGTAGGCACCAGAGGTAGCCCCCATCATGGAAGACAACATCACCAGCTTATAGCCCACAGACTCATGTGTGCCCATTACATACAGCCAATAGTGAGTTATAACATTCACAACACACCAGTCATCGCTGACTCTGTAGGGAGTCACACTGCAGTTCCACACAGCAGGCTACTCAAGGCATTAGTCGCTTACATCTTGCTGTCGGGTAACTGCTTCTGCAACATAACCTATGCACCCATGCCACACCTCACCAGGTACGATATGTCTGTCATTCGCCATGTTAGTGTGACTGCCCTGTGATGCCACTTCACAGACTACGTGTGCAGGGACATGCAATAGCTCACCAGTCTTATAGCCCTGAGGGTGTGGGCCTAGCCCTGGGGAGCATTTTGCATTTGTCCGGACATGATACCACTGTACAATGACCGACTGTGTCACTTCAACAGTTGCCTATGCTCCTATTGTCATTCCACAGGTATGTGGTATCTGTCCGCTATGACTGTCCTGGTCAAACACAATGCTGTGGCACAGATGACTTGCACCTGTCAGCCCTGGGAGTACATCTCACATGTAAGGCTCTTGCTGCTTCTATACTGCCTGTCTTGCACAGTTTCCAATAACTGTCACCGGCAGGGCGGTAACTGGCAGGCACGACATGGGGTCATGTGACACAATGCTTGCATCTTCCTCTGTGACGCACGCAGGCAAGGCACACCTTATAATGCACTACTCAAACATCTCTGCAGTGACTGGGACCTGCCTCTAGGCTCTGCAGAGCACACCTGCAATGACAGGTTATAGACAGACCATACCTTTCAGGCACATACCTGGACCGGCACACCCACAGCTGAGGGGTTCCCATATCCCACTATGTTTTGCACACATTCTGGCAAGTCGCTTAGCACAATGCATCAGAGGTGCTCCACGTGCAACTAACTGTGTCCAGGACCGCTATACACATTGTAACAAGCGACAGAGTCAACATCATACCCCACGGGTAACATACCTTCTATGTTGGTATAGTGGACAGTGGGCCTCAGCTACTACTGATGTGTGACTGACACTACCCCACACTTCACTGGGATAGCCACTCATGTACCGACACATCCATGAGTCATACCCTCCGCTCTGCTGGATCAACCCATACACCACCTCCAAGACCTACATTACCCTTGGCATGAACACTACCACCATGTGACTGGTGTTACACACCTGGGGTTATCCCCTCATTGGTGGATTCCAAACATATGCTAATCGACCTTGTTAGCCACATCCCGGCAACACACCCATCACAGCATACACAGTACATGTGTACTACAACACCTACTACAGACGTCTGCTGACAGCGGTTGTTAACATCATGACACCTGTGCAGATGGACAATGCACATACAAATGCTGACACATACCCCAGTGCACTTCATTAGCATGTACACAACTGCATGGATCATGCTATTCCACACAGAGCCATGGTGGTACACACCAGATAACAGACGCCACTCTGGTGGTCATGTTCCATGGACATATGATGTACAACAACAGGTGTAGGCTGTTGCACAGTGGTGTACATTCCCATGTGTGGGGTGGCTCACTGGTCAGCCGTGGTGGGGCCATAGGGTCCCTCATCACATAGGTTCATAGGTTCATAGGTTCATACTAGGCTATCTGCCCGAGGGCATTTACAAGCCTAGCCCATCGTTTTGTGGCTTACGCCACCCCTTTAGTATGGGGAACTATACCCATTATTTTGCTGTGCCTCTGTCGAGCAGTGACACTGAGGTAATCCCTGGGGTATATCTGCGATCTCCCATCCATTGGTCAAGATTTCTCTTGAACAAGGCCAGCGAGGTGCTCTGCCTCACATGTACCGGGATTCTGTTCCACAGCATAGGGAGTCTTTGGGTGATGAATCTATCCCTCCAGCACGTCCTATTAATAGCCGTGTCGAGGTTTAAGTCTCCGCCCTTGTGGCTCTGATGGATCTAGATTTTTTGAGGTGAAGCATATTCATCAAATCTGGGTTTGACATGGCCTTGTATGTTAGGCAAAGGTCACCTCTGAGCAAGCGGGCGACTGAATAGAGCTGGAGTTCTTTCAGTTGGGCAGCATAGGATAGATTTTGAGACCCTTTATCCTTTTGGTGAGGAACTTTTGTGGCCTCTCCAGCTGCTGCAAGTGTCGGGTCAGATACATTCCAAATGGGGCATTGTACTCAATCATTGGTCTGATGAGTGATGAGTAAAGGGAGACTATAACCTCCCTTGATCTAGATGAGAATCCTTCATGATAAGGTGGGCAATGTAGAAGGTCTTCCTAACTACTTTAGCTACATGGGTGTCGAATGACAGACTACTATCAACCTGGGTCCCCAGGTCCCTGATAACTTCTTCTGTGCTCAGTGGATTGCCTCCTATTTGGTAGCTAGGGGTAACCTTGTTTTCCCAAAGGGTATGACTATGCATTTTTTGGCATTTAACTTTAGGTCGTGGCTCTGGCACCAGTTATCCGTTTCTGTGAGACCCTTCTGAAGGATATCTGTGTCAGATGTGTTTTCTACTATGGCCCAGTTTGCAGTCATCTGCAAACTTTGTCAGCCATAACCCTCCTGTGTTTGCTTGTACTTCAGAAAAGTAGATGCCAAACAAGAGTGGGCCCAGGACTGAGCCCTGTGGGACACCACTTGTGACAGGCTTTGAGTCTGACATGGCGCCAGCAACTCTGACCCTGTGGGTTCTGTCACTCAGCCAGTTTGCAACCCATCTTGTGATGTATGGGTTAACATTTAAGCTGATGAGTTTTTCAATGATACCAGTGGGGTATTGTATCGAAGGCCTTAGCCAGATCGAGGTAGGCTGTATGGACTGCCTTTCCTCATCAATGGCTTTGGTGACTGTTTCAAAAGTCAACCAAGTTTAAATGGCATGATCTGCCTTTGACAAAGCCAAACTGGGTTGGATCCAAAGTCTGCAAATTCCCAATGTCTTTATTTATGAGGTCCATTATGATCCTCTCCATGGCTTTGCAGATAAGGCTTGTCAAGCTAATGGGCCGGTAATTACCAGGGTCGGTGGAGGCACCGCCTTTGTGAACTGGGACCACAGTTGCAGTGCGCCACTCCTGGGTGCATCCAGAGGTAAGACTTTGATTAAACAGCTGTCCTAGCTGTGGGTTTAATTCCTCATTGAGTTCATGGAGCACACAGCCGGGGACACCATCAGGTCCCATGGATGCTGTGTTTTTTGCTTTGGAGAGAGCAGTTCTCACTTGGGCGCTGGAGACTCCAAGACTAGCTATGTAAACATGACTGCCACACATTCCGGGGTGTACCACCAGGCATTATGATGGTATGTCAGTATTCAATGGCAACACCCACATCTGCTGTCACATACAACAGTCACTCAGGAACATTGCAGACCCAGGTGCTGTTGGCAACATGCTGGAGGATGGATTCAATGCTGACAGTACACCCTCTCACTCACTACAGGGCCGCAATCCATACAAGAACATTGTGGTGTCCCTGTGGTCACACCTACACAGTACTGACCTACACTCTATATGTCCTAGGACACTGGCCCCATGTCACCTTCCAATGTCCCAGGCTGTGATGTCCACCAACCTCTGAATTACATGTCTCCCCACTAGGCCACCATATTCAGTAATAGCCTTGTTTCAGACATTGTAGCCCCTGAATGGCACACAGCAGCATTTATCACACTACACACAGGTGGCACCGCATTGCACGAGTGGGACTATAGTCCTACACACCTGACTGGACTGTTCTGCATGGCTATGGGGCACATCATCAAGGACGTCATTCACAGAGACATTGTTGGGCTCCCGTCCTTTGCTGCCACCTGAGTTGGGCTTGTTAAGGCCAGAGCATGTCCCCTACACATGGTGGACTCCTTTCATACAGTTACCAGGGCAGTTGCTGATGGTACGGGAGTCCACACATCCTACATTGTCCTCTCATTGCCTTTCAGCACCATTCCCCATTCTGGTATTGACAACATACACATCCACCTGCACATCATACCCTGTGTCTCAGGATGTTATGCTATGTGGCTCATGGACAGGACACACAGTGAGGCCAGCATACCATAGTACCTACTACATGTCAGGTACATTTGGCATACCACGGTCCTCAGTCATGGGGCCCCTCATGTTCAGTATATGCTTCCCTGTGGAACAGGCTGGCACAGGGGACTTTCCCTGCCTAGCTTTCAAACCCCTACATACCAAGCGCCATGATTGCTCCACCAGCTGATACTGACTCCAACCATACAGGTGTCACTGTGACAGATACATACTATGACTATCATGGCATCAAGCTGCATGACACAAGGTGCATGCACATCACCTTTGCATTACACCATTCACCCACTGACTATCACATGGATGGTAGTCCCCTACATACATATCACATTGTACATGTTTGCAGTACACACATATGTCGCACCACTCCTGTGGTTACCGTATTGCCACTGTGGCGTGGATATACTTCTACGTGGCCACACCTATCTGTACTGGGTGTGTAGCTGGTACATAGGCACCCATTGTACCTCTGAACTCAAGACATCTACACACATTCAAGGGTACACCACCCCATTTAGGGTGTACCTTACACAACAGCTACAGCTTTACATGCCACAACATTAACACGCCATGACGTTTACTGAGCTCCGACAGTTTAAATATACGGCTGCACTACGGACACCACATCTGTACACATTTGTATACTCTGCTGATCAGACAGGGCCCATGTCCACAACATTATTGATGGATATACTCCTCATACGCGACATAAGCAGAGGCCACTGTGAGCAACATGCTCATGGATATGTGCACACACGCCACAATGAGTGGGATGTGTTTCTGGGTTACATTCCCAAACTGGACACTCACCATGCTGTGGAACATAAGTCCTATGTACATCACGCAGGGACACTCAGTAGCACTGTCCATGTGATGCCTCCCTTGGTGGTTGGGAGACACATGTAGGCCTGGGATCACTGCAGTGGCTGTACTGTGCAGAGGTGCAGGTGACACCTGGCTCTGCTTTTCACAGGACACTACCCTGGAGAGGTGCCACTAGTGTGAACACTGTAGTTGTGCCTACACATGGACTTGCCAGACTGCATAGTACCCCACTATGCACCTGTGCAGCTATTACATGTCCTTTGTGCATGGTTACTTGGTAGCCCTTCCATTTAGATTAGCTATCATGCTATTACTATGTCCCATACCTACAGGCCATATGTATCCTGTTATTGTACATACCAATAGACGATACCTGTGGTATGCATGATATGCCTGTTATGCTGTGTAGAATATCTGTCATATCTACCTATAATACTATACATTATACATATTTCACATAGTATCCCACAATGCAAAGCATACTTGCACAGCAGGACCACCTTACATATGTCATTAATGTTATATGCCCATACACATGCGTGCTGTGACAGTATATCAACATATACTATCCCCTGCTATGGCACGTCCTTGTTGGACATACCCTACCACTGACGGCGGGTTGTATGGCATTGTTCTGTTTAATGCCCTCATGTAGCATCCCTTGTGGTGTCTGTGATGTGTACCTTGTGTCCCACTGCTGGACGCACAGTTTCTACAAGCGTTAATATGCTCAGCAAGACATCACTACATACATACCTTTCCCCACTTTATGCATTACGGACACGTTTAATTAATGCAAACCAGGCTATACATACAGTAAAACTAATTAATACAGATCATGCTATACATAACCTTACATATCGGGCATTCTACATACCTTGTTGTCATTACGGCGTTTCGTTTCTATCTCTCTCACAGTGTTTCAACTGTTATTCAGTATGAGCATACGGTTTGAATGTCTGGCAAGTCATCCTTATATACGTCGATACCTGAAACATGTGGATTCATCCCGCCAATTGGTGTTCCTGAGTGACTAATTACTTGCATATCAGCTGTGCAGCTACTCCATTCGCCAATTACGCGGCGACAGTGGGGTATAATTGGATTCTCCACTTGGGCGTTGCCTATTTGCCCTACCTTCGGGGAGACGGTCTGTATTGTGTTTTGTTATGTGTAACTGCAACTGCTATGCATGGAGACAAGTATAGTTTGGATTCATGTCCCCCATGGATTGTGTGTGACAGGTAGAGTATTTGGTTCAACATGTGGGTGTACCTGTCATCCCGACGTCTGATAACGGAGTATTGCAATCAAAACCTGTAACATGGCTGTTTGTTCCATTATACAACACCTGCAATTTTGCATGACGCCTTTAATTGTGTCTCTCACACGGTATGTTGAGGATTCTGCAGATGTAATTGACTGACTGGATGTTTGTGCTGCTATTACAGTTTGTATTGCTTTAGTTTCTAGTGTGGGGGATGTCGGTGGTTGTACGTAACATATAAGGTTTGTGGGCCTTGCATTTATACATAATCTGTATATATGTGTGTGGGCTCCGTCCCTAATTAGAGAGCTAACAGTTAGTAGACTTATGTTACGGGATTGTACGTTGGGCCATTATTAACTGGTTTCTATATCATCTGCAGGTGAGCTTGCTACTTGTATACCTCCATAATTGCAGTGATATATCAGGGGATATGTGTACGTGACAGCTATCCCTTGTATTTCTGTCCCAGATATTTGCAGTCATTGTGGTTGTGTTGTTATATTTTGATTGCATTTTTGAGCACGATATGTCATTGTATTTTTTAGAAATTTGGTAATATGTTAGGGATATTATAGTATCCAGGTGTACTAAACATAATATTATGTTTAATATTTATGAGCTTGAGTCACTGGTTTATATAACCAATCATGGAATTGTATGTCATATATAAACACCTCTATTTTTGATTGGTTCTATGGTTATACACTGAAGAAGGCTGGTTTGAATCCGGGCCGAAACCGGTATGTGGAACTTACTTGGTGTTTGAGTAGTTTATTCATAACTTAATAAACTACCATCCACAGTCCATCCTTGTTGCTGGCGTTTTTTTCTTGCTATCTAATTGTTCTCAGCCGTGCAACTCCCTACGTGCAGGAAATACTTGGTTGGTCTCATGGTGCTTCACTTCCTGCTGGGGGAATCATTTGGACTGTGTCGGCGTGTTCGCTCTACCGTTCAGGTCTCTATGTATTTCTAATTTGTTCAAGCTCGTTTTTTGGCTCATTTTCACATTTGAGCCTGTTGATTTCAGGACATATCGTGTTCAAAATATTGGTTCGTTTTTATGCTTTAAGCGGATCCTTTTCTCTTGGGTAAATTGTGTCGTCAATAATTGTGCACAAAGCGCCATTTTGTTTCAACGGTGCAAACTACATCGTGGCTGGGATTAACCATTGAGTGGCTATAACAATATATACAGTGGTATGTCTACTTCTATCTGTTTTTCACATTAATATCAGCAAACGAAACTCATGGTATTCCAAACGGAGTAACGTTTACGGCCATATATTTTGGACAATTACTGTATGACAACTGTGCATTGTGCACAAAGAACATTTTGAATTTCTTCCATGTGTGTTTATCATTTGTGTTACTAACGGGATATAGTCGGTCAAGACTTTATTTTCATCTACATCCTAGCGACTGGTGCTACCGTGAGCTCTCTGACTTTTAACAGTGATACATTTGTTCTAACGCAGTTTAGGGGCACAGTATGGAACTGTTACTTGACTGATGCTGACTTTCAAAGGGGCCGTAAAGTGATTTGATATCTATCTACACCTTATATCATCATTGGTTGTATGGAATTTATCGTACTGAATAGTTAAAATATTTATATGGTGAATCATTTTTATGGGCAGTTAATACATTACTATCATTCATTAAGAAAGCTGGATTTTTTTGCATGGCCGCTTTATTATCTATGTTACCAATGGCATTTATATGCAATTATTACCTAATTATGGTCTTCTTTCAGGCACAGTAATTGATGGCATAAAGTATTATTCAGGGCATTTACTATTTACAATAGTGCCATTATTTGTTATATGTATTCTTTGTTTTCTAGCGATCATTGCTGAAAGACATGTATATGTACATTAAGTGCATTTATACAACTGTTTTGATGGTATGCAAATGAATATTATTTGTAGCCTATGTTTAAAACATTATAAATGCAATAAGTTTCTATAACAATTTAAAACTATATTGGCACTTTCTCACTTATATTGATTATTAATATAAGTTGGAGATGTATCATTGTACGTTCTTCTCAATCACTACTTTTTGTTAAAACAACAACTAGTGATGAGCAATATTTTGGATATTGCCAACTGATGAATACTGTGAACTTATTGTGTTTTTCATAAGCATTGGGGTTCAAACATCCATATTTATATATTATGCTTCATTAGTGGTTACTTCAGGGACATACAAGCAAATATATATTCTGCCTTTTTACATATAACCAACAAATAATATGAATCATGTTAATCCACTTTTTTATACAATAATAATTTGGGATTAGTAGTGTGTATATATATGTCAACAATTAGTTGATAAATATCAGACAATTAATAATTTGTTTGTTACAATGACTAATTCTATTATACTGCTGTCCATACACTAGGTACTTATAGAGGTTATTTGAGGGGGTAGATATTACTTATGAGTACCAATATAACATATAATACCAGCTTTTTGACATACTATTTCTTAGCAACAAATTTGGTCTCAAAATATCTACAAGAGAGTTGATTAAATTTTGAAACGTCATTGAATTTCCTTCAGCTTTTACAAAAAGGTCGAATATTAGAACTTTGAGACCACTAATAAAAATTTTTTTACAGGATTTCTTGATTGAGTCTATTGGGTATTTGGGTGCCAAACATTATTTTCATTTAGGACTTTGGTTCATTTTATTATACCATTATTGTCCTGTATCTGACGTGGAGATAGTGTGCATTATTTATGCATTCACTATAATGACCATTATTGTCTAGGATTTATAGGACGTGATAATAACTTATATTAAAAAACAGATTAAAATTATGGATCTAAACCAAATACTTTTGGATCTATCATCAGATAAGGATGACCTTGCACCTTTTGGCATTGGCAATGAAACCATGGTTTCTGGTAGTACTATTTCCATCAAACCAGAACAAAAATGTGAAACACTTTTTGCAAACTTAAACAAAAATATGAAAGCTTTGAGATCTAGTGTTTGGCATCACAAATTACTGAAGGCATATTTAGCCAAGGGAATTTGTCCAAGAGGTCTCAGAGTCAAAATTCAACCACTTGTGGGAGATCCTGATGATAACCTTATGACTGAATGGTCTAAAATTCAACAGGAATATTCAATGAAGTTTGTTAGCTCCTTATCTGATTATTATACCAGAACTATTGATACAAAGACCAACTTAGTTCTTGAATCCATTCAAGAATGCAACTATTATCAAAATGAGACATTTTTTCCAGCTTTGTTATCAAAACTAAGTAGTGAATTATTGAGTTTTGAAACTATTTTGAAGGAGAGAAAAATTTAAAAATTTTCTCGTGATCTCATGGACTATGAAAAAGGGCAACCTTTCAAAAATGTCAGACATGTCAAATTTCAAGAAGGGCATATTAAAACTAATAATAGATATTCATCTAAAAGGAAACGCCCGAGATCCATACTTAAAACAAAGGGTATCAATGCAGAATCAACAGATTATGATACATCATCAGGGACAGACACGGAGACACAGTCCACTTTGAATTCCCCAAACCCCAAACGGAAAAACAATATATCCCCTTTAGGGAACATAGAGGGAGGAGGGGTGGCAGGAAGCACAAAAAAAGTTACAAGTCTGGAAAACCTGTTACAAATGTTGTCGAACAAGTAAACAATGTACATAATATTTCTAAAATCACATTAACAGCTGAACAAACATCATTATTAAATAAAGGACTGTCTTTCATTCCTGGGTTTTTTGTGTCTGAGGATAATTTCACAAAGGACTTATTTTCATTTTGTAGATTAATGAATCTTAAGTTATTTTTTCAGGACAAGGAAAATGGTGGTTCAACACAATCGGATTTCTTTAAATACCATAGTTCATCATTTACACCCCCCATGCACCCTACTGTGAATTTATTTTTACGCAGTGTTCTAAATGAATTACATTTACAATACAATCATGGTTTGCCTATGTGTAATAATATGACAGATGTTGAGCAGTCTTGTTTGGAAGAACTAGTACGTAACAAGGATTTGGTGATTATCAATGCAGACAAAGGAGGGGCAGTGGTTGTGTTAGATTGGAGTCATTATGATAATGAAGCTTATAAGCAGTTAAATGATGCTCGGTACTACACCAAGATGCCACTGGACCCCACACCAGTTTTCAAAAAACAAATTGATGAATTTTTACATTCAGCTTTTGATAATGGCATCATATCCAAGAAAACATTGAACCATTTAACAATTCCTGACCCCATTAGACAATACATCTATTTTCTACCAAAAATACACAAAGACTTTTTCCATCCACCAGGCAGGCCTATTGTGTCAGGCATGGGCTCACTCACAGCACCACTTTCTGAGTTTTTGACTATGTATTTAAGACCTTTATTACCTTATGTGAGATCTCGCATACAGGACACTACCCAATTTTTGAGTATTGTCGATGAAATGCAGTTAGATTCAAACTGGTGGCTCTGCACTTTGGATGTGAGCTCATTGTATACAAGTATTCCACACTGGGCCGGACTTGATGCTATTGAATTCTGGTTACATCAATCCAATATGTATCAACCAGGATTCAATACTTTATTGTTAAACATAACCGAGCATGTATTGACCAAAAATGTTTTCTTTTATAATCAGGAATGTTTTTTGCAAATTAATGGTACAGCCATGGGGGCATCTTTTGCCCCCATATATGCTGACCTATTTATGGCTTATTTGGAACACATTATGATCTATGATGTTACTCATAACCTTTTTTTGCCTGACATTGACATCTGGCGTAGATATTTGGATGATTGCTGGATGGTGTGGAGATCGGACATCCCATATCTCCTTGAATTTGTAGAATATCTGAATGATAACAAATGGGGAATCAAATTTACCATCAGTTATGATCAAAAATCTATAACTTTTTTGGATGTCTTGGTAACAAGGAATATGGACAATACTTTAAAAACTGAAACTTATAGGAAGTTTCCTGAGTATAATACCATTCTCCACGCCTCCAGCTTTCATCCAAAACACATTGCTAAAAACATTCCTAAATCTCAATTCATTAGAATGAGAAGAAATTGCTCTGACAATGTTAGTTTTGGTCATCATGCTCAAGATTTGTGTACCAGGTTTAGAAATAGTGGATATAATTCAGGTTATGTTACAATGGCTTTGAATCATGCCTCAGGTTTACATAGATCAAACTTGTTAAAATATAAGCCAAAACCAAATAAGACTAGCACATTACGTTTCACTACCACATATGGTAGAAACATCTAATACCTTTATTAACATCATTAAGGCAAATTGGAATATACTTGAAGCAGATGTTAAAACTAAATCTATTGTTCCCAACACATGTTCATTTTCATTTCGAAAAGGTAAAAACTTAGCGGGTTACTTCAATCATTACAAACATCATTTTGAATCTTCTCTATCAAACATATATCAAACAACCATTTTGGGTGATAGACTTATAGGTTGTTTTCCTTGTGGTCACTGTGTTAATTGTAAACTCATAGCAAAGACAAAAGAGTTTACCAGCAGAAACAGCAATAAGGTATTTGATATAAAATATTTTGCCAATTGCAACACAGATTGGGCCATTTATATGGCACACTGCAGCTGCCATTCATTTTATGTTGGACAAACCTCTCGACCAGTCAAGCTACGGATATCAGAACATTTGAGTGACATTAGATGTAAAAAAACATCTAATGCATTATATAAACACACACTGATACATAATAAGGCACAATTTTGTTTTACAATAATTGACAAAATTATTGGTGACAGAACCAACAAAGGGGGTTGGCACACCAAACTTGATCTAAAAGAAAAAAAGTGGATCACCAAACTTGGTGCTCTACTCAATCCAGGATTAAATGAATACTTATAAAATATTGTAAATTTACTGATATATATATTTTGATTGTATTTTTGAGCACGTTATGTCATTGTATATTCCTTAGAAACTTGGTTATATGTTGGGGATATTTATCCAGGTGTACTAAACATAATATTATGTTTAATATTTATGAGCTTGAGTCACTGGTTTATATAACCAATCATGGAATTGTATGTCATATATAAACACCTCTATTTTTGATTGGTTCTATGGTTATACACTGAAGAAGGCTGGTTTGAATCCGGGCCGAAACCGGTATGTGGAACTACTTGGTGTTTGAGTAGTTTATTCATAACTTAATAAACTACCATCCACAGTCCATCCTTGTTGCTGGCGTTTTTTTCTTGCTATCTAAAAGAGCCTGTTTGCCATGGGTTGCCACCTTTTCATATGGTCATTGTTGGACACTTGTGGGACACAAAGCGGTGTTTACAGGCCAACACGTAGCCATGGTCAGTACACAGGTAGCACATACTTTTATCCTCACTACATACCTATTGTTGTGTGACTTTGGCTACTTAACATATTGCATGTAAAATTTAAGTTTCTTACATACAGGCATAACTATTAAATACGACTGTTACATTATATATGGGACATATTTATGTCCTACCATCTCGGACATTTGCCCTTTGTACTGTTTTATGTCAGGACACACCTGCCCAGGGTGGGGCTGTCCCTCCTACTGTGGGACAGGTAGTAACCGTATGCCTACGGCTAGCTATACCCACATCTACCGTACTGATCTGCCTCTGACTTGGCACTAACATACACATGTTGCGGACACACACACACATTACAGTCACACAGAGACGCACACGGCACCCTCAACGCACACTTACACAGACTACGGCACTCACAGACACAGTTGAACACAGTACCTACGTGGACCACAACACCGGCAGCGGTGACTAACTGTCCCTTCATATCATCATACTATTACTCGCAGATGTACTGTTCTGGTACTGTGTTCTATCGGTCTTTCAGCCTCGTGGTTACGCATGTCGATATGTTACACATTCCATGGTTGGCGGTATCCTATTTATTTGTACCTCCAAGATGTTATGAATGTCGTTGAACTATCTATTATATTTGCAGATATCGCTGAATCCATCTATATCACCATATATCCCTCTATTGCCCTTTCTATCTGTATTATATACATGCATATGTGTACATATATATATATATATATATCTGGCGGGGAACGTGACAGGCACACAGCACCACCATATGCTGTAAGACTCATGTACTGTTCAGATGTTGGCATTCCGTGTTCCACTGGCTGTTGTGTTTACAATGTTTGAGGGCTGCCTATGTAGGAGTCACACATTGGGCCACCTATACATTACAATTTACAGGTGGTCATGTTTGTGTGCCATCCATTTTACTGTGTGTGCAGGTGGAGAGGTGTCAGTCCGTAGGGGCCTACACGGTCAGAGTATGTGCTATACGTTCCCTCTTTGCCAAGGCGTAGGCATATTGGGCACGCCTCCGTCTGCCTACTGGGGCTGGCACAGTGTGTTCATGGTCTGAATCCCTCTGTGCCTGTAATGGCCTTGGCAATTGTGGTGGGCTATGAGGGCCGTCACCATTTTATCCCTGCTGCAGCTGCTTCCACAGGATCATATTATGTAGCATGGCACATACTATGACGATGTGGGCACACATGCCTGGAGAGTACTGCAAGGCTCCACCAGATGTATCCAAGCACCGGAACCGTGATTTCAGCATCCCGAACACACGCTCTATGATGATTCTGGTTTGTGCGTGTGCCTCATTATGGCGTTCTTGCATGGGTGTGTGTGCATTTCTGATGGGAGTCATCATCCACGGCTCCAGTGCATAGCCAGCATCCCCCATGAGATGGCCATGTGGGATGTCCCCCCTGACAAATACCTGATACAGCTGTGAGGCATGCCAGATATGGGAGTCATGGTAGCTTCCAGGGCTGCCAGCTCACACATCCATGATAATGCCCTGGGCATTGTACACGACCTGGCAGTTGATGGAGTGGAATCCCTTGCGGTATATGTAGTGCCTACCCTGCTCACCAGGTGGTGACTTGATTTGTATGTGCGTGCAGTCTATCGCACCCAGTACCTCTGGGTATTGTGCCACATGGTGGAAGTGGCGCATATTGCTGGTCAACTCCTCTTGAGTTCTGGGGAAGTATATCTGCTCATTGGCATGTAGTAACATGGCATCCAGGAACTGGTGTAGTACCCTGGATGCTGATGCCTGTGAGATACCCATTATATCTCCAGTTGGCCTTTGAAAGGTACCTGTGGCCAGTATTCGCAGGCTTACACATACCTTCGTGTCCACTGGGATGGGTTCCCCTCTGTTGTTTCTGGTTCTCAGGCGTGGCCGGCACAGCTCCACTATTTGCTGTAAGATGTCCCTGTCCACCCTGTAATGCTCTACTATCTCCAGGTCATGTAGCCCCTGGTAGGTTACCCTTGGTCTGAACACTCTCCTTCTCCGAGGCCTTTGGTGGTTGTCGGCATCATCCTCCACAACACCGTCAGTCTCTAACACATGCTGATGAATCACAGCTATGGCAGCTCCCAACATGTACATTTTAAAAGTTCCCCGTGTGTTTACACCTATGGTGCGGTGTTTGGGAATACACAGGTGTGTGTTGGGTGCTTTCACACTTTATACTATTGTGCTGTGAACACCGATGATGTCATAGGGTGTGTATGTACGATCGTAGCTACAGGTTATCTTATGTGTTTTACTGCCGGAACTACTATTGTGGTGCCTTTAGTGTTGAATTACATTTGCCTGCCGTGGATTACCTCTTGACCTTCCCTTTACATTTCTGCGCATTGCACCTACCATTTTCTGGTGTGCATCCTGCAGCCTACTTTCATTTGTACTTTCCTGGACCTGGCGTATCTTGTGTTATGTGTGCTACTGCCGGTCTGCTGTCGGTTTGCTTTGCTCTGCTGTGTCAGGTCTCCTATCTTTGCAATCCAATACCTCCCCTCCTTTTTTTGCATTCAAATGCCTCCCCTATCCTGTTTTGCAGGTTTCTGCAAGCAGACTTGTCAGCTGCCGTCGATTGGCCTTCGTGGGTTGATTGGTGTTGATTGCTCATTAGTACTCCAATTACCCTACTTCCGCATTTCCTTCTTTTCTTCCCCTGACCTTCCTGTTTCTGCTATTGTTTGTGGCGCGTGCATCTGATTATTGGGTTTCGGGCACATTTTTATCCTCATACACATGCGCTTTTGGCCACCATGTGTGCTCTCAGCTAAACGATTCCTCCCCACCCCTGTCCTGCAGCTTTGCTTAGCAATGGACAGGCCAGATTTGTAATGCTCCAATGTGCTTACTGCTACGGTGGCACACCCCTCTGCTGATGTCATGTATCTCCTCTGAGCCACTCCTCGGTGTTATACCGCTGCGCCGTATAGTACAACCTTCATCCGGCGGGACATTTGCGATTCAGTTTTATCTACCTCATTTGCATGGCATTGACTACTAATTCATAGTTACCGCGCCGAACACTATCGCAAACCCTTAGCAACCCTTGCACCTTGGTTGTGGTGTTCCATGCCTACCATTGTGTATTATGCTGTAAACCTGATTTCTATTACGTTGCGATTTTATGACATTTTTATATTATTTCTTTATGTTACAGCTTCCGCACACATGCCCTGCGGTTGTGCTGTGCATTACTGTGGACATGACATTAAATGTTGTTATTTACGTGTTGTGCATCTTTTCTTATGCCATTGGCTGTGTATTTCACCATTGGCATATGTTAACGTTGTGATACCTGGGTCTGGCCCTCTTCCATAGCTCCGATGTTCTGTTTGGGAAAATGTAAACCGTGTTTTTGGTTTACATTTCCGTGGGCTTACGCTACGCCTGCACCACTTCATGAATCGCTATATGCCTTCATTTGCATGGTGCGACACTGCACATGGGGTGATTAGCATACCTACGCCAGGGGCTGCGCAGATCTGGTGTACGCCGGTAGTGCACGTGGAATTGGATCATACCTGAATCGCTCGACGGCCATATTTGGTGTTATAACGCCTACGCTATGCATGCGCCTGGCGCAAGCTTCATGAATCCCGGGGTCTGTCTATAAGTGTTGTTTTTAATATTTTCTGTGATTTGAACTCTGTGATTTACTGTGGATATCTATTTAGTATTTTCTTGTTATTTTATTATTTATTATTAAATACATTTAAACTTTTAGTGTGGCTGGTTCTTGTAGATAGTATCTAACTTTTTAGAGTACTTATATTTATTTGGTGACTGTGTGGGCCACTCCAAAAGGACTAGCCATCTTGGTGAACTACTACCATTTGTATTAGTATTAATATTATACAGTATAATTGGACCCTTTGTTAAAGGCCTTAGAGTAGCTGATTGTGAAGTGTCTGGTGGCAGTGGTAACTATCTTATAGTCTGGGCAGAAGGGGGCATAGCTAGTAGACCTGTGCCAGCCTTTCCCAGGTGTGTGTGTATGTGTGTGCGTGTGTGTGTGTGGGGGGGGGGTGGATGTGTGTGGGTGTGTGTGTGTGTATATGCAAATCAAATCTATCAGTTTATGTGTGTCAGCTACTTGGGGCATGGTCTTGAAGCACTGGGTTTACAGAGATGGTGCTGGAGGACTTGGCTTTGACACTCAGCTGAGGACCTAACCCTACAGCTGTACCAGTGGACAGTCTTATTGGGGATCTGGAGGGAGACAGAGGAGACAGATATAGAGGCATCCAGACCCCAGGCTGAATGTGTTCCCTGTGTGTTTTTAAGGGAAATTGTGCTTAATGCAGAGAGGTCTGCATCTGGAAATACTGAGTGTATACATCTGTATTCCAAGTGCATGTCCCTCTCCAGTGTCAGTGATGAGGATTCAGGCTCCTTGACTACTGGCCCAGTGTGTAGATGACACATACTGGTGCCCATCACATATTGGTAGCAGTGGTGGGTGTCACAGGAGTATTTTCATTCAAGACTGATATCATATATTATTTGCTTGGAAAAAGCAGTTAAGCAGTCACAGCTAGCCTTCACATTCACTAAGTTTAAGTGCATATGATTTACATTAAACTGATTAGTCTGTGTCAAAGGGAACTATTTACTCATAATAAAGCTGCAGGTGTCAGTATCTCACATCTACCTTTAAAAATAGTTTGGGAATGTTCTCCACTTACATATGTAGACAATTCTTCTGTATCACATTTTAGATGGTATGATATATGATTTTGACTTTTTGGTATGAAACCTGAATATCTAAGTTTAGACACGTTAGCATGTAACTGAATAAGGCAAATTATTTCTCTTATCATAGTGATGTTTTTTTTTCAGATTTTGGAAGTCATTACAGTGCAACACCACAATGACTATTTTTAGTGCTAGTCATCTCCTTTCTAACCGATGATCTTGCCAACTATGGGACAAGTAGTGAAAAGATAAATATACAGCTGTTTTGATTAATGTTTATAAAACTGTTTGATCACTGAGATGCTATTTTTACATGCTATCTTTATGAGAAATGTCATAATTAATTTTCCAGTCTCTCTCTCTCTCTATATATATATATATATATATATATATACATATCTCTCTCTCTCTCTCTATATATATATATATATATATATATATATATATTCCATACATAAAGATTTCTTTTACATAAACTCATATAGTTTTTTATTAAATGTCACTGCACAATTTACACATATTTCTTGTTGTGATAGACATGCACTTATTTGAAATTATGCTATCTGCTTCTCTAAATGCTATTAGGCCATGCAGTGTACAGTATAAGGCTGACTGGGTCCATATCATATGAGCGAATAGGAAAAACCGCGAATGCTCACAATTTCGAAATTACCGGAGCTCGAACTTGCTATTGTGGGGGGCTGTGCCCCTCACACCCCCTGCTAAATATATATTCCAACTCTGAGATCACACTACAGTGAGGATAGGGCAAATATTCCATTCTTCACTGTACCGTGATATCAGAAAAAGCACTTCAAGGTCTGGTACTTTCGAGAAAAAAATTCTTAAAACAAAGATATTGTTATTTGTATGTGGAGTCAGACTGAGATCAGAATGTCCACTTAGATTGTGAAACTGCAACATTTATAAAACTGTCAACTGAAAATCAAAAGTACAGCTATCCATTGTTTTCCAAAAAGCAAATATAAAAGCTATCAAAACCATAAGTATATAGTGTCATTGTGACTACAGGCATAAAAAAAATAATATTTCTGCTTAAAAATTATATTTTATGTGTTTTATATGACGTGGTATAAGAAATGCTGAAAAATAATTGTTTATTCATATTCAAGGTGCAGATGCTCTTTTGCCTATGAGGGTAGGAGCATAGCCTAAAATGTTTTAGATGTAATTATATCAAAAATACTTACTGCAAATTTCATAAAAAAATGCATACATACATACTACAAATATTTCAAGCATGGGCATTAATGCACTTCTAGCTTGCCAATATACCAAAACAATTGTTCCCATAATAAGTGTCCAGGCTGTTCTTAAAACTATATTAAGTAGTACTTGCTTTAATGTAATTTGCTAGTCTGTTCCATGCATCAGCTACGCTGTCAGAGAACCAATTAGTACACTTCTGATTCCTATAGAATCTTCGGTACTTACGTATTATCGCAACCACGTAAGTTCCATTTGAAACTACAATGCATACCATTAGGTGAATTAACTGCCAGAATTCCGCACATGTTAAGCACCCCGTAGGAAAGTTATGGTCGTATCCCACATGTGACAAAATCTGCATGTTGTAAACAGCAACTGACACTAACAGAATTAAAAAAATGGTTTACAATTGTTATGTCCAGTAAGGTCTCCTTAAGCTGCTGTAAAACATGTACAAACTTGTGACAGTAACAGGAGTTGCTTTCGCATGTGTTTCCTGAAGGATACGAACTCTGACATTGTAAAATGTTATTTACTGACTTCACTGCAAAATACTATCAGAAACCCCCCACTGTTTATTGCCCTGCTGACACCGTCCGTTAACTGTTTATACCTTTAAAAGCCGACAGAAATGTTGATATTTTCCTGTCAGTGCAACTACATGGAGCACATAAAGCCCCACGCAGTACATATAATTATGATCGTCTCATCGACCAAACCCTGAAATGATGTGCTAGTGACATGGATGGCAACATTGTCCTCTCCAAATTTGTGGTCCATCCATTTGTCGGGCAGAAAAATAAGGTGAGTACGATCTCTGAACTGATCGCTTGGAAAAGAGCCACTTGTCCTGCTCGGAATGTGGTTGCATTAGATGGAATGTGGTTGTGATAATACGTAACCCCAAACATTCCCAGAGGTAGTTGTCTCTAAATGCCCTATATACCTGAATAAGATCTCCTCTTAGATATCTATAAGAGTCACTGTACAAGTTCAGATATTTTAGTCTTTCATAATAACTGAAATGTTCACATCCATGGATGCCCTTGGTGTATTGTTCCTGTACTCTTTCCAGCTTACTTATGCTTGTTTTCTTATAGGGTTTCCATATTGTTATTCCATGCTCAAGTTTGGGTCTAATGTAACTAACAAACATTGACTTCATTATTTTTGATTTCCTAGACTTTATAAATCTTTTTCTACAACCTGTAGTTCTATAAACTATCATTAACCAATTGGTTGATATGATTGGAAGAACTCATAGCTGAATCTATCCATATACCCAAGTCCTTAAATGAGTCTACAGTTCCAATCAGTGTATACTGTATTAAATATTCACCTTTCAATTTATGTCTCCTAAATCTCATATGCTTAGTTTTTGTTGTATTTATCATCATATTATTCTCCTCTGCCCAAATGGTCAATTTGGTCAAGTTATTTTGCAGAAATGCCTTATCTGTAACACATGTAATCAGCTTACCCAATTTCAGGTTGTCTGCATATAGACTGTAGAACACCTCAGATGAAAAAGTTAGGTCTGAAAAGATACAATCTAAACAAGTAAGGGCCTAGGACAGAGCCCTGTGAGACACCCTGACTGTAAACAAGAATTTCTCCTGTCCATTTGCTGTATGATACTTGCCATGTCCTATTTGTAAGCCATGCAGCTATCCATCTTTTCAAGAGTACATCAATACCTAGTTGTACTAACTTACTGATCAGTGTTTTGTGCATGACCTTGTCAAATGCCGAAGTTAAGTCTATATAAATTACATCACAGCACAATTTTTCATTCATAGCTGTTATTATATTGTTATAGAACATCATGTTACAGGTTCTAATAGATCTGTTTTCAACATATACATGCTGACATATGGTTTCAAGGCCCGACCTATCGAGTTCTGACAATAACTTATCCAGTATTACCTTCTCCATTATTTTTCCACAACGTGAAAGTAGACTTAAGGGTCTATATGACTCTGGTTTTGTCCTACTCCCCTTTCCCTTAAAGACAGTTTTAATAAGGGCATGTCTCCGATATTGAGGAATCTCCCCCTACTTATATGATGTACTGAATAATAAATATAATGGTACTGTATGTTCTTGATGAAGTGTTCTCAGGTCATTGTTACTAATTCTGCCTCCTCCCTGTGCTTTGTTTGGATCCAGTTTATGCAGTTCTTTTTCAATATAATCTAATTTTTTTTTCCAGCATCTGAGGTTACCTGAATGTCACTAGGGCAACTTATCTCCCCTTTTGTGGACTCAAACTGTTTTGCATAAGATTTTGTAAATATATCTATAATCTGTTGTGTCTGAAAATAAATTTTAGAATCTGCATACAGTTTATCAATTTGTGTGCCTTTACTCCTTCCACATGTTATGTATCTATAAAAATGTTTCCTATTATGCTCAATATCTATATATAAACATTTTCTTGATCTTGTCTCACACCATACTTAATCTGTTTGTCCAGCCTGTTTATTTCAGTTTTCAAAGTTGTAGTTTGACCTCTTTTCCACTTCTTATATTTTTTTTGTCTCTCACCTTAATCAGATATCTTGTTCTTATGAAAATATATCCCCTGATGTTGTATGCTTAGATCCTGATGTTAAACATTTTTTTTTGATTTTTTTTCCACTCAAACAATTTCTCTTTCAAAACTTTTTACATTCCATCTGCAGTTTTTCCACTGAACACCTCACTCCAGTAGTTTTATATAATGACTGTTTTGCTTCCATATAATCTGTAATTAACCTTCTGTTCATTGGTTTAGATTTCAGCAGGCTTGGCAGAATTATCTAGCAACAAATTATCCTTTATAACACCCATGATCACTGCACATCAATGGTAGTAAAACTTGACTTTAAGTAACAGTAATTTCTTTAGGAACACAAACAATATCTAGTATGTTCCATCTTCTGGTAGGTTTTTTTTACAATCTGAAGCAATTGTTGTCCCTGAATACACGTTGTAAATAATTTCCTTACTAACGTTGTTGAATCCATATTATTCCAGTCTGTTTCTGGTAAATTTAAGTCCTCAGCTAATATTATTCTTCCCTCCCGTGTTTCATGCAATAAATGTATGAATTCCTCTAGGTCATCTGCACTTGACTTTGGTGGTCTATACACTCCAACAATTGTTATATGTTCCAGAGTTGTCTTTATTGTCACAGTTACACAGTCTATAGTATTGGTGTTATCACTGAACATGTAATAATCACAGGTCTCATAACTATCTTTAATCCCTATCATAACACCTCCATCTGATTTTTTGTTAGAATGTCTGTTACAGTAAAAGCATTTATACCCTGATAGAACTGGTTTCCAGTCATTGCTCTTTAACCATGTTTCACAAATAATAACAACGTCCATCTTGTGGGAATGCAGCAAATTTTCCAATAAAAAACTTTATTATTAATGCTCCTAGCATTAACAACCATCAGCAATGCTTCAAATGTTGCTATCTGTGAACTGTTAAATTTTTGACCTGGCAAAAATCCTGCCTAGTGTTTGTCAAATATTGCAAAATATGTGCTGCAAAAATTCTCTTCCCAGATCTTGACAAATGCATACCATCCTGTCTGAACACATGTCCCCAAAACAAGGCATGGATGCTCTACACATTTCCATTTTTTTAAAACAGGACATGTTTTCCATGTAGGTATTTACCCCAAAAAATATTTTCATTCACAGTGACCTGACTATCCTTTGTGTAGGTAATTTGTGAAAAATACTTCCAAACACCAGTACAAGCTATGCTATCTAAAAGGGCTGTCAGTTCCCTACTAACAGTCAGAAAATCCTTGCAGATGACATAATTTGTACTGACATGAATAAAAATGCATCTATTCTTCCTAACATTAAGGCATTCCAAGGCTTGTCTCACATCTTCTATTTTTGCTCCTGGTAAGCATGCGACTATTCAATGTTCATTATATTCTCTGCAAATATAAATATAGGTTCCTCTAATAATTGAATCTCCAATTACAAGAATATTTTGCTGGCCAGCTGTGGAGAATCTTCAGCTTCAAATATAGTAAAATCTGCTTTATCAATTGTTACAAAGGAATGATCTTCATCACCGTTAGTCTTATTAATCCCACTGTTTTCATTGTGTATTCAATTCTCATCCACCTGGTATTGCAAATCCACAGCTTGAGTATTGCAGTCAACATCTGTCTTTCTCTTCTTTTATCTTATAGGTTCATAAGTTGATAGGTAGGTACTAGACTATTGGCCCTAGGGCCTATATAAACCTAGCCAAATGGTACCTGGCTTTTGCCAACCAAGAAAATTATTTTCCTGTGCCCCAGACCTCTCAACTGTCCCAAATTACTCATTTTTTACCGAGTTTTGAGGTCCCAATAATGGGGTGACACGATTCCCGATTGGCACCCCATTATTTCCGATTTTTCAAATCTACTTGTTTGATTTTTGCGTTTTTGGAGCTGACGTCATCATGTGCACAATGACATCAGCTCCGTCAATATGCCACGCGCCTGTTTGAATACTGGACTGCCGTTTGGGCAGAACATAAGCCGCGCGTCTGTCGCAGGAGGATTTATTTACAATGCATTTACTTTTTAAGCCAGTGGGAATGCATTGCCGTTGGGGCAGGAAGTCTCTGCTGTTACTAAATGAATGAACTTGGACTGCCGTTCGGATTTCTTCAACTGCACAGCTGAAAGTGAGTGTCAGTTGCCAAACAGAAGGTTACTTTGCTGTTTAAAGCTGGCAAATGGTGTGTGTGTTTCATGATACAGGTTACGTTAAGAATGCCAGCTTTCTTTTTACTTGATGCTGTTCTGCTTGAGGAGAGCAGTATGACTGAATATTGACATGGTATAAGACATTATTTAATTAAAACTGACACTAAATTGAATAGAATGAACTTCTAACACCACAAGGTTATTCAAGCTGTCACCTTTTCTAAATGTTTGGGTATTTCGGTTTAATAAAATAGCAGCAGTTTAGATGTCCTGCAAATGTGTGAATACATGAGCTGTTTAACATTGGTGTTTTTCATATACCTGCAGCTTTTTAGTAGTACAGATGTGGCAATGTGCTTGACAATAGTGGAATAACTTCCATTCACTAAATGCTAATGTAGGAAAGGTGAATTAGTTTGAAAAGAGAAACCTGTGCTGGTTAGGTGGTAGTATATTAGGTATTTCTGCATAACAGAGAGGTAACACTTGTAACTTCTCAACTCATAATGAAAGACCTTTGTTAAAAGCAATTTGAATGGTTAAAGTGTTTTGTCTCGTCTTGATTATCATAGAGGAAGTGTGCATTCCAACAGGAACCATGAAAAAGAAAGCAAGTTTACATTAGCACTATATCCTTACGAGCTTAAAGGCCCATTTTGCTGAGCACATCTGTAATGTTTAACTCACTTTTTCTGTTTAAATTGTTTTAATGTGTATAAAACGAGGTTAAATATGTTTTTTTTTTCATGCGTGTCATAAAGGAACATAAACGTTCGAAAACATAGTGGTAGGTTAGGTGGAAATGTGCAATTTTATCTGAATTTTGTAGAAAAGTACAATGCACCTTAACATTATTTAAAACAGATTCTATTTATTTTGGTAATAAAGGGATGTGTTGCACTTGACCCAGCATTATGTAAAACAGATTCTAATCCTATTTATTTTGGTAATAAAGGGATGTGTTGCACTTGACACAGCGTTTCAATGAAAAATATCTAATTTATTTTAGGCAAGTGAGGTGACAGCCTTGTATGTCGTTTTCATAGCTTCCTTTTGGTTTGTAAGACAATATAGGTGGCAATATAGAGCTTTAAAAAGATTGTTCGTTGAATTTTTGTGTCTGATTTCTACTTCTTTTAGTGTTCATCGAGTTTGTATTGTCTGATTCCTACCTTAATGTGAGTTAATGGAAAATAAGATCTGATTTCTTAGTGCTCCAGCTGCAGGAACAGACGGGAATGGACAGTAAGGCCACTCAACACACACAATTTTCTCAGGCTGTTAAACCAAGCATATGAACAATGCAGTAGCCTTGAACTCAGAAAGCAACAGCACAACATTGTTAGTTACTGTATTTAACAAGTGGACTGTTTGCTTCCTGTAAGAATTGTTCTAAAGCTATGTGCATCTTGATTTATGTTATAACCCAGGCTGAAGCAACACATACTTTGTTTTGTCCCTTGAAAACTAAAGCTTGCCTTCAGATTTTTTTTTTTTTATTAGAGTCGTAACAAAGTTATTTCAACACATATATATTTACTTGAAAGATACATATGCATGGAACGATTTTATGTATTTGTGGATTAGGTTTAGATAAGTGGCTTAGTTCAAAGGATTTTTTTCTGTCATGATTCATGAACTAGACATGATGCATCATAAGGATATATAATGAACTTGCACTATAAATATATATATATATATATATATATATGATTGGAATGGCTGCAGGGGGGACTCTGGTGCCATATTTTGGTTGTTTGTTCTTCAGTTTGCGTTTGAAAGTTGGTATCCCATGATTCCATTGGAGTGGGTGGGGTTACATAATTATGTATGCAAATTATATGTTAATCAGTGTACAGATTTGTACCTATTTTTCATGTGCCTTGTCCAGATTTTTGATGTTTCCAGGTTGATAGGTATGCTGTGCCCCTGTCAAGCAGAGCCACAGAAGTGATCCCTGGGGTGAATTTCCTATTTCCCATACAATCATCATGATTTTTCTTGAAGAGAGTTAATGAGGAGCTTTGTTTGATATAGATAGGTAGTTTGTTCCAGAGTATGGGAGGTCTCTGGGACAGGAATCTATCCCTCCAGCATGTTCTGTTTATTGTGGTGACAAGGTTTAGGTCCCTAGAGCGTGTAGTTCAGAGGGATTGGGATTTCTTTACATGGAGCATGTACAACAGCTCTGGGTTTGACATAGCTTTGCATTTTAGGCAGAGATCGCCTCTGAGTAGGCGATATGTGACAGAGTAAAACTGGAGTTTTTTGAGACGGTCTGTGTAAGGCATCTGTTTGAGGCCGGTAATCCTCTTTGTGAGGTATTTCTGCAGCCTTTCCAGTTGATGTAGATGTCTTGTGAGGTACATACCAAAAGGGGTGTTGTACTCTATAATGGGTCTAATGAGTGATGAGTAGAGGGGAACAATGACCTCTTTTTTCCTGGATGAGAAACCTTTTGTGATGAGGTGTGCCACATAGAAGGATTTCCTGACTACTGTGGTGATGTGATTATCAAAGGAGAGACTACTGTCCACCTGTGTCCCAAGGTCTCTTATCACACTTTTGGTGTTAAGTAGACTACCGCCTATGTGGTAGTTCATGGGTACAGAGTCTTTACCAAAAGGGATGACAATGC
Source organism: Protopterus annectens (assembly GCF_019279795.1). Lineage (NCBI taxonomy): Eukaryota > Metazoa > Chordata > Ceratodontiformes > Protopteridae > Protopterus > Protopterus annectens. Next base: position 1,042,266,296 of record NC_056729.1, read on the forward strand.
ACTTTTTGGCATTGAGCTTGAGGCCATGGCTTTGACACCAGGCATCTGTCTCAGTGAGGCCCTTTTGTAGGATGTCCGCATCGTTAGGAGTTTTGATTATGGCTCCTAGTTTGCAGTCATCTGCAAACTTTGTTAGGCAAAGACCTTCTCTGTTAGCCTGTACTTCAGAGATGTAGATACCAAACAGGAGAGGACCTAGGACTGATCTCTGTGGTACTCCACTTGTCATTGGTCTAAAGTTGGATTTAGAGCCTGCTACTTTCACAGTGTGGGTTCTGTCAATGAGCCAGTTGGCAACCCATCTTGTGACATAGGGATTTATATCTAGTTTAGTGAATTTGTCTATAATTCCAGAGTGGGGATGGTGTTGAAAGCCTTGGCTAGATCTAGATAGGCTGTGTGAACCATCTTACCCTCATCTACAGCTTTGGTGACCACTCCAAAGAAGTTTATCAGGTTTAGGAGACATGATCTGCCTTTTACAAACCCGAACTGGGTAGGGTCCAGAGTTTGGAGATTACCAATGTCATTGTTTATAAGTTCCATGATGATATGCTCCATAGCCTTGCAGATCAGGCTCATCAGGCTAATGGGGTGGTAGTTCCTTGGGTCCGTGGTGGCTCCCCCTTTATGGAGTGGGATAACCATTGCTGTGTGCCATTCAGTAGGTACAAAGCCTGAGGTGAGGCTATGACTGAACATGGTACATAGGTGGGGTGCCAGTTCATTCTGTAGTTCATGTAGAATGCAGCCTGGAATGTTGTCAGGTCCCATGAATGCTGTGTTATTGGCTTTGGAGAGTGTGTCTTTTACCTGTGCAGCCGTGAGTACAGGTACTTTGCATTCTTCCAGAATAGAGATGGGCCCTTTAGGGGATGAGAGAGGGGTAAAGTTAGCACTGAACCTATCTGCCTGGATGTTGCCGATATCAGTTGGTTCTGTATATTTAGTGCAATTGTGCTGTAACTCAGAGCAGATCTGAGTGTTGCCATTGAGATTCTTGACATAGCTATAGAATGCTTTGTGGTTGTCTTTAGAATCAGTGGTGACTTTGTTTTCGTAGCTAGCTTTGGAGGATTTTATGAGGGATCTCAGCTTCTTACTGAGGCTGACCATGGAGTTCCTCCAATCATGAGATTTTACTCTTTTTTGCAATGGTTTCTTTCCTCTGTTGTAGAGTTTGTTTATAGCAGGGGACCACCAGATTTGCTTCCTTTTTTTGGAGAATAGCATCTTGGTTCTGTTAGGAATTGCATGATCCATGTACTCGTGTAAGTGCTTATAAAGTGCAATTGTATAGGATTCAGCAGTCCTATGTCTATTGTCCATCAGCATGGGTATCATGAGGTTTGCCACTTCTGTCTTAAGAAGCGTGAAGTTAACTTTGGAGAATTTTTTTACGGTGGTTTCCCTAATGGGGGGTGGAGGTGGGATGTGGATGTCTAGACGGTGATTTGCTTGTGGTCATTTCTGACCAACGTGGAATTGACCTCTAGTGTAGAACACCGGTTGCCCATGTTGGTAATGACCAGGTCTAGTATATTGCTGCCCCTGGTGGGGGTGTGTATAAGTTGATCCAAGACATTGGAATTTATGAATTCCAGAAAACGTTCAGCACAAGAGTTGGTACATGAGTAGTTTTCCCAGTTAATGGTGGGGTAGTTGAAATCACCCATTATTAGGGTGTTAGGTTGTACCCCAATATTTTCCAGTGTATCAAGAAATGAGGAGTGGGAATCCTGGGGCATCGTGGTGGATCTGTAGCAAGCTACAATTTGCATTGCGGTCTTGCCCAGAGTTAGTGGCACTTGGATAATCTCAGATGCATTATGCGAATATGGACACGCCTCTGCCTTTAGTGCTTCGGTCCAGGTTAGGTGGCCGAAAGGTGTGGTATGAATTATAGCCTGGTAATGCAGGGGTGCTCTCTGGAGCCTTGAACCAGGTATCTGTCACTGCACAGATGTCGATGTTCTCCATTTTAAGGAGTGCCTCGAGTGAGTGCATTTTGAGGTTTAGACTTCTAGCATTAAATAGCATTGCCCTCAGATTTTGCTTGCTTGTACCTGTTACGGTAGTGAATTTGTCATTTGAATCTTGCCTAAAAAAGGCACTATAGGGGTGGCAAGAGCCTTAGCCAGTATCCGGAATCCCAATGGTGACAGGTGCAGGCCATCTCTGGCAAAGCATAGTCGTTTGTCAATCATGTCATCCCAGGCAGACAGATACTGGATCACCTTAGAATGACACCAGAAGCTTAGCCAATTGTTGAAGTCAATCATTTTGTCCTTGTACTGTGGTATCATTCTGGGTGATGGCAGGATGCTACTCAGGGCTAGGGTCATGCCTGCCTACAAGATCAGAAAGCTCCTCCATGTCTCTTTTCATGTGGTCCAGGGAGGTACATCTCAGGCCATTCACACCAACATGGACAATGACAGAGTCATATATGTACTTGCTGTGGAGTGACCTAAGTGCATGCATTATGTGGCGGATCCTGGCACCTGACAGGCAGCTGACAGTAACTTTCTCCTTGTTTAGCCTGGTGAGTGGAACATCATTTTGCCTGACTATAGAGTCACCTATGACTAGAGTGTTGGGTACGTTGTTATTCCTTATGGGCTGTGGTTGACTGGCACACTGAGTTTGTGGGCTATGTGTCATTTGGGTTGTGTTGAGGGGGTGGAGATTGCTTGTGTTTCTGCTTTGGAGGTCCCTGTTGCTTGGGTAGATTTTTTTTGAGAGCCTCCACAAATGTAGGTGTGTGTTTTGTGTTCCTATGTGTGTGTTTTGGTGGTATAGGTTTTGAGGGACTATGTGATGATTGTGGTGTGGTGCAAGTGTTTACCTTCTACTCTTGACTGTCTAGTCTAGTCTTGGGTGAAGAGAGCTTTGCTTCCAGTTTGGTTATATAAGTGCATCTCTCACAGGTTGTAGTGTTGGGTGGTAGGAGGAGAGGGTTGTCTTTGTACATGAGGCAATTGCTGCATTGCCCCAAGATGCCCACATTCATCAGGTAGACAGGAGAAAACACCGGGAGCTGACCCTTAGACATGCCTGGATAGGTGCTTATTTATTAAGTACTAACAATTGTTTTCCTATAGACAAGTGAGGAAAGTTGAGTGCTGTTATAATTTGTAGCTTATTTAGTGCTTACAATGAGTTCTGAACAAGTGCTGAGCTCAAACAAACAGATGTGAGTACTGAAACTAGAAAACTGGCTAGTTCTAAAAAACAAAATTAAGCTAGAAGGCTTCCCTCCAACACAGAAAGGCTTGGGGGCTCAGAAGCTTACAAACAGTCCTGGATACAGCAAATCTGTATCTGGACTAGACAACTTATAGGAAAGGCAGGAAACAAGCTTAGATTTTTTTTTGTAAAGTGGAGAGGGGAAAGGAGGAGCAGAAGCTAACTGGGTTGGCCTTCTCAAATGTTCTCCCTGGAATAGGTACAATGAAGTAATGACACTAGACTGGGAGGCGTGTCCCAGATCAAATTTACAGTAGCAGCTGCAAAGCCACCAAGTATAAAAACAGGATACCAAGAGGGAGGTAGGGTGGGAAACAAAAATCAGAACAAACAAACCCAACCAGATGCTTAACAATTGTAAAAAATTCTACTTAATACCTCACACACAGTGAGTAAAATAAAAGTGCTATAAATAACTCAGAAATAACCAAAAACAGGATACTTAATGTTATATATCACAGATTAGTTAGCTCAGAGCCCTTCCTCTGACTTCCTCCGATTAGCTCAGTGTGAAATGGCAGAAACAGTCACAAGTTAACTTCTTAAGTAACAAAGTTGAAACCTGAAACAACTTTAAAAAAAGCTTGAAAGAACCAATGAGGTGCTTACTTCAAGGCGTAGTCCAGGCAACCCCAGTCAGCCAATGACCACAAACAATTCACTCTCTCTGAAATGCTATACTGGCTTTAGCTAAGCTATAATGGCCTGGGACATGTGCTCAGACAACACAGCCTCTACTAACAAACACCTAAGCCCAAAACACAAGCATGAATATGGGCAATGTTACACTACCAACACTACAGGTAGAAAAAACTGCAGAAATGTTTAAACAGATAAAGGATCAAGGAGACTCTAGAGAATGCTTTTAAATGCAAACAAGTTACAGTAATGTTACAGTAATGTTCTTCAATCCATCCACATTCAATTTTGATTTCTTCCTTTTCACCTGCCTCTTGCCTCTTTTTTTCTACCTTCTCTGTTGGAAAAAATGATGCCGTTTTCTGTAGACTGAAGGTTTTCTGATAAAAAAACATAATCATTCCCTGTAACCTGTGTGTTACATAACAAAGCAGTGCCCTTTTTACTATGTGTTCTCTTTCCTTTACAGTCATTAATCAGTTTGTCTTTCTTGCTTGTTATTTGTTCTGAACTTCTTCCTTTCTTTCTTTTTTTGTTTCCTTCTAAACAAACTGGATCCTCAGATTGCTGAATACTTGTGTCTAGAGTTCTAAAGTTGTCAGGGGCATCATCTTTTTTTCATAGGGGGTTGAATTATCTTTGCAGACAATAGATGATCATTTCCTAAATGTGTTCTATTTGTTCTATGCCTAACATTATTTATTTTATCAGTCCAGTCATTAATATATGGAACAACAGTTCCCCAAGCCATGCCAATTGTACAAGTGCAATCATCATCATTAAGTCTAGATTTACTACTAACAATGGTAAGCAAATCATCCAAATTTTGACACAAGGAAGACAGATCACTAGTGTAATCAGCTGTTACTTTTAAATATGCATAGCATTTATTATACTGTACAAGATATTTGTGCATTAGCAAATCGTTAGTTGCATACTCATTCAAGGAATCCATATTCAGCTTCAAATGAATAAAATATTGCAAAAGAAAAGAATAATCAAAATCAATAACCACAGAATTCAAAGAGAAAGTAAATTGACTTCTATGACAAAAAATTATACCAGCAATATACAGCTAAATAATAAAGTAAGTACAGTAAAGTTGTTCTGACCATAAAAGTTCTGCAAACCAGACAAAAGTTGTAATTCCTTTACATCACGTGCAGTAGCTTCTGCTCACTATTGCTCACAGTCGCACTTCCTTTTAACAGTAAACATCAATAAATCACAAACCAAAGTAAAATTGTTTAGATATGCTCTGGATTTTTCTCTCTGCAGTCTGTGTGAATTTATAGCTATCTAGGTCCCTTGGGGTGGCTACAGCTTGCCTGTCTAAAACTTATCCCTGTCTAATAACCAAGAGTGAAATTAAAGGACAATGATGGGATTCTATTATTAAGTGCTCAACGTCTCTGTCCTTTTTCTCCCTGTTTATTGCCCCTGCTATAAATAAACAATACAGCATTTAAAATCTTTTAAATTGACTGTTTCTCTCCACTAGAACAGTACTTTACTGTACTGTGGTAGTTTCACTTTCAAAAAACTTTCATCCCACCCTGGAAAAGCTTGCTGCAGTCTCCAATTCATTGATGTCATCAAGGCCAATAAATACAGGTAGTTTTCTGGCCAATTCCCTCCCCAAACTGACATCACCATGACCATCTTAAAAACCCACCCATGCTGTGATGTCACAGCTCCCTGGTCCTTCCCCTACCTATACAGAAGTTAAAGGCTAGAACAAGGAAACAGTACATGAGTCAAGTCTCCTGCTGTCAGCTGTCAATCACAGCAGGTAACAGCTCAAATTACCCTTAGCACTTTGACAGCTAGAGAAGTTAGGTGTGAAGGGGGATGGCAGATGAGTCAAAGTACTATAATTCATGCTTCACAAAAGACTGCAATTTAGCCATTCTAAAAAGAAGCAGCAGTAAAAAGCACTTTGAAAGTCTATTCTGTGGCATTTGCACTGTTTGTGTTTTAAGAGTCATTGACTGGCATGAAATGTTACTTAAAACTGACTGAAAGACAGCAGTCTATGCATGTAAAATCAATGCAGTGACAGGAGCTTTAGGAAGAAAGAGGCCTACTTGATGTAATTTTTTACAGACAAGCACTGCATTACGGGATGCCTACAGGCAAACAGAACAATAAGAATTACTTCAAGATGCCAAACCCTATGTGGTCAGACTCAGAAATTACATATACAAATATTTAAAACATGTAAATAGTAACAGAGTGGTGTTAAAATGTAGGAAACACCAAACCATGATGAAATAAACATGTTTTTTGAGTCTGTGGTTGTGGTCCTCCTTTAAAGGTGAAACAACAAAATATGAATCAAAGTAAATCTTGTTAACGAACTATTCCTCCCTACAAACAATGAAAAACAGTGCTAACAAATACAATATAAATTCAAATAAAACTTCTCTTACAAGTCAACTCCACAGTAAATCATAAACCAAGGTAGGATTCTTTAGATATGCTCAGGATTTTCCTCTCTGCAGTCTGTGTGAATTTCTAGCTGTAGCCTGTAGGCCCCTTTGGGTGGCTAGAGCTTGCCTGTCTAAAACCTATCCCTTTCTAACAACCATCAGTGAAATTAAAGGTAAAACACAAAATATGAATCAAAGTAAATCTTGTTAACAAGCTATCCCTACCTACAAACAGTGAGAAACAGTGATAACAAATACAATATAAATAAAAAAAAAAACTTCTCTTACCAGTCAACTCCACAGTAAATCACAGTAAATCACAAATCAAGGTAGGATTGTTTAGATATGCTCAGGAAAATAAACCATTTTGGAGATGCAGGCATTTAAATGCCATGAGCAAAGGTAGCCAAAACAATCAATCGTTTGGGACTGGAACTCTTGAAAATGATTAGTAGTAATGGGGTTAAATGACAAATTGCCTTTACTGTCTGTTCCCCCTGCTTTCAAGCTCCATTAACTGACTTACCTGTCTAACAGTTACTGGCATAATTTTAAGCCTGCAAAACACATATTTCCCTCAAATATGCCTATATTAAAAAGCCATTAAAGAAATAATTAGGGAACCTTGGATTACTCAACACCTTCAGATCCTAAAGTGTAGGGATCTATCTTGGACATCATGGAACAAGGATAATTCCCATACATGTGGACTGTTATACATGGATCTAAGAAACCAAGGAAAAAATCCCAATATATGATAAAAAGTATGCTTTTCAAAAGAAAAATAATTGAAACATTGCTCCAAATCCCAAAGGTTTAGAGAAAAGTTACTAAAGTTAAGGATAAATCCTACATCCCTCAGTCAAATCACTTCCTTTATCCTAGAACACTTTAAAAATTAATGTTTTAACACCTGTTGCAGTTTCACGTGACTGTGAAATGACTTCCTCATCTTCTGAATTTTCCTTCCTCCATTTTCATTTAAAAGAAGCTTTCATTTAAAATAAAAAATGGTTCAGTAGTCAACCTATATTGAAGCTGGTTATGATGGCATTTTTCTGTGGTACCCACTTTGCCCTTCAAGCAATAATGTTGTTATTTTCACATTAAGTTAGGTTAATTATTCTTCATTCTGAAAGGAGTGATTCATCTTCCCTCCCTAAAGATGACTCTCCCAGAAACACCTCAGTTTAGTGCCCATCTTCATTATGTCCTTACTAATTAAATTATTTTAAAAATATCTATTAATAAGTCTTAATGTCTCTTACATAAATGGTAGATACTCAAAAATAGATTAGCATGGTTCACCTTTACCAGAATTAACCAAACTGTGCTTCTCACCTTTAATGGTGTATTTGTTATTGCTGCAGATGACTGTTTACTCACAGATGCCTTGATTATTGACTTAATCAAGGATTCTGTCCTAGTTAATCATAACATCCTAATTGCTTCCCTGATCTTAGATTATTTTAGATCATATACTATCTGCCGGACTAAAAGCTACCTAACCGAGCATTTAAAATCAAGCTACATTTGTAGGTCATCTTCTATCATGACCTGTAGGATCCCTACTTGCAGGATTGCATCTGCAGAAATTTGCATTATTGAGCATATTTCATTACTGTATATCCCTTTTTTTAATTTTATTTTTTAGGCCTTTGCCATATGTTACACACTATCTAATGGCATCTTATGCTGATTGTGATTGTTGCTATTTTTATCCATTTGAGGAAAGCTACAGCATCATGTTTGATACTACGACAATGGATTTTTAAAAAAAAATGCATGGGCAGTGAAAAGGTATTCCATGAATAATCATGTATATTTTAATCAATATGACTTCATGCCAAAACATCTAAAACTTTGGGATGTCACTAATCAAAAGAGCAACATTCTCAAACTCCCTAAACACAAACCATTTTTTTTTGCAGGAGGTAAGCCCTCACATGTCTGATTTATAGCTTTATCTATATCTATGTCTATATCTATATCTATATTTATATCTATATCTATATCTATGCCTATAAGGATATATGGATATATACATAAAAAATAAAAGCTTTAAACAGGAAGTGATTGAGCACAAATGCACGATAACCAGATGATCAACAATAAATAAATAAAAGCAAACTAATGCTTTTATTTTGGAGAGGAGAAAGCCTCCCCCTGCCTCCACCCACATCTCCTACTATTTTTATATACTGTGGAGAAAGGGAAATTCACTAACACCCACTGTATTTTGACCTCGCACACACTAAAAACCTGGTAAATGCAATCAGCTGATTTTCAATCACATATAACAGCTTCCCCATCCCTTCAACCCATGGTAGGTAAACCATATAGAGAGACAGAAAGAGATAGCTACGTTTTGTTTGTCAATTTTTTTTTTCACACAAATTCAAAGAATATGGAGAAAGTAATAAACATGTCACACTCACCTTATCACTGATTCCAAGATACAGGCAAGCTTCCGGTGACAATGTTACGAGCACTGATCAGTTGGACAGTCAGAAACATCAGGGTTTCCTGAGATGAAATTAATATTACGTATATGGTGTGTATTTACATAATTTTCTCCCTGTCAGTATTATATTGTCCTTCATTTTTTATATAGTTTTTTTGTATTTGTTATATTAGTTTTGATCTATTTGTCTGTCACCTGTATGCAATCCTAAATGATTGTTTGCTTAACAACATTAGGGTATCTTTTTGCAACTGATATTGTGAATCCCTTATGTGTTCTATCTATTGTTCTTGGGAGAATCTGTTACATGTGCTTGAGACAGATTTGTTTGAGAAACACTTCCTCACTGCCATTCGCTCGTTTTTGCAAATACTCTAACTGCCAGTAACTTATCTCCCTTAACTAAACATTCATCCCAAAGCCTGATCTCAACACACTATCTAGCCTTACCTGAACCCTGATCCTAACCGTAAAAACTCCTATCCACTCCCTCACTCTAAAGTACCCCATTCACTCCCTAAACCTAAAATCCCATCCCCCTCCCTAAACCTAAAATTCCCTTCACCTTCCCTAACCCTAAATTCCCTGATCACTCCCTAAACCTAAAATCACATTCATCCTCCCTAAACCTTAACTTAGCAATCTTTCCCTCCCAAAAGCTAAGAATCCCTTCTCCCTCTCTTGATCTAAGATCCCTGATTGCTCTTTAAACCTAAGACTCCCTGCATAACCCAAAAGTTCCAGATATGTGTCTGTATTACACTCCTCTTTTCGACTTATCTAGCCTGCCAGCACTTCCTTTTCTAGCAGGGGAGCAGTTAATGTATGACAGATACTTGGCTGAACTCATATTTGAGTCTGAGCGTGAGCAGCTGCTCGCAAGGGGCTACATGATGATAAAGTCCCTGGTTATGAGGAACTGGAATTCAAGTATCTGGTGCATGGATGTCTGTGTGGGTCCCGCCTTCGGTTACACTGAAATGAATCCTTGGAGATCAATCCATTACCCCATTACTGAGAAGAGAAAAAAAGGATAGAAAATAAGAAGGAAGGAAGGAGGGAAGGAAAGACAGAACGAATAAAAGAGGATTGCAAAACCTATACTGGTTCAATAAAATGCATCATATCACCTGTGTGCTCCAGTGTTTCCTGCCAGAAAATCAGCTCAGCATTCTCCTTTAAGTACATAATAGTACATTCATAAATACACAATTTTAGATCTCAGAACTGCAAGTGCTAACATGGCAGGTAGGCACTGTAACAGCAGTAGTTTCAGGATGCCATAATTCCCTACTCATTCACAGTTACCAGTTTTTCCAGTAAACTTTAAAGCTTATAAGCAATGTAGTCAGCTCAGCAAATAAAATGTTACGTATGATCACAATAATAATCTGAGCTGCAAAACTTCTCTACTATGCTCACAGCTGCAGATGTACTTTTTCCTGCTTCATTACTAATCTGATAACATTTTCAGGCATTCATTTACCAGCCTGCAGACGTTTCTGTGTAGATTTCTAGAGCTGATCAACTTCTAAATTTCTTAAAGCACCTCTTTCTTTTCCTGCTCCAGGTACTCTGATACTAGATGTTAATACATTTTAATAAAGCAGACTTTCATGACCACACACACATAAAATGAAATACAATATTTTTATGTTTAAAGTTTAAGCAATCAAAATACTAACTAATCTGTTCTTTTTGTCTAAGAATACACAACTGGCTATTTCATGTTTGGAAGTAAAAGAAATGGAAGGAAGTGGTAAGAAAATCATTTGCTTGAATAAACTCACAGTGACTATGCCACAAAATGTTTCCATCTGCTCAACACAAAATGCAGAAAGTATTTGATATATTTATTTTGTCTCCACGGGATGCTTTTACATCCTTGGATACTGGAAGATTTACTAATTTATTTTCTTCATTCTTAACAGCAAGCATATCCTTTGATATTTTAACAAAAAAGTAATATGGTCCAATATTATGTCATGCATTTGGTAAAATCATGATTATTAGAAACAGGCTTTAAACCTTTTGATGACTAGGAGAAAAGTAATGAGTAGATTTAGGGCAGGCACATGTGCAGAACTAAACCTGGGGAGTAGAACAATTGGGGGGCTTTCACAATACACGAGCCTGCCCACTACAGAGAATGGAGTAGAATCTGGGCACCTACAGAGTAGAAGTGGGGGCACATGACATACAGTGTGTCAAGGCATTTAAGAAAGCAAAGTTCTGAATGAATCAGAAGTTGTAGATAGCACAGCCACATGCTAATTTTATTTCCCAGCATATAGAATGCAGTCATTGCAGAGTATGAAGTTTCTTATACCTCTTAGCCACTAATGTGCAAACAAACATATTCTGGCCAGTCTTACAGGCTATAATACATATTTTTAATCAATAATATATTAAAATAAGACAATCTAGTCCTGAATGCACTTGATTCAAAAGTAGTTCTCCCAGCAAGTACCCTAGTCTTCCCAAATTAGGTCACAGCAGCAGCAGTTCGACCGACAATGAGTGATGAGTGCAACTTCTCTATGAAAGATGCACGGTGCCCACTGACTGTGTCAAATAAAGAAACAAGCAGTAAAAGCTAGGACAGCATTTTCTTTTTCAAGCAGAGAACAGATTAGAGCTTCTGGTATTGTGCAACACAGGACTGCAGGAATAATTGAGGGTATAATATATAGAAGACCAATAAACTATAGATATTCAAGACCAGATGGCACCAGTTTAACACATAATTAAAAAGTGAAGGCAGCTCTATAACATTCTTGTAGATGAATAAAGTACACATTACTCCAAAATAGAAAAAGGAAAATCTTTTCTGGCAGCTATGCTAAATACTGTAATTCAAACATTTCCATCAGGGTACTCATAGTATACATTGTAGTACAGAGTGCTGTGCACACTGCAATAAGGGGCTGACCTGACAGGCATTTGCTGTAGTTCCAGTTATGCCATCTGTTTGACCAGGGCATTACTAAGAGGTATAGACTGAAAAGAAGGGTAGTGTCAACTAAGTGTCATATGTGTGTCGCATATGGCCTCACATATTTCAGAGGAACCCTGTCCTTCTGCCTAGCAATCAAGAGTATTAGTATCTGGAACATTCCAATTTCATGTGGCTTATACTGTAGGGGAATTCCAAACAGCTGTGCATTGAATAATAAAAATGTTTTTGGAGATAATGTACTAAAAGGCTAGAGTCTACATCAGGTTTCCTAGTACTGCAACTGAGTTGCACAAAGCCAGACATCAATATATCCTTGGTGCTGTAATTGCAACACTTTCCAGTCAAGATCCCTTCCAGATATGGTACAGAAGTGCATTACAACCAGAATGGTGGGGGGGGGGGTCTGGCTCTAAAATTATCAAACAGTGAGATTGACACATGGGCTTATCTTGCACCTAAATTGCTACATATCCCAGAGGCATTCATATGCTCAAATGTGGAAACAAAATGTTTTTGAGGTGCAGATTTATTAGGTTCATATGTTGGTACTGGGCTATCGGCCCTAGGGCCTATAAAAGCCTAGCCATAACAATTCCCTGGCTATTTCTTTCCACAATATTTACTTTCCTGGACCCCTGTCTAGTAGGGCAACTGACATGATCCCCGGGGTGAATTTCCTATCTCCCATCCAATCGTCAAGGTTCCTTTCGAAGAGGGCCAAAGAGGCGCTCTGCTTGACATGTATGGGCAGCCTATTCCAGAGTCTGGGGAGTCTCTGGGTCAGGAACCTATTCCTCCAGCATTGATAGTGATATAAGTGTTAGACACCTAGTAGATATCTGTATATGTTATCTATATATGTATTAATGTGTGGATTGTATACTCATATCTTTGCTCTAACCAGTAAGATATACTAATTTATGCACAAATGTTGTTACCCACTGCAGCAATGGCCAAATATGCTAGAGGTACAAGTGTATTGATGGTGAGGTAGCTGAAGGATATCTAATAGATATTTAGAGAATGTGTGTATCTCTTCTGTTCTGTGGTTCACAGATCAGAAATGTATGCTATTTTATCTGCAAATGACACTACTTTCCTACTGGAGCCATGGCTAAAGACATTGGAAATACAGCATACATTTACAGCTGCAGAAGAATCATATAATAGGGCACACAAGGAAGATTACAGTGTGACATTGTTATACCAAAGGCACAGTTATCTGGATATATCTAGGGGTGATCTGTAGTATACATCCAAGAGGGCAGCACAGATGATCAATGTGTGTGCAATGCTGGACAACAAGGTAACATCTAAACACTGTGGCCTACAGACCAAGGAAATAAGAGTTCTGCCTTGAGAACCCCAGGTATCTGACTATGAAAAACACAAGCTCCCCCTTATGATCAGGACTACATGAATGAGGTAAACCCAAGGCTTGTGAGACACAGGCTCATACCTTTCAACCTCCACATTAAATCTGGATAAAGTTAAAAATAATGAGAGTGGTGATGGGGACAAAAGCCCAAAATCTGGGACATTTTTCAATATTGCTCTTATAAACTTAGAAAGTTGCTGGAATTGTAGGTTCTGCATTAGCATGCATTTTATGAAGCCTGTGAAGTCTGAAAGTCAAATGTTTGTCATATTTAATGACTTTAATCCCCAGTGATTTGCCAGAAAACCACACATTTTATGACCAGATCAAAAATATAAGACAAAAATCTGAACAGTCTGTGAAAATCTGGACATTTGAGAGGTATGGAAGTTGATGGTTTTTGCCTGAGCACTGGTAGTCGGGCAAAATCTGTTTCAAAACTATTGGCCTTGACTTGACAGTCATGCACTAGTATATAGATAAATTCATGATGTCCACACTGGTAAGTCAGTATGGTCATAAAAGCTCAATGTGTGATTTTCCATACTTTCCTTGATAGCCTGTGGCATCACATATTCTTTACCATTTTCCAGACATTTAATGTCTGTAGTAGAACCAACAGTCATCATCTCTACAGGCTCCAGGACCCACACAGGATGGGTTTACACAAACACAATGAAAAAAATTGGTCATTTCCAGGGTTACCATGACTTTAACTAAAGTGATGCCTAACAATGTCACAGAAAGCTGCCATTTTATTCCTTCCTTTGGATGACCTTGATGCTTCACCAATACTATGTAGTGTGAATTCTGTAGATGATACAAGGGAAGAACCTCTGTCTGCAGGTGTATTGCCAGTTGTAGTGCATTAGCTTCAATACCAACTGTTCAAAATAATGCACAGTTGTAGCCACACTGTGTGATGTTTCCCACAGTCGTCCTGTCCATGGAGAAGATGTCCCAGCTGTATGTGTCAACAGATATAGAAACTCATGCACTGCCCAGGAATGACTTTATATTTATTTATTTATTTATTTTACATTTGTTAACCGGGCTAGTCTGACTGGATATATTTCCATTTTCAGCAGAGGCCCGGGGAGAAAAGCTCCACATATGGACATAAGAGATTTATAATGAGTACAAATAACAAGTTACAAATAACAAGTTACAGACTTGTAACACTTCAACCAATGCATCTTGATTACAAAAAGAAGGCAACTGGAAAAACTAAAATACATTCTATTAAACATCAATACAACTTCTAGAACCTGATAAATAATAAGAGAGACCAGGGAAAAGAACTAAAACATTGAAACCTACAACTAGATTACAAAGAAGTACACTACCTAGACTATCTAAATACTATCATCTTTAGCATAATTACATATTGTAGCATGAGAAGAGAGAGTAAAGGGACAGGAGTTAGCAAAAAAAGGCAGTAGAAGGGCAGTGTAGAGTTGATAAAGATATAAGCTTCCTGGGAATAGGGTCAGAGACACAAGGAATAGGATTTGTGAGGAGAAGGAGGCAAGGTGGTGAAATATTGGAGCATACATTACCTGAGTGTTACTTTATATTGCAGCATGCATTGCCTAAGTATCTTTTTGCATTACAGCATGGATGGAAGACTGACAGAATCACATGATGACAAAGGCCTTCTGTTTAGTGTGTTTTCTTTTTTCTATCAAGACCATCTTGATGAGTGACCATCATGTATGTTACACATTCAGTGGTTGTTAGTTATTGTGAGATGCTGTCAGAGCTCACTGAGTACATTCACTATAAGAGGAAATTAATGGCATGGAAAATACCTTCCCACCCTTCTACTCTAAAACTAGGCCTAATGTCCTATTCTACAACAGCCTTCCCAGGAGGCCTTCTGTGTCCCACAGATGGACTGTGATGTGCTTCATCTTGTTCAGACACAGCATGCTTCCCTTCATAGGTATAACTTCTGATCGATTCCTCTGTCACTTCTGTTTCTTCAGAGTCTGCAGTGTCTGAGTTTGGTGATACTGGTACAGCAGTGGAGTTAGTTACCATGTTTGTTACAGTGCTGACCTGCTAGTCCTCTGTAGTGCCTTGAACTGTATAAGTCTCATCAGTGCCCTTATGTGCAGAAAATGATGGTGCATCTGCATCCCAAAACACATGAGCACTGTACATTTTACCATCATCACCAGATGATGACAGCATATGACTCAAACGTCCTAGAGGATCTTAAAAGTACAAAAATACATTATACATTCTGTGTATGCTTATTTTAATTCATACAAGTATTTTGAAAATAATTTACCTATAATATCGTTATGCTTGGGAAATATTCACTATATCTATTTTCACATCCCATGTATTCATATAAAATACATGATTTACTGAGCTAGCATACAACTAATTCAATGTACCCAGTGTGTATTTATATATATATATATATATATATATATATATATATTTATATGCAAGCCTTGACTGGTATAATCAGCTGACTGGCTTTTCACTTTCAGATCCTCCAGTGGTTGACGTGGTGCCAAATGTGCAACTTATTGCTCAAGGCTGTTTAAAAAAATTAAGAAGTGCCATATTGATTCACAGGAACAGAAAACACAAAGCCACTGGTACACAGACAAAATGTTACACCTTTTACTGAACCAACATAGGTTTTGCAATTACTCAAGCTTTCAAGCTGGCATGAGCCCTTCGTCAGGAGGTATTGAGTTGTTGATGTTAAATACAGTGCTTAAATATCCACTAAAAAAAGAAACCTTGAGAAATGTTAATGTGGAAAAGAATGTGCCGGTCAGACTACACCTGAGAGACAGTGTGTGTGTGTGTGTGTGTGTGTGTGTGTGTGTGTGTGTGTGTGTGTGTGTGTGTGTGTGTGTGTGTGCACGTATGTGTGCGTGTGCAAGAGAGAGACAGACTGAAATTGAATAAGACAGGGTCATGCCCTGATAAAGAAATCAAAGTTTGGCATGTTAAATTAGGGTTAGTGTTCATTTAGCAGAGAAGATAACACTGAGAGAGACTGATCTGATACTGAATTAGACAGTAATTTATAATACAAGAGATATGTAGGTAGATTAATTAGATCCAGAAAAGGAAAATAAGAAGTTATAATTTGTATGCTGTTAGTCTGTCTAAAAATGCAATCCTTGTGAGATAGATGTTTTAGTGGACAGAAAACATGAATTAGCAATAATGTCCATTTGACAATGAGGAGAAAAGTGTGCACTACCAAGAAAATAAGGTACAGGATTAAAATGTACGGATGTCATAAACAGTTAATAGGCTACAAAAGTTATGGTTTAGCTGGAAGAAGGAGGAAAGAACACGAGGGAGAGAGAGAAAAAGAACACGAGGGAGAGAGGAAAACAAAAGGGATGGTGTTATGCCTGCTTAAGGATCTGAAGAACAGCACAATTAGATTAAGTTCTCTTATACTGTTAACATTGTATGAACATTAAGGCCTTACTCACTGTTAAGTTTATGGTTCTTTTGGTCTGACCATCTTCTTCTTCTTTCGGCTTTTTTCCTGGTCAGGGGTCGCCACAGCGGATCATTTCTCCGCTCATGATTGGCAGTGGAGTTTTACAGTGTTGAGTTGCCAGCCCGGCACCCAACCTTCCACAGAAGGCACACACATGCACACACACACACACACACACACCTAGGGCCAATTTAGAGTGTCCAATCCACCTACTGCATGTCTTTGTGATGTGGGAGGAAACTGGAGTACCCGGAGGAAACCCACTCGACTACAGGGAGGACATGCAGACTCCACATAGAAGGCACCCCAGCAGAGAATCGAACTGGAGAACCTCTAATGTTGCCTTATTTGAAAGTAACTATTCTCTTGTTCTGAACAAAACACAAGTGCTAAAACATAGACTCCAGTAATCTTAACATTATTTGTTAACATTCTGAGAAGGTCAGCAGTTTAGATTCAGTGTAAATTCATCACGTCAGGCATTAACAGCAAAACAATCAGTACATCTTTTGTGTCCACTATTAGTTACTCAGAGGACAATAGGTTCATAAGTACTCATAAAAACATAAGTGTCTCATAAAAACAATATCCAGGTTTAAACTGTTGACTGTCACATAAACAATTGAATTAACAGGATTTCCATTGTTCCCTCTTTCCAAAGGTGCAACAAAATGTTATTGAAAAGCCATAGCTGTCATACCTGATATAGAATGTTCTTCTTTCGTCTGCTCCCCTTAGGGGTTGCTACAGCTGATCATTTGTTTCCATTTCTTCCTGTCCTCTGCATCTTGCTGTGTCACACCACCTGCATGTCCTCTTTCACCACATCCATAAACCTTATCTTAGGCTTTCCTCTTTTTCTCTTACCTGGTAGCTCCATCCTTAGCATCCATCTCCCAATATTCCTAGCATCACTCCTCAGCACATGTCCAAGCCAATGCAATCTCACCTCTTTGGCTTTGTATCCAAACCATCTGACCTGAGCTGACCTTCTAACATACTGTTTCCTAGTCCTGTCCATCCTCTTCACACTCAATGCAAATCTTAACATCTTTAACTCTGCCACATCTAGCTCTGACTCCTAAGACTGGTAAAAGTGTGCTGATACTGGCTTTTCAGTCATAAACTGTGTGTCTATTGGTATTCATCCTGGTTCTATGTGGCTGGTCTGTCTCTGTTGTGTAACCTGTCTCTAGACATTTCCTGCACTTGATCAAAGTAAACCATGGTTTTAGACCTGGACATAAATGATTCCTGCACTTCAAAATTTATTTTCTGTAAAATTATGTTGGAAGTCATTAAAATCATGTGACATGTTTTGCATCTTGGATGGTTGCAAGGTTTTGTGCCATTTTGGATGATGTCCTGTTTTGGTGCAAGTGTGCTTCTGATAAGAAGATTCCTTAGATTTGGTGGTCATTTAATTGACAACAGTGGGAGTGCTTGAAAAATGCCTCCATATTTGTAATTCTAACTAAATATTGATTGGAGGCCTTTTATGATTTTGTAGATTTTTTTTTTTAATTTCTGGATGATATGTTGTCACTAGAGGAATTCTGTCGCAAAGTCTCCTCTCTTTCTATTGATGCTGTTCTCACTGAACTGCATTGCTCTGTTTAGTGCTATGTCAAACTACCTTGCTTTCTCAAGATCGTGCTGCCATTTTGCAAACAGTGATGTGGATTGTCCATTCTTTTAATAGTTCATATTCTGGTTTCCCTTTTGTCATAAAAAGATGATCATCTTATTTACTGTTTCCGAAACACTGATATAGTCTGAAGTTATGTCTGTATGCTTCCATATATTATTAAAAGGTTTAGCTGACTATTCATAATTTAAATGGCCATATATTGACATGTACTGCTGCTACTGCTGCTACTGAGTTCCATTTCCACACCAGGTGATTAGATTCATTTTCCAATACTGACACTGCAGTGCAGCATAAGGGGGGTGTTGCACTGCAGAGTGTGGTGTCCTTTGAATGAGATGTTGAACTAAGGCCCCATCTGTGTGAGGTATTATAGCTCAGGTGGATATAAAAGAAAGAGTTGAGGAAGTTCTCTGATGCCCTTGCCAAATTTCCCCTAGTCAATATGAAAAACCACCTTGGGTATCCCTCACAAAAAGGGTCCATTTGCCTAGTGGGACTGACCTGGTTAACAATCTGTAAATAAAAATAAATAAAAATAAATAAATATTAATATGCCATGATTATTATAATGAGTGCACATCATTTTTGTGAACTATGTGTACAGTCACATTAAATTACCAAATGCCTGTTAACAATCAGCACATTTTAGGCCCATGTGAACTATGGGCACTATTCATAAACATCATGTGGCATTGATTAAGACTAATAGGCTGTAGAATTGTGCACTAAAGCCCTATGTGATTCATAGAAGGTAGTGCACAATGGAAAAGACCCACACCAGGGGGGCACCTCATGCAGTCTTACCCCATTGTTTTGCCATAGTACTTTCTGTATGGAGTAAACAAAGAAATGACCCCCCCCCCCACCTCCTATCATACAGGTTTCACAGACCTACATATAGGCTGGGCCCAGTAGGCTAATTTATAGAACCACAAAGACATGCATATAGATTGTACAGGCTTATTAGCATAACAGTCCCCCTCCACTGTAGGTATATTACTCAGCATAAACAGCAGAGCAGCACTGCAGTAAAAAAAAAACTTTGAATGTAGGGCATAGTGCAGGCAACCTTGCTACTATAGCTGTACACTTTTCTTCCTCAGCACAGTGATGCTGATGAGTTCTCAAAAATGAGAACTTGCATAGCAACAGATACCCTCATTACTATAACATGGCAATGACCTAGTCCCATCATTGTGCCTAATGAATGAAATTTTTGTGTGAATCACTTTTAAACATGATTGAGGGCACAGTGCCACCAGGAGTTGCAGCTTAGTAAGGTAGAATAGTCTTCACTATGTAGCTAGCATGCAGCAACTCATTATAGTGGAAGAAAAGTGTACAGCTATAGTAGCAAGTAGCTAGCATGCAGCTTAGTAAGGTAGAATAGTCTTCACTATGTAGCTAGCATGCAGCAACTCATTAAGGTATAGTATGCCTTACAATGCTGTTCTCAGCTGTGCTGTGTAGAATTGCCATGTTATGCAACACCCCCACACACACACAACTGGAGTTCCACTATGCATGGTAAATCATTATGTACCATGTGTATGTGTACATTATTTACAAAAGGAAAATGGCTTCTGTATGCCATTCTTTATTGCCAAAATCCGTGTCTATAAATCATAGCAATAAATGGTGGCATACTAAACAGAACCAATGTATGTAACTGCACACTGTATTTATGACCACCCAGTATGTGCTCTATAATGTTTTTTAAACATTGTACTTGAACAGTGTGTCAGATGGATAAATGGTACTCTTATTGTTGGATTTTAAAGCGAGACACTTGGAAGTGTAGGCACTACAGTGTATGTTGTGTTTAAGAACGGATGTACATTGAAAACAATACTTGTAAAGTGATCACACATGGTGAGCTGTGGATTCTACAGGAAAAGATATATTCAGTACTGTGCATTGACAATTATTTAAGGACACATACATTCAAGTCCATTACACAATGCTCTTACTTATACAAATATGTGTGTATCATGATTTATGAGGTCATCCGCATGTATTGACTGCTAACTGCATTCTTTGATGCATGCATACAGATTTGATATCTTACAGGACAGTGTGTCATTGGGAGAAAGCTGTCTGTGTGGCATGCATTATACAAGCAGAAGAGACTATTTTACAGCTGTCAGAATCACTTTTGTACATGATGAGAACAGCAATCATGCACACTTATAACAGACTATAGTGTAAGACTGGCATTTTATCAACCACTATTTGAAGAAGAAAAGTTGTTTGCCTATGGTCTACAATCAAACTCAGTATAAGATACATGTTGTAGCAGGATTTATAATAAAATGCACATCTCTGCACTTTTTGAAAAATCTATGGTTTCTGTTTGTTGCGGTATCTCATTACTAAAGAAGTGTTTCCAATCATGTGAAAGTGATTTGATGGGAAACTGTTCTTTAGGGTTAAAAGGCCCTATAAACTACCTTGATTTTCTTCTTGCTATTGTGGAATAAGATATGTGTTGATTTTAGGTGCCCTGCATTAACAAATTGTAGATATATGTTCAGAATCAAGATCATGTTATTAGATAATAAAACTCTTTTTGGAGAATATTAGGCAATTCCAGTTTAAAAGTCTGTCACATTATTCTAGCAAAGGAAACTTATATATATGTATTGGAGGCTGTAACTCATTCTACCAGTTGTATGTCTTTTCTTGAGACATAATAGTCAATTGTGTACTTTGTATCAGTGGCGTAGCTAGAGTTTGTGCTGCCCAGGATGGTCTTTAAGTTTGCTGCCCTTCCCCCTCACAAAATCATGGTCAAATGGGGCCCCCATACACAGCACTCCCCCCTGCAGCCATTCCAATGTCCCATTACTTGGTTATTTCTCCCCATTTACCATAAGCGCTGTAATGTGCAAACTGTTTTCTGCTTTACTTCTACAATGATTATTTGGATTTAATTTAAAACTTTTATATTACATTTTATAACACAATTACCAATAGACATTTGCTAAACAATGCAATGCAGTCTCACAATGAGAACAAACTTAGCATTAAAACATATCTGCCCTTGAAACTCACATTCATTAAAACAGCATTCAAACCCACATTCAAAGAAAATACATCTGGCCGGTGGTGGATAAAGTTTACCTTTGGAATGTTTTCAAATCATAGGCCCCTTGCACACATATTTAGGACCATGCAAGCATGCATGTGTTCTTTGATGCAACTTTATGATTGTATTAAATTATATTTCTTTGTATAATATAGCATACTTGTTTGAGTGTGTTTTAAATTTATTGTTTTGAACATTTTTCCAGTAAGCAATGAAACAAAATATATAAAACAAAATGTATAAAACAATAATGACAAAACTGCCCAAACAGCAAAAATTCCCAGCTGCCTCTAAACACTGTTGAGTTAAATGACTTCTTCAAGATCATAGAGTAGGCAAGGGAGAATCAAACCCTGCAGCACAGGGACTACATCTCATAGCTTTACCCTCTATGCTAATTGCAATTCAACATTCAATAGGGATCTATTTGGGATTATTCTTGTGAACTTCAAATTATGACTGAGCTCAACCGGACAGCTGACAGCAACAAATGTTGGGCTACTCAATGTTTTTTCTAAGTCCTGCACTTGGTGTGTGCAGTGTGGTGGCACTTACTCACAACTAGAAAGGTAGAGTCACATGAGTAAAGCCTCAGAGTCTATCTAGCTATGATCAAATCCCAGTAGATCTTTCTTACCATGGGTTATTGCTGTTGTAAAATTGTTTTAGATGTGGAAACCATCTCATTAACATTTAAACTAAAATTCTAAGAGCAATGATAACAGGATCTGTTGCCATTCAAAAGGCATTGCAAAACCAAGCACATTTATGCTGCTTTACTGCTCCAGTTTTAAAACTGAAATACTCCTCCACCTATGTTACAGAAAAAAAAAAAACAATGCCATAAAGGGACATAACAATCAAGATACTCAAAAGAATACTTTGCTCTTTTCCCAGCATCATCTTTCATTGACAGAGTAATCATCTATCAGTTTACTATCACATAGTCGATCGCACTTTGTGCGATCAATGTATGTGCAAAACTCAGCATTACCATAAGTACAATAACTACATTGTCAAACCTTAAAATAGCGAACATTTGCTATAGCAAGGTTCGATGTAGTGCAGATCGCACTATAGTGGGGATCAGGAAATGTACCCTTTCCCTTAGTGTAGTGTGATCTCAGAGTTTGTATATATAAGTAAGGGGGTGTGGGGGTGCAGCCCCCCACATGGTGGGGGTGCACGTGTTTTACAATGTTGAGCGAATGTGAGCATATCAGCAAAGTTGGCATATTCGACATTCGACTGTACTGAAATGTTCAGTTCAGTATTTACTGTGGTTGGTGTTCTGATTTCCGAACAATTTGTTCGGACATCTTCACACTCTAACTCATTGCATTCGAGTATGTGATAGTAAAACTAATCTATCTACTAAAATAAGAAACAAAGGGCACAAGCAGAGAAAGGGACCGTTTATTCAATAAGTCAAAATCCACAATCAGATAAGCGCTTTCGTCTCTGCTAATTCAGAGACTTCTTATTGAATAAACGGCTTTATCTGTGTATCAGCAATTTGACTGTGGATTTATTGTGAGGAACGAATGGTTTCTGCACAGCATAACATTGTGGTCCCTTGTTCTGCTTGTGCCCTTTGTTTCTTATTTTTGTGACTTTTCATTCATTTGGTCTAATCTATCTACTATCCAAGATAAGAAATTGTCTAGAAGCATTGTTAATCACATGAAAGGGACATATTCCTTACATTAGGATGTAACACAGAGTCATGGAAATGGGGAAGGGTCATAAATATTATTAGGAAAAATAATGTACTGTAGTCTTTGTTGCCATAGCTCATTTTCAAACTATAGATTTGCTGCTGCTAAAATGCTGCAAGTAGTTTAGAAGGCTATGTTTGGTTGGCTTGACAAATATATAGTATATAAATGTCTTTGCAACCAGCAAACTAGCTGAAATATTGCAATAGATACTTATGAAATGTCATGTAGATATTTCTCTGTCTAACTCTTCCCCAAACTGACACAGTATCCAGGTGAGGTATGCATGCATAGGTGTTTTCCTTAACTAAGGGGAAACAGCTGGGTTGTGTTAGATATTCTAATATGAAGCTAAACTCTGAATTTATGTTCTCTCCTGAATATTTTTTATAAATCTGCTTTCTTGGAAAACAAACTATAATCTTAAAACTGAAGAAATGACAGCATAACCTTTCAGAGACAGAGAAAAGAAAGACACAGGAGCACTTTCTATTTCATAGGTATATGCACTTTTTCCAAGAAGCACTACACTTTTTCTGAAATTACTATGTTGAACTAATTATCCTGACAAAAAGTTTATTTGAAACTCAGAAATGCTATTTTCCCTCACTACACACACACACACACACACACACACACACACACACACACACACACACACACACAAACCAGCACCCAATTACCTTTTTCAGTAGCACCTGCAGCCAAGTTGGCAGAACTGTTTCTTTCTCTCTCTCTCTCTCTTTCCCTAATCACTTCCCTGACAAGAAAGTTCAGTGTTAGTGAGTGAGAGAGATAGAGCATTATGCTTAGGTAATGAGGTCATCTGTCCATCTAATATTTTGAATAAGTACTCATAATGCAACAATTCAAGTTATAAGATTGTGATGGATATCACTGTATTACTGTACACAGTAATTCTCATCTATGTATAACATAAGAAACAGTCCTTATACACTTTCAACACTTTTGGTGGTAAAAAATCAAAGCTTGCACTGTCAAGGAACACTAATGACTAGCAGCATAAGTGAACCTTGTAACAATAAAGTTAAACGTTAAAGTTAAAGTTAAAAGTTAAAGTCAATTCAGTGCCAAATTCACCCCCCTCTCACCCCCTAAATGGCCCATCTCAATACTGGAAGATTGCCAAATTCCGGTAATAATGACCACACAGGTAAAAATGCACTCTCCAAAGCTAAGAATTCAGCATCCATGGGACCAGATGACATCTCGGGCTGTTCATAGGTTCATAGGTTCATAGGTAGATACTAGGCTATCTGCCCTAGGGCATTTATAAGCCTAGCCAGAGTGTATTTGGCTTCCACCTCCCTATTAGATTAGCCTACTGTGCCTCTGTAAAGTAGGTCACAGAAGGTACCCTTTTAAGATTAGTTTACTGTGTCTCTGTCTAGCAGGAACACGGAGGAGATCCCAGGGGTGAATTTGCGATTTCCCATCCACGCGTCCAGATTTCGCTTGAATAGGGTCAGCGAGGGGCTATGTCTAACATGAATTGGGATTCTATTCCAGAGTGTGGGGAGCCTCTGGGAAATGAATCTGTCCCTCCAGCATGTCCTATTTATTTTTGTGCTGAGGTTTAGGTCCCTGGAGCGTGTAGCTCTAAGGGACTTGGATTTTTTGAGGTGGAGCATGTCCATTAATTCTGGGTTTGACATGGCTTTGTACATCAGGCATAGATTGCCTCTGAGTAGGCGGTAAGCAACTGAGTAGAGCTGGAGTTTCTTTAGTCGAGCTGCATAGGACATCTGTTTGTAGCCCAGGATCCTCTTGGTGAGGTACTTTTGGGGTCTCTCCAGTTGCTGCAGGTGTCAGGTAAGGTACATCCCAAAAGGGGCATTGTATTCAATTATGGGCCTGATGAGTGATGAGTAGAGGGGCACAATGACATCTCTTGATCTAGATGTGAACCCTTTCATGATAAGGTGGGCTATATAGAAGGTCTTTCTAACCACTTTGGCAATGTGATTATCAAAGGAGAGATTACTATCTACGTTGGTCCCCAAATCTCTAATTACTTCTTCCATACTTAATGGATTACCACCTATGTGGTAATTTGTGGGCACCTTGTTTTGCCCAAAGCGATGACTATGCACTTTTAGCATTTAGCTTGAGGCCGTGGCTCTGGCACCAAGCATCCGTCTCTGTGAGACCCTTTTGGAGGATGCTTGTGTCAGCTGGAGATTCGATTATGGCCCCAGTTTGCAGTCATCTGTGAACTTTGTCAGCCATAATCCCCCCGTGTTACCCTGAACCTCAGAGAAGTATATACCGAACAAGAGAGGTCCCAGAACTGAGCCCTGTGGGATGCCACTTGTAACTGGTTTGGATTCGGACATGGCACCTGTGATTCTGATCATGTGGGTTCTATCTCTGAGCCAGTTTGCAACCCATCTTGTGATATAGGGGTTGATATTTAAGCTGGTAAGCTTATTTATGATGCCCGAGTGGGGTATTGTGTCAAAGGCTTTTGCGAGGTCCAGGTAGGCTGTGTGGGCTACCTTGCCCTCATCTATGGCTTTGGTAACTGTTTCAAAGAAATCAACTAGGTTTAAGAGGCAACATCTGCCCTTAACAAAGCTGAATTGGGTAGGGTCCAGTGTCTGGAGGCTCCCAATGTCATTGTTTATGAGTTCCATGATAATACACTCCATAGCTTTACAGACCAGACTAGTCAGGCTTATGGGGCAATAGTTTCCGGGGTCCGTTGTGGCACTACCTTTGTGGAGTGGGACCACTGTAGCTGTACGCCATTCTTTGGGTACATATCCTGTAGTAAGGCTAAGTTTGAACAGTGACTTAATGTGAGGGTTCAGTTCTTCTTGGAGCTCATGTAAGACACAGCCTGGGACACCGTCCGGTCCCATAGATGCTGTGTTTTTTGCTTTGGAGAGGGCAGCTTTCACCTGTGCATCTGTGATGTCAGGGAGGTTACATTCAGTTGGGATAGGCATTTGCTCCTTTGGAGGGGAAGGGGGGAGAAGTTTGTGCCGAATCTGTCTGCCAGGATGTTGGCTATGTCTGTAGGTTCGGTATATTTTGTACCGTTATGCAACAATTCAGAGCATATCTGGGAGTTTCCGCCCATGTTCCTGACATAACTAAAGAAGGTCTTGTGATTATCTTTAGTGTCTAGGGCAATTTTTCTTTCGAAGCTGGCCTTTGATGATTTTATGAGGGATCGAAGTTTTTTGCTAATACTGATCAGAGATGCCTTCCCTTTTTGGGTTTTGCTCTGTCATGTAGTAGCTTCCTCCTTCTGTTGTATAGCTTATTTATGGCCGGGGTCCACCAGACCAGTCTCCTGTTTTTGGAGGAGTGAGTCTTGGTTTTATTTGGGATAGCATGATCCATGCATTCCTGCAGGTGCTCATAGAATGCATTTGTAAAGGATTCTGCGGATTGGGCTGTATTATCCTCTGGCCCAGGGGCTTTAAAGGATTCCACCTCAGTCTTGAGAAGTGCAAAGTTGGCTTTTGAGAAATTCTTTACAGTGATTTCCTTGGCTGGGGGTGGGGATGGGATATGGATGTCCAGGGAAATTTGTTTATGGTCTGATCTTACCAATGAGGGGTTTACCTCTGGTGTGGAACATAGAGTCCCCATGTTGGTGATGACCAGGTCCAATAGGTTGTTCCCTCTTGTGGGAGTGGTGACCAGTTGTTCCATTGCGTTAGAGTTTATAGATTCAAGGAACCGTTGGGCGAGGGTGTTTGGGCTTGAGTAGTTTTCCCAGTCAATGCTTGGGTAGTTGAAGTCACCCAATGACATAGTGTTTGGAGAGACCTTCATATTCCCCAGTGTTCTCAGAAATGCCAAGTGGGGTTCCTGTAATAGGGAGGGTGTTCTGTAGCAGGCTACAAACTGAAAGGCAGTTTTTCCCACTGTTAGTTGCACATGGATGGTTTCTGATGCTTTGTGCAGTGCCACTAACCTGGAGGTGTAGGTATCTTTGATGAATATAGATACTTCCCCTCCTTTTGTGCTTCGGTCCGAGTTTTGGGGCCGAAACGCATGGTATGAGTTATAACCTGGTAGTGCTGGGGTGCTCTCAGGAGCCTTGAACCAGGTTTCTGTTACTGCACAGACATCGATTTTCTCCATACTGAGGAGACCCTCGAGTGCGTGCATCTTGAGGTTTAGACTTCTGGCACTGAGTAGCATTACCTTTAGCTTTTTTATCCTTGAGTTGTCTATGGAAGTGGGTTTGTCCTTTGAGCCTTGCCTAAAAAAGGCAATATGAGGGTGGCAAGAGCCTTGGCCAGTATACAAAAGCCTAAGGGTGACAGGTGCAAGCCATCCCTAGCGAAGCAACGTGGCTTGTCAAGCATGTCATCCCAGGCTGACAGACACTGGATTCCCTTTGAATGACACCAATACTTTACCAATTGTTGAAACTGATCATTTTGTCTTTATACTGTGGCATCATTCTTGGTGAGGGCAAGATGCTACTCAAGGTCAGGGTCATACCAGCCTGGGCTACATGGTCAGAGAGCTCCTCTATGTCTCTTTCCATGTAGTCCAGGGAGGTATGTCTCAGGTCATTCACACCAGCATGGACAATGATGGAGTCATACTTGTACTTGCTTTGGAGTGACCTGAGTGCTTGCATTATGTGGCAGATCCTGGCACCTGACAGGCAGCTTACAGTGACCTTCTCCTTGTTCAGTCTGATGAGTGGGACGTCAGTGTGCCGGACAATAGAGTCCCCTATAACAAGTGTATTTGGTGTGTTGTTTGGCCTTAAGGGCTGTGACTGTGAGGCACACTGATTTTGTGAGATATGTGATTCATGGGTATTGTTGAGGGGTGGCTGTTGCTTGGATATCTGCTTAGGAGGTCTTTGCTGTTTAGGCAGATTTTTATTTAGAGCCCTCGAGTATGTTTTTGTGTGTTTATGTGTTGGGTATGCAGATGCAATAGGTCTGTGTGAGACTGGATTTGTGGTGTGGGTGGTTACCTTTTCCTCCTGACTGACTGTGCCAGTCTTGGGTTGAGAGAGCTCTGCCTCCAGTTTGGCTGTGTAACTGCATCTCTCACATGTATTAGAGTTTGTTGGAAGGAGGAGAGGGTTGTCTGTGTACATAAGGCAATTGTAACATTGCCTCAAAATTCCCAGATTCACCAGCTGGACTGCAGAGTAACCTTGAAACTGACCCTTGGACATACCAGATTAGTATAGGGAACTGCTTTTTTACTGATCAGATTAAGGAAGGGAACTGATTTTTCACTTGATCAGGAAGGACCAATCGGGAGCCTAATACTTATGAGAAGTCAAGGAGGGTGTAGTGCTTTAGTTAGTTAGTGTTTCCTTATAAGAGCTGAGCAAGTGCAGGGCTTTAGAAAGAGAATAAAGTGATTACTTTGAGAGTTTGAACAGTTCTAAGGGAAAAAGTGAAGAGCAGACTTTGTGGAGCCTGGAATAGTTTAAACCTGTTTAGGCGGCGCTGCCCGACGCTGCTCAGTGCGCAAAACCGTGCAAAAAGAGAGTTGTAGGGTTTTAAGAGAGAGAGATCAAGGAGTTTAGAACTGACCCAAAATGGCCAATACAACTACAGCTTCTAGGTAGTAACCACTCCTCCAGGGACAGGCAGGCTGTTCAGTGTTAACCACTCCGACTGGTGAACACAGAGACTTCCCTTTAGCCCAAGCAAGCACTGGCCTTCTAGAAACTTCCAAACAGTTTAGAACAGCAAATCTGTAACTGAACTTTCTTAACTTTCAGAAAGTGGGAAAAAAGCAAGATTTTTTTTTTTTTCTTTTTGTTGTAGTTTAAAGGTAGCAGAGATACACAAGCAGCAAAATAATCACAACAGTGCAATAAATGACCCCACACTTGAGTGCTAGGCCAAAATCAGGTAAAATGCAGTTTTAGAGAAAAAAACGATTTTAAATTAAGTGCAACACAGGAAATGCAGTAAACAGGCTCTAGATGTGTTCCAAGTACTGTTACTGCTACAGATATAAACTTTAGCAAGCCGAAAATGCCAAATAATAGGTGGCAAAGCAGTAAAACTTAACAAAAAATCAGAAGAAAATACTTAAAATCACAAAAGTGGCTCCTTTTCTTCTCTCAGCATTTTCTCCCCATGAACTACAAAATGAACTGGCACCTCACCTAAGTGTCATGCTTAATCATACCCTCACCTCAGGCTTCATGCCCATTGAGTGGCGCACAGCTGCAGTTATCCCACTCCACAAGGGGGGATCCACCTTGGATCCCAGGAACTACCGCCCTATCAGTCTGATGAGCCTGATCTGCAAGGCCATGGAACGTATTAACATGGAACTTATAAACAAAGACCTTAGCAACCTTCAAACACTGGACCTCACCCAGTTTGGGTTTGTGAAGGGCTGATCTTGTCTCCTGAACCTGATTGACTTCTTCAAATCAGTCTCCAGAGTCGTGGACGAGGGTAAGGCAGTTCACACAGCCTATCTGGACCTTGCCAAGGCATTTGACGCCATCTCCCACTCTGGAATCATAGATAAACTTACTAAGCTGGGCATTAATCCCTATGTCACTCGATGGGTTGCCAACTGGCTTACTGACAGAACCCACACTGTAAAAGTAGCTGACTGCAAATCCAGCTCCAGACAAGTGACAAGTGGAGTACCTCAGGGTTCAGTCCTGGGACCTCTCTTGTTTGGCATCTACTTCTCTGAAGTACAGATCAACACTAAGTGACTCTGGCTAACAAAGTTCACAGATGACTGCAAACTGGGAGCCATTATTGAATCCCCAAATGACATGGATACCCTACAAAAGAGCCTTACAGAAACAGATGCTTGGTGCCTGAGCCATGGGCTCAAGCTCAATGCCAAGAAATGTATAGTTATCCCCTTTGGGAAAAAACATGTACCTGTGAATTACCACATAGGTGGCAGTACACTAAACACCGAAAGTGTGATAAGGGACTTAGGGACACAGGTGGACAGTGGTTTCACCTTCAATAACCACATCGCTACAACAGTCAGGAAATCCTTCTATGTGGCACACCTCATCACTAAGGGCTTTTCATCCAGAAAAAAGGAATCATTGTCCAACTGTACACATCCCTCATTAGACCCATTATAGAATACAATGTCCCATTTGGTATGTACCTCTCAAGACATCTGCAACAACTGGAAAGGCCGCAGTAATACCTCACTAAAAGAATCACAGGCCTAAAGCAGATGCCCTATGCTGACCGCCTTAAAAAACTTCAGCTATACTCTGTCACATGTCATCTACTCTGAGGCGATCTCTGCTTAACATACAAGGCCATGTCAAACCCAGAGCTGTTGGACATGCTACACTTAAAGAAATCCCAATCCCTCAGAGCCACACGCTTCAGGGATCTAAACCTTGTCATCACAATGAACAAAACATGCTGGAGGGATAGGTTCCTGACCCAGAGACTCCCCAGACTCTGGAATAGATTGCCCATACATGTCAAGCAGAGCGCCTCTTTGGTCCTCTTCAAAAGGAACCTTGATGATTGGATGGGAGAAAGGAAATTCACCCTGGGGATCACATCAGTCACCCTGCTAGACAGGGATCTCGGGAATTAAATAGTGTGAGAAGAAATAGCCAGGGAATTGTTATGGCTAGGCTTGTATAGGCCCTAGGCATGATAACCTAGTACCAACCTATGAACCTACAAACCTATGAACAAGTGGAATCAGATAAATGAATCAAATAACCAAGTTGTCCAAAATACGTGCAATAAAAATATCAAAAATTCATTCATGTTTTGAAGAGTTTTTCTTTTCCTCTATCAAAATATTGTCAAATGAATTAATGAGCTGAGAGGAATAAAATAAAGTAAGCTTTGTGGTTTGATGATTGGCACAAGTTTTATTTAGTTCTTAAGTGTGAGCAGATGAGTGCCGAAGTATGGAAATTAAATAGTTACAGATCGTGTTTTTATATATCAAAATGATTATAGTTAGCATTGTGGTTATATCAGAAAGGACCAGCATAAACCAGTATTACAATCTTTACAATTACTTCAGCAATCATCTGCCCACACTTAAGAACCAAATCAAACGTGTGCCATTGACCAAACCACAAAGCTTACTTGATTTTATTCCTCTCAGTTCATTAATTCATTTGACAATATTTTGATAGAGGAAAATAAACTTTCTTTGAAACATA
Organism: Protopterus annectens; assembly: GCF_019279795.1. Classification (NCBI taxonomy): domain Eukaryota; kingdom Metazoa; phylum Chordata; order Ceratodontiformes; family Protopteridae; genus Protopterus; species Protopterus annectens. The sequence goes on from NC_056729.1 coordinate 1,042,297,519, forward strand.
AATTAATTTTTAATATTTTCATCATATGTATTTTGAACAACTTGGTTATTTGATTCACTTATCAGCTTCCACTTGCTTAACTTTTGTCTATGGGACATGGGAAACCAATGAAAAGAGGTTCAAAAAGTAACTGTCAGTACATTTATACTTATCCAAGAAACCATAAAAGTGAATCAAGCAATGAGTCAGTATAAAAACTTTATTAAAATCTATTTATATTTATGTTTAGGATGATTTCATATCAGATCAAAGGTCAGTGTAGTGTTCTTAAAATGATGCCTTTGCATACACAAAGGTTATTTCCAAACTTCAAACACCAAGAATAAAAAAAATGTAGTTTTTGCACACTACTTAATATGGATTAAATGGGAAAAGAGCAAATTACACTATACTGCATACTATGTATAAGATGGGTGGACGGGTCTGTTGATGAGAGACTGGTACCACCTTTCTTTCTAAAATAAAATCTTCATCTAGAATGAAGTCACAGTAATTCTTTGTAGTTCATATTTCTAGTGCTTGTAAGTGTACCTTTATGTTGTACTGATAAAAGAAGAGGTGGTCAGGCCATAGGAAATACACAGATGCAGACATCAACACAAGAACAGAATGTCTTCTTGTATTTAAAATTGTGTGTAGGCATAAAGGAAGAAGAAGACATCTGTGCGACAATGCATGCACAGACATGACGCAACAGATGTGTGTGACCAGACTATTCTTAAAGAAGAATGCCCTTAAAAACAAAAACAGTATTTTTTTAATTTAAAACTAAATGTGACAATTCCTCAGCAAGTGAAGTAAAAAAAAAGTGCTGCCCGAGGTGGACTGCCCCTCTTACCCCCCCCCCCCCCAGCTACGCCACTGCTTTGTATATGTAACCCTCAATGATGTATTGGGAAACATTAAAATGCAGTCAGTCTCAGTGATGAATCAGTAACACTCACCTTTGTTGCAGAAGGCTGTGGGTTCTATTCCCATACCAAGTAAATGGATTGCTGACACTGCTGTGCAGTATATGGTAGGTGCTGCACTCCTGCGTGTGCCATCCTTCAAATGAGATGTTAAACTAAGGCTTCATCTGCATGCTTGTGTAGATATAAAATATTCCACAGCAGCTATCAAACCCTGGCCAATGTTTAGTTCTAGATATTGGAGCAATTCCAATTCATAGATTTGTGTATGGCTTAAATCATTGTCTTTGCTGCTATTAAGCAACTGTATAGATAATGGAAGATGATTATGCTGAGCTTTATGATATGTGCAATACCGAGTTAAGCATACTGCATGGCAAACTCGCTGAGACAGTGGATAGTCAAAACTGCAGAGCAGTAACATTAGTATCTTGCAGAACCATTTCAAAATTATGCACATTTGGCATGAGTGTTAACTAAAATGTACTCACTGATGCTTGTTTTACTTACAGTGCATGCTGGGAATATGTACATACGTAATAAATTCATGTAGGTGATCCAAATGTAATCAATAGTACAGTGTCATATTTGTTATTGTAGATGTACTTATGTCAATACCTACTGGAAGACAACAGTAGATAGACTTATGGAGTGGAGAGATACCATGAGTCTATGAGTAGCACACCGAATAAGGAGCAACAGTAATAGCAATGATAATTCTGCAACACTTATTTCTGCAGGCAAGCTGTACATATGGTAATGCTAAATACATCCTGTGAAATGTAAACTGCAGTGAGCCTGAAACTAATATGGAATCAAGTAACATGAATACATGCTGTCATTAAAACACTGTCATGGATATTCACCATGAGACTCATGTGAGGTAAATGGGAAGCATGTGTATAGGACAGTAATAGAGAGGTATGTGACAGTTGTTCATGGGATCATAGGAAGTTACTAGGCTAATGGTCCAAGGGCCCTCACAATCCTAGCCAAATGTTACCCTTGTTACCACAACCAACACCTATTGCTCCTGTGCAAGAGGGACCCAGGTGGAACCCTGGGGTGAATTTATGGTTACCCATCCAGTTCTCCAGATTGTGTTTGAAGAGGGCCAATGAGGTCTGTTTGGTGTAAAGTGGAAGTCTGTTCCAAAGGTGTGGCAACCTCTGGGAGACAAATCTGTCCCTCCAGCAGGTTCTATTTATATCATATACCAGGTTTAGGCTTTAGAGCAAGTAACACATGTGCCATTTGACTTGTGGATGTGCAGAATTTCCAATAAAGTGGGGTCAGAGATCGGTTCTATATAATAACCTTGAAGATCCACATTCACCAATGCCCATTCATTGACACATAATTGTCGAACATCCTCTTCACCGAACATCCACATCATCGATTTTTTTTTCCAAGGGAAAGAAATTGGTAGTCCAACAACCCATGACACAATATAACAAACACTAGTAAGTGGGGGGAGGGGTTCACCCCCCCAACTAAATATATTAACTCTGAGATCGCACTACAGTGGGGAAAAGGGCAGATTCAAAATAATGGCCAACCAATTTCTTTCCCTTGGAAAGAAATCAATGATTTGGACGTTCGCTCAAAAGGATGTTCAACACTTATGTGTCGATTAAAAGTTACTCATGATTTTGCACCTTTGAATATTTAATATAGACCCTCAGAGATCACCTTATATGCAAGGCAGAGATTGCCTCTGAGTAGTTTGTATGAAACAGAATAAAGTGACACTGATTTCAGCCAATCCACATAGGATAGCTGCTGAAGACCTTGAATTTTCTTTGTGAGGAACCTTTGTGGTCTCTCCAATTGCTGTGGGTGCTTTGAAAGGTATATGCCAAAAGGAGCATTGTACTTAGTTATTGGCCTAATTAATGAAGAGTACAGGGAGGTGATAACTTCATTTTTTCTCGAGGCAATGCCATTACTTATGAGGTGAGCCATATATAATGCCCTTATTACCACTCTGGAGACATGGTGATCAAAAGCAAGGTTGCTGTCAACCTGAGTGCCCAGATCTCTCACCACTCAGTGCATACTTAGGGTATTGCCATTGATGTGGTAATTTGCAGGAACATTGCTCTTGCCGAAAGGGATGATAATACATTTTTTTGCATTGAGTTTGAGGCCATGACTTTGGCACCAATTATTTGTTTGTGGAAGACCTTCTTGATGGATGTTGACATTGTTTACCAAATAAAAAAAATGGAGACCTAAACGAATTTTCAGGTCTTAGTACAAATATACTGCAGCTTGATAAGTACATTGTCAGATATTAATATAAATCATGGTGGATATATTCTTGTGACCACTCCCAATGTTATGTGAATATGTGAATATACAGACTGGGTCTATGGTTAATCATAAAATGGACTAACTATCAACTGGTACATTATCAAAAGCAAACCATCAAACATCCATTCCTTGAACGTGCATTTCATCAAACCTGTGAGATGGGGAAAGTAACAATCTCAGAGTTGGTATATGTAGGTGCAGTGGTGTGGGGGTGTGTGGAGGGGGAAAGTCCCCCCCCCACACCTGGGTGGGTTTGAAATACTGATGTTTGTGAGATGGGGAAGTGCTGGCCAACTAGTTTCTTTCTCTGTCTCACAGGTTTACTGAAGTGCACGTTCAAGGAATGGACATTTGATGGTTTGCTTTTAATGATGTACTGTTTGATGGTTAGTCCATTTGATGATTAACTATAGACCCTATAGACTTGTGCTCTGGTTGTGCTCCTCCAAGACTATATGATCATTACCAAATTAAATAATGGAGACCTAAATTAATTTTCAAGTTTTAGTGCAGATATATTTCAGCTTGATATGTATATGCTTTATTTGTTCTTGGCATAGACAAGGTTGAGCAACAATATCAAGGTTAATGACCATAATTATTCCTGAACAGCCTGTGTTAGCCTGTTATACACTATTCATTATCAGTTTCTTTGGAGGAAGCCTTTATGTTATCATATGACAGGATATAGATATTCATGGATAACACATACATTGCTGTATAATAGCAATTTTCTTGATGACTGTAACATTCTATATGCAAATCTGGCTATATTATCAGAATAGTCAGAGTGTTCGATGAAGGATAATTATTGTCTATGTAAGTATGACTCACTCTAAAGAAAGTGATATTTTGGCCTTACATTATGTATGTGGAAATGGTGACAGTTAATGTTTTTTTTCGGATGACTCTTTGATTATTCCACGTGCACAAAAGTGGAAATTCATTATTATCATATTAATAATATTCTGATATAATATTAGGAGTAGCCATTATGCAGCATTAGAGTGACGTTGCTGGAAATGAATACAGTTATCCACAAGGGAAGGGGTGTATGAGTTTTTTTCTTCATGGCACCCAAATGTTCTGACAAAGGAGACAGCTGAGTTGGTAGTAGGAGGAGCAGTGGAGGTGATTCTTAGAAGGAGATGGATTTGTATATAACACTGATAGTTGTTTTACTTGCAACAGTAACACAGCACACAGGAAAAGACAGCAAAACTAAGAGAGGAAATGTATTGTTATGTCCAGGAGGGTGGCTGTTTATACAGCAGACAGACTGACGGTATATGACTCAAAAAAAGTATATTAAGCTAGAAATTACCCCACTGCTTATTCGTGTTTTGTTAGTTTGCACAGTATTGTCTGTTCAGTGAACAGAGCAAGAGCAGCAGATGAAAACAAGATCAATGCAATGAAAACAAATGAGTACAGCTTAGTAAGGATGCATATATATAAGTTTACACAGGCTTTTTAACAATGAACGTAAAGGAAAACATCAGATTTTATTATTTGGAGAAGTAAGACAAAAAATTGTGCCAATAACTGCAGATGTTTGTACTGCAGGTTATCCAAATTAACACTTATGTTAGCATACTTGGTGTGGAGAATGTTTGGCTGATTAACTGTACCATCTCCCACCATAATATTAAATGATGAGAATGTTTTTTGAGACAGGATAAGACAGCACTGTAGCAGGAATATGGGAATAATCAGGGTGCATCACAATACTCCAGTAGCATGCTGCTCTGCCTCTCCCTTTTCTGTTATTCCTGAACATCTTGTACCAAGACATCTCCAATTCCTGCTTCCTGATGTCATTGGCTTGTGTTTATGTGATACCAGCAATATCTACCCTTTCCTGCTTACAGCTCCTCCCATCTTCCTATCCAGACTCCTTACATTGTGAATAAGACTTCCAAGGCATAGTCTAAGTCACCCTTATTTGTTCCTCTGCGGTGTTCCCCATCACTACCGCTCAAACAACCAACCCGATCTTCTGCTTCAGTTGTTGTCTTGTTACTCCTTCAATCTCAGTGTGCACATATGATCAGTGATTTGTAGTTTTCCAACTCAGCAATAATTAAGAACCACTCTCCATTCTGGGCTCAGATAGAAGCTCTTCCTATGCTAGGTCTAATGTATCAGTCTAACAATCACAATCTTTTCCTCTTTGTTCGCTGTCACAACTGCTCATTATGCTCTCTAATCCTCTCTTTTCTCCACATGCTGATCACAGGTACAGGTAGCACTTTTGAAATTGCTACTTCTAACGTTCTCTTATGGCCTTTATCTCTTTCCAACACCTTCCTGGCCCACTTTACTGCCACTTCAGCTGCTTTCTCTAAGAGATCACTAGTGCCTACAAGGACTACAACATGCAACCAGACCTCTTCCTTGTTGATGCATGTGGTTGTCCTATGTTTTATTCAGTATGAGCCCAAATACCATTTTTACTGAAAAATGGTGTCTTATTTCTAGCATTGCCAGACACCTAATCCTTTTATGATTGAGTCCCTTTCAACAATACCCCTTTATTTCGGACACACTGATGCCCCCCTCTTCCTTTACTTCCTGCCCCATGTCACTAACCCTCCCATATGTATGTCTGTAACATTTGCATCTCCATTTCTACCATCCTCAGTCCTTCTCACTTTCTCTAGTTATTGTCACTCTCCCTGTGTTATAAGTAAACTCCTTCCAGTCCTACTGTGGTCTTCCTAGAAGACCTGCCCACTGTGCTTTCTATTTTTTCCATTTAACTGTCCCATCATGCTCAGTGCCCCCCTGCTCACATTCTAGTATTGTTTCCTACCACTCCATCTCTGTCTCTATTTCTCCCTTATCTTGTGTCAGTAAGCTTCACACTACTCTTTCCTCCATAGCTGTCTTCTCTTCATCCTCCCTTTCATGGTTCCAGCTCACAATACTCTCTGTCATCTCAAATGGAAATGCTGTGTCTTCATGACACTACTGGAGTCACATAGTACAAAATGGTAACTGGAGATGTCACTAGGCTGAAGACTCAAACATGTAAATATACATTGTTTTTGTAGGGAAAGAGAAAAAAATAAAATGTGTATACACAATGTTTTTGAATGCACTATGTTGTGGAAAGGCAGAGTACAGTGTGCAACAAAACATTGCTAGAGGTAGTCTGAGGAGACCACCCAACTACATTGTTCCATACGCTGGTGAAGGAATAGTACTGTACATACAGGCAATCAATGAAGGAAAAGGACAAGCAAATATGTTTCATTAACAGATGCAAATAGTAATCTCAAGTGATAAATAAAATGAGATCACTGAAACAATGTAAAGTGACCTACAGGGAATTGTATGAGGAAAGACAATCAGCCAAATGTCAATGGTGGTATGAAAAATTAGATATAAGATTGCTAAAGTCCCCCCAGATACACAAAGGGATAGGATGCCAGAAGGTACATATACCATAAGGAGGAAAGAAAGTAACCCAGACAGAGAGAGGCATGAGGAATTTCCTTGTATGGAACTATTAAATATATGAAGGTTACTTGCATGGAGAAGGTAGCCACATAGAGATCAGAATGTTTGCAGAAGGAAACACAGTCTGATGAATGTAAAGTCAATCAGTAACAGTTGTAGGAAAGTAGACATATGGCAAAAAATACACACAATGACAGTGACACCAATCTCAGCCTTTATAGTGGCTACAAAGTGTAAGGATGTTAACATACTGATCAGTAAGGGTGAGGGAGAAGAAATGTGTGGTGCAAGTACACAGAAATAATCTGTCACAGAGCCAAATAAGGTGACATGGGCATTCCCAGGCAAGTGTTAGATAAACCCCTAGAGAGAGTATTGGAGTTCTTATTAATGTCACCTATACCAGCAGCTAGTGCACAAAGAAAAGTCTGCCTGTCACTCCATAGCTGAAATATGGAACACTATGCCCACATCTGTAAGGACAGACACACCCAATCAAGTCCTTCCCACACTCTCTTAAAAACTATTTTAAACTATATGCTCATGTTCTACACCAGGTTAATCAAATAGCTCCTTAATTTGTAACTGCAACAGTATTGACCTCCATTTTGCTATTATACTTTATACAACTGATAATTTCTTGCCTATACCTTACACTACTATTATCACTACTTACTACACGCTGATACAAGATAAAGTGAAGAAAAGTAATTTTCTAATGTAAAACAATTACAAGGACTACAACATGCATCCAGACCTCTTCCTTGTTGATGTATGTGGTTGTCCTATGTATTATTCAGTATAAGCCCAAACACCATTTTCACTGAAAAATGGTGTCTTATTTCTAGCATTGCCAGACACCTAATCCTTTTATGACTGAGTCCCTTTCAACAATACCCCTTTATTTTGGACACACTGACCCCCCCTTCCTTTTCTTCATACCCCATGTCACTAACCCTCCCATATGTATATCTGTAACATTTGCACCTCCATTTCTACCATCCTCAGTCCTTCTCACTTTCTCTAGTTATTGTCACTCTCCCTGTGTTATAAGTAAACTCTTTCCAGTCCTACTGTGCTTTTCCTAGAAGACATGTCCACTGTGCTTTCTGTTTTTTCCATTTAACTGTCCCATCATGCTCAGTGCCCCCCTGCTCACATTCTAGTATTATTTCCTACCACTCCATCTCTCTCTATTTCCTCCCTTATCTTGTGTCAGTAACGTTCACACTACTCTTTCCTCCATAGCTGTCTTCTCTTCATCCTCCCTTTCATGGTTCCAGCTCACAATACTCTCTGTCATCTCAAATGGAAATGCTGTGTCTTCGTGACACTACTGGAGTCACATAGTACAAAATGGTAACTGGAGATGTCACTAGGCTGAAGACTCAAGCATGTAAATATACGTTGTTTTTGTAGGGAAGGAGAAAAAAATAAAATGTGTATACACAATGTTTTTGAATGCACTATGTTGTGGAAAGGCAGAGTACAGTGTGCAACAAAATATTGCTAGAGGTAGTCTGAGGAGACCACCCAACTACATTGTTCCATATGCTGGTGAAGGAATAGTACTGTACATACAGGCAATCAATGATGGAAAAGGACAAGCAAATATGTTTCATTAACAGATGCAAATAGTAATCTCAAGTGATAAATAAAATGAGATCACTGAAACAATGTAAAGTGACCTACAGGGAATTGTATGAGGAAAGACAATCAGCCAAATGTCAATGGTGGTATGAAAAATTAGATATAAGATTGCTAAAGTCCCCCCAGATACACAAAGGGATAGGATGTCAGAAGGTACATATACCATAAGAGGAAAGAAAGTAACTCAGACAGAGAGAGGCATGATGAATTTCCTTGTATGGAACTATTAAATATATGAAGGTTACTTGCATGGAGAAGGTAGCCACATAGAGATCAGAATGTTTGCAGAAGGAAACACAGTCTGATGAATGTAAAGTCAATCAGTAACAGTCGTAGGAAAGTAGACATATGGCAAAAAATACACACAATGACAGTGACACCAATCTCAGCCTTTATAGTGGCTACAAAGTGTAAGGATGTTAACATACTGATCAGTAAGGGTGAGGGAGAAGAAATGTGTGGTGCAAGTACACAGAAATAATCTGTCACAGAGCCAAATAAGGTGACATGGGCATTCCCAGGCAGGTGTTAGATAAATCCCTAGAGAGAGTATTGGAGTTCTTATTAATGTCACCTATACCAGCAGCTAGTGCACAAAGAAAAGTCTGCCTGTCACTCCATAGCTGAAATATGGGACACTATGCCCACATCTATAAGGACAGACATACCCAGTCAAGTCCTTCCCACACTCTCTTAAAAAACTATTTAAAAAATATATGTTCATGTTCTCCACCAGGTTAATCAAATAGCTACTTAATTTGTAACTGTAACAGCACTGACCTCCATTTTGCTATTATATTTTATACAACTGATAATTTCTTGCCTCTTTTGCCTATACCTTACACTACTATTATCACTACTTACTACACGCAGATACAAGATAAAGTGAAGAAAAGTAATTTTCTAATGTAAAACAAATCACCATCAGAAAAAAAAACAAGTAGCTTTTATTACAACAAGCAGAGCACAGTATAATTTATAATATTTTATAAGATTTTGAAGTGTATTCATGTAATTTATGTGTTTATAAGTACTTAATTAAGGGTACTTTGTGATTGGATGGCTGTGGTCACATTGTATCTGCTTTGCTCCTTTTAAATGAATGAGAAAATGTAGTATGATGTTTAGCACTGAAGAAGGTTGTTTGACCGAAAGCTCTGCTTGTTGTAATAAAAGCTACTTGTTTTTTCTGATGGTGATTTGTTTTACATCATAAAACTCCTACTATCACTACACAGTCCCCTAACTTTTCTTTCTCCCTTTTTCTCCTTCCCTATCCATACCCTTTACTAATAAACACATAGGTTTCTATCTCTTACTTTCCCTCTCCTGTAATTCCCATCCTTTTTCAACCATGTACTATAAGATATGTACACTAAGTACATTATAATAAACAAACCCCGGGATTCATGAAGCTTGCGCCAGGTGCACACATAGCGTAGGCATTATAACGCCAAATATGGCCGTTGAGCGATTCAGGTACGACCCAATTCCACGTGCACTACCGGCGTACGCCACATCTGCGCAGCCCCCGGCGTAGGTATGCAAATCACCCCATGTGCAGTGTTGCACCATGCAAATGAAGGCATATAGTGATTCATGAAGTGGTGCAGGCGAAGGTAAGCCACGGAAATGTAAACCAAAACACGGTTTACATTTTCCCAAACATAACATCGGAGCTATGGAAGAGGGCCAGACCCAGGTATCATTAACGTGAACATATGCCAATGGCGAAATACACAGCCAATGGCATAAGAAAAGATGCACAACGCCAGATATAACAACATTTAATGTCATGTCCACAGTAACGCACAGCAGACCCGCAGGGCATGTGTGCGGAAGCTGTAACATAAAGAAATAATATAAAAATGTCATAAAATCGCAACGTAATAGAAATCAGGTTTACAGCACAATACACAATGGTAGGCATAGAACACCACAACCAAGGTGCAAGGGTTGCTAAGGGCTTGCGATATTGTTCGGCGCGGTAACTATGAATTAGCAGTCAATGCCATGCAAATGAGGCAGATAATACTGAATCGCAAATGTCCCGCCGGATGAAGGTTGTACCATACGGCGCAGCAGTATAACACCGAGGAGTGGCTCAGAGGAGATACATGACATCAGCAGAGGGGTGTGCCACCGTAGCACTAAGCACATTGGAGCATTGCAAATCTGGCCTGTCCGTTGCTAAGCAAAGCTGCAGGACAGGGGTGGGGAGGAATCATTTAGCTGAGAGCACACATGGTGGCCAAAAGCGCATGTGTACGAGGATGGAAACGTGCCCAAAACCCAGTAATCAGACGCACGCACCACAAACAATAGCATAAACAGGAAGGACAGGGGAAGAAAAGAAGGAAATGCGGAAGTAGGGTAATTGGAGTACTAATGAGCAATCAACACCAATCAACCCACGAAGGCCAATCGACGGCAGCTGACAAGTCCGCTTGCAGAAACCTGCAAAACAGGATAGGGGAGGCATGTGAATGCAAAGAAAGGAGGGAGGTATTGATTGCAAAGATAGGAGACCTGACACAGCAGAGCGAAGCAAACCGACAGCAGACCGGCAGTAGCACACATAACGCAAGATACGCCAGGTCCAGGAAAGCACAAATGAAAGTAGGCTGCAGGATGCACGCCAGAAAATGGTAGGTGCAACGTGCAGAAATGTAAAGGGAAGGTCAAGAGGTAATCCACGGCAGGCAAATGTAATTCAACACCAAAGGCACCACAATAATAGTCCCGGCAGTAAAACACATAATGTAACCTGTAGCTACGAACGTACATACACACCCTATGACATCATCGGTGTTCACAGCACAATAGTATAAAGTGTGTAAGCACCCAACACACACCTGTGTATTCCCAAACACTGCACCATAGGTGTAAACACACGGGGAACTTTTAAAATGTACATGTTGGGAGCTGCCATAGCTGTGATTCATCAGCATGTGTCAGAGACTGATGGTGTTGTTGAGGATGATGCCGACAACCACCACAGACCTCAGAGGAGAAGGAGAGTGTTCAGACCAAGGGTAACCTACAAGGGGTTACATGACCTGGAGATAGTAGAGCATTACAGGGTGGACAGGGACATCTTACAGCAAATAGTGTAGCTGTGCCGGCCACGCCTGAGAACCAGAAACAACAGAGGGGAACCCATACCAGTGGACACGAAGGTATGTGTAAGCCTGTGAATACTGGCCACAGGTACCTTTCAAAGGCCAACTGGAGATATAATGGGTATCTCACAGGCATCAGCATCCAGGGTACTACACCAGTTCCTGGATGCCATGTTACCACATGCTAATGAGCAGATATACTTCCCCAGAACTCAGGAGGAGCTGGCCAGCAATATGCGTCACTTCCACCGTGTGGCATAATACCCGGAGGTACTGGGTGCGATAGACTGCACGACATACAAATCAAGTCACCACCCGGTGAGCAGGGTATGCGCTACATAAACCGCAAGGGATTCCACTCCATCAACTGCCAGGTCGTGTGCAATGCCCAGGGCATTATCATGGATGTGTGTGCTGGCAGCCCTGGAAGCTACCATGACTCCCATATCTGGCATGCCTCACAGCTGTATCAGGTATTTGTCAGGGGGGACATCCCACATGGCCATCTCGTGGGGATGCTGGCTATGCACTGGAGCCGTGGATGATGACTCCCATCAGAAATGCACACACACCCATGCAAGAACGCCATAATGAGGCACACGCACAAACCAGAATCATCATAGAGCGTGTGTTCGGGATGCTGAAATCATGGTTCCAGTGCTTGGATACATCTGGTGGAGCCTTGCAGTACTCTCCAGGCACGTGTGCCCACATCGTCATAGTATGTGCCATGCTACATAATATGATCCTGCGGAAGCAGCTGCAGCGGGGACAAAATGGTGAAGGCACTCATAGCCCACCACAATTGCCAAGGCCAGTACAGGCACAGAGGGATACAGACCATGAACACACTGTGCCAGCCCCAGTAGGCAGACGGAGGCGTGCACAATCTGCCTATGCCTTGGCAAAGAGGGAATGTATAGCACATACTCTGACCGTGTAGGCCCCTACAGACTGACACCTCTCCACCTGCACACACAGTAAAATGGATGGCACACAAACATGACCACCTGTAGATTGTAAAGTATAGGTGGCCCAATGTGTAACTCCTACATAGGCAGCCCTCAAACATTGTAAACACAACAGCCAGTGCAACACGGAATGCCAACACCTGAACAGTACATGAGTCCTACAGCATATGGTGGTGCTGTGTGCCTGTCACGTTCCCCGCCAGATATATATATATATATATATATATATATATATATATATATATATATATATATATATAGATATATATATATGTACACATATGCATATATGTGATACAGATAGAAAGGGCAATAGAGGGATATATGGTGATATAGAAGGATTCAGCGATATCTGCAAATATGATAGATAGACCAACGACAGTCATAACATCATGGAGGTACAAATAAATAGGATACCGCCAACCAAGGAATGTGTAACATACCGACATGCGTAACCACGAGGCTGAAAGACCGATAGAACACAGTACCGGAACAGTACATCCGCGAGTAATAGTATGATGATATGAAGGGACGGTTAGTCACTGCTGATGGTGTCGCGGTCCACGTAGGTACTGTGTTCAACTGAGTCTGTGAATGCCGTGGTCTGTGCAAGTGTGCGTCGAGGGTGCCGTGTGCATTTCTGTGTGACTGTAATGTGTGTGTGTGTCCGCAACATGTGTATGTTGGTGCCAAGTCAGAGGCAGACCAGTATGGTAGGTGTGGGTATAGCTAGACGTAGGCATACGGTAACTACCTGTACCACAGTAGGAGGGACATCCCCACCCTGGGCAGGTGTGTCCTGACATAAAACAGTACAAAGGGCAAATGTCAGAGATGGTAGGACATAAATATGTCCCATATATAATGTAACAGTCGTATTTAATAGTCATGCCTGTATGTAAGAAACTTAAATGTCACATGCAATATGATAGGTATCCAAAGTCACAAAACAATAGGTATGTAGTGAGGATAAAAGTATGTGCTACCTGTGTACTGACCGTATGCACGTGTTGGCCTGCAAACACCGCTTTGTGTCCCATAAGTGTCCAACAATGACCATATGATAAGGTGGCAACCCATGGCAAACACAACCACAATGACTGCAAATATCTGGGACAGAAATACAAGGGATAGCTGTCACCTACACATATCCCCTGATATATCGCTGCAATTATGGAGGTATACAAGTAGCAAGCTCACCTGCAGATGATATAGAAACCAATTAACAACGGCCCAACGTACAATCCCGTAACATAAGTCTACTAACTGTTAGCTCTCTAATCAGGGACGGAGCCCACACACATATATACGGATTATGTAGGAATGCAAGGCCCACAAACCGTATATGTTACGTACAACCACCGACATCCTCCACACTAGAAACTAAAGCAATACAAACTGTAATAGCAGCACATACATCCAGTCAGTCAATTACATCTGCAGAACCCTCAACATACTGTGTGGAAGACACAATTAAAGGCGAAATGCAAAATTGCAGGAGTAGTATAATGGAACAAACAGTCATGTTACAGGTATTGATTGCAATACTCCGTTATCAGACGTCGGGATGACAGGTACACCCACATGTTGAACCAAATACTCTACCTGTCACACACAATCCACGGGGGACATGAATCCAAACTATACTTGTCTCCATGCATAGCAGTTGCAGTTACACATAACAAAACACAATACAGACCGTCTCCCCGAAGGTAGGGCAAATAGGCAACGCCCAAGTGGAGAATCCAATTATACCCCACTGTCGCTGCGTAATTGGTGAATGGAGTAGCTGCACAGCTGATATGGAAGTAATTAGTCACTCAGGAACACCAGTTGGTGGGAAGAATCCACATGTTTCAGGTATCGACGTATATAAGGATGACTCGCCAGATATTCAAACCGTATGCTCATACTGAAAAACAATGGAAACACTGTGAGAGAGATAGAATTGAAACGCCGTAATGACGACAAGGTATGTAGAATGCCCGATGTGTAAGGTTATGTATAGCATGATCTGTATTAAGTAGTTTTACTGTATGTATAGCCTGGTTTGCATTAATTAAACGTGTCCGCAATGCATAAAGTGGGGAAAGGTATTTATGTAGTGATGTCTTGCTGAGCATACTAACGCTTGTAGAATCTGTGTGTCCAGCAGTGGGACACAAGGTACATAGCACAGACACCAGAGCGGATGCTACATGAGGCCATTACACAGAACAATGCCATACAACCCGCTATCAGTGGTAGGGTATGTCCAACAAGGATGTGCCATAGCAGGGGATAGTATATGTTGATCTACTGTCACAGCACGCATGTGTATGGGCAAATAACGTTAGTGACATATGTAAGGTGGTCCTGCTGAGCAAGTATGCTTTGCATCATGGGATACTATGTGAAATATGTGTAATGTATAGTATTATAGGTAGATATGACAGATATTCAACACAGCATAACAGGCATAACATGCATACCACAGGTACCGTCTATCGGTATGTACAATAACAGGATACATATGGCCTGTAGGTATGGGACATGATAATAGCATGATAGCTAATCTAAATGGAAGGGCTACCAAGTAACCATGCACAAAGGACAAGTAATAGCTGCACAGGTGGATAGTGGGGTACTATGCAGTCTGTCAAGTCCATGTGTAAGCACAACTATAGTGTTCACACTAGTGGCAGCTCTCCAGGGTAGTGCCCTGTGAAGAGCAGAGCCAGGCGTCACCTGCACCACTGCACAGTACAGCCACTGCAGTGATCCCAGGCCTACATGTGTCTCCCAACCACCAAGGGAGGTATCACATGAACAGTGCTACTGAGTGTCCCTGCGTGATGTACTGAGGACTTATGTTCCACAGCATGGTGAGTGTCCGGTCTGGGAATGTAACCCAGAAGCACATCCCACTCATTGTGGCGTGTGTGCACATATCCATGAGCATGTTGCTCACAGTGGCCTCTGCTTATGTTGTGTATGAGGAGTATATCCATCAATAATGTTGTGGACATGGGTCCTGTCTGATCAGCAGAGGTCACCCCTGAGTATGTAGTATGCAAATGTGTACAGATGTGGTGTCCTTAGTGCATCCGCAAATCGACACTGTCAGAGCTCAGTAAACGTCATGGTGTGTTAATGTTGTGGCACGTAAAGCTGTAGCTGTTGTGTAAGGTACACCCTAAATGGGGTGGTGTACCCTTGAATGTGTGTAGATATCATGTGTTCAGAGGTACAATGGGTGCCTATGTACCAGTTACACACCCAGTACAGATAGGTGTGGCCACGTAGGAGGATATCCATGCCACAGTGGCAATACGGTAACCACAGGAGTGGGTGCGACATATGTGTGTACTTCAAACATGTACAATGTGATATGTATGTAGGGGACCACCATCCATGTGATAGCCAGTGGGTGAATGGTGTAATGCAAAGGTGATGTGCATGCACCTTGTGTCATGCAGCTTGCTGCCATGATAGTCATATTATGTATCTGTCACAGCAACATCCGTATGGTTGGAGTCAGTATCAGCTGGTGGAGCAATCATGGTGCTTGGTATGTAGGGGTTCTAAAGCCAGGCAGGGAAAGTGCCCTGTGCCAGCCTGTTCCACAGGGAAGCATATACATAACATGAAGGGCCCTATGACTGAGGACCGTGGTATGCCAAAGTACCCGACATGTAGTAGGTACTATGATATGCTGGCCTCACTGTGTGTCCTGTCCATGAGCCACATAGCATAACATTGTGAGACACAGGGTACGATGTGCAGGTGGATGTGTATGTTGTCAATACCAGAATGGGGAATGGTGCTGAAAGGCAATGAGAGGACAATGTAGGATGTGTGGACTCCCGTACCATCAGCAACTGCCCTGGTAACTGTATAAAAGGAGTCCACCATGTGTAGGGGCCATTCTCTGGCCATAACAAGCCCAACCCAGGTGGCAGCAGAGGACGGGAGACCAACAATGTCTCTGAGAATGACGTCCCTGATGATGTGCCCCATAGCCACACAGAACAGTCCAGTCAGGTGTGTAGGACTATAGTCCCACTCGTGCAATGCGGTGCCACCTGTGTGTAATGTGATAAATGCTGCCGTGTGCCATTCATGGTCTACAATGTCTGAAACAAGGCTATTACTGAATATGGTGGCCTAGTGGTGAGACATGTAATTCGGAGGTTGGTGGACATCACAGCCTGGGACGCTGGAAGGTGACATGGGGCCAGTGTCCCAGGACACATAGAGTGTAGGTCAGTACTGTGTAGGTGTGACCACAGGGACACCACAATGTTCATGTATGGATTGCGGCCCTGTAGTGAGTGAGAGGGTGTACTGTCAGCATTGAATCCATCCTCCAGCATGTTGCCAACAATACCTGGGTCTGCAATGTTCCTGAGTGACTGTTGTATGTGACAGCAGATGTGGGTGTTGCCATCCAATACTGACATGCCACCATAATGCCTGGTGGTACACCCTGGAATGTGTGGCAGTCATGTTTACATAGCTAGTCTGGGAGTATGTGATGAGGGACCCTGTGGCCCCACCATGGCTGACCAGTGAGCCACCCCACACATGGGAATGTACACCACTGTGCAACAGCCTACACCTGTTGTTGTACATCATATGTCCGTGGAACATGACCACCAGAGTGGCGTCTGTTATCTGGTGTGTACCATCATGGCTCTGTGTGGAATAGCATGATCCATGCAGTTGTGTACATGCTAATTAAGTGCACTGGGGTATGTGTCAGCATTTGTATGTGCATTGTCCATCTGCACGGGTGTCATGATGTCAACAACCGCTGTCAGCAGACGTCTGTAGTAGGTGTAGTAGTACACATGTACTGTGTATGCTGTGATGGGTGTGTTTCCGGGATGTGGCTAACACGGTAGATTAGCATATGTTCAGAATCCACCAATGAGGGGATAACACCAGGTGTGTAACATCAGTCACATGATGGTAGTGTCCATGCCAAGGGTAATGTAGGTCCTGGAGGTGGTGTGTATGTGTTGATCCAGCTGAGTGGAGGGTATGACTCATGGATGTGTCGGTACATGAGTGGCTATCCCAGTGAAGTGTGGGGTAGTGTCAGTCACACATCAGTAGTAGCTGAAGCCCACTGTCCACTATACCACCATAGAAGGTATGTTACGCGTGGGGTATGATGTTGACTCTGTCGCTTGTTACAATGTGTATAGCGGTCCGGGACACAGTTAGTTGCACGTGGAGCACCTCTGATGCATTGTGCTAAGCAACTTGCCAGGATGTGTGACAACATAGTGGGATATGGGAACCCCTCAGCTGTGGGTGTGCTGGTCCAGGTATGTGCCTGGAAGGTATGGTCCATCTATAACCTGTCATTGCAGGTGTGCTCTGCAGAGCCTACAGGCAGGTCCCAGTCACTGCAGAGATGTTGGAGTGGTACATTATAAGGTGTGCCTTGCCTGCGTGCGTCACAGGGGAAGATGCAAGCAATGTGTCACATGACCCTATGTCGTGCATGCCAGTTACCGTCTTGCCGGTGACAGTTATTGGAAGCTGTGCAGGACAGGCAGTATAGAAGCAGCAAGAGCCTAGCATGTGAGCTGTACTCCCATGGCTGACAGGTGCAAGTCATCTGTGCCACAGCATTGTGTTTGACCAGGACAGTCATAGCGGACACATACCACATGCTTGTGGAATGACAATAGGAGCATGGGCAACTGTTGCAGTGACACAGTTGGTCACTGTACAGTGGTATCGTGTCCGGACGAATGTAAAATGCTCCCCAGGGCTAGGCCCACACCCTCAGGGCTATAAGACTGGTGAGCTATTGCACGTCCCTGCACACGTAGTCTGTGAAGTGGCATCACAGGGCAGTCAGACTAACATGGCGAATGACAGACATATTGTACCTGGTGAGGTGTGGCATGGGTGCATAGGTTATGTTGCAGAAGCAGTTACCAGACAGCAAGATGTAAGTGAATAACGCCTTGTGTAGCCTGCTGTGTGGAACTGCAGTGTGACACCCTACAGAGTCAGCTATGACTGGTGTGTTGTGAATGTTATAACACACTATTGGCTGTATGTGGTGGGCACACATGAGTCTGTGGGCTATATGCTGGTGATGTTGTCTTCCATGATGGGGGCTACCTCTGGTGCCTACAGTGAGTATGGAGACGTACTGCACAGGTTGTCCTCGTAGGTGTGGCCAGTGGTGTAGATTATGCGAGACAATGTGATGGGTGGGGTGTGTTGCGAATGTTACACATCCCCAAATGACTGTCAGGTGCAGTCAGGGCTAGCTACAGCATTACCCCCAGCCATAGCTGTCATCCTCCTGTCCCCAAAATGAGGAACATTAACCCTCATACAGTGTGACAAATGGGCGAAACGTGGAACACTTACAACTGGCTTACTAACAGTGTCAACTAGGAAGGGCATATGATGGCTAAAATAGGCTGGTCTTATGTATAAAACAGATATTCCAATGAATTAATATGATTCTCATCTATCTAGCCATGGCTAGCAGGTAAACTATGTACAACAATGAATGTGTGGCGTACCCTTCCAATGTGGAACCTTGAGGAACATGCACCTTTTAGAACCCCAAATGAGGTACGCTCCCCGTAATCAGGTACACGTGAGACGTATCGCCCAGCACGGCTGCAGACGTGCATCCCCTATAGGCTGTAGTGCCGTATGTTGGGAAGTGAGCATTGAATGTGTACATGACACAATTGCTCTATTGCCACATGTACGACATATCCCTCATATAGACAGGCAGTAGCACTGGTATGTGACAGTTGGACATGCCTGCATATACAACCATGTCCCACAGGATATGTGCGTTATGTGTGTACAACAGCTGTCGTACCTTAAGCAAGCTGGGAAGTGTAGGACAGTCAGTGTACCTGTGGGAAGTGGTGTGGAATGGGCGCTATAGAAATCAGTAGCTCATGACATGCTCACATGTTCCGAACAAGTGCCTAGCATGACCATACAATACAGATAGGGTGTTGGATAATATCAACCCACAAGAGGTTATGACAGTCATTTAGGGTGGCACCGCACTATAACCCTGCTGAGTATGGTGTGCATGTCCATGAACCATTAGCACTGTAGATGTTAGCAGTACAGATGTACAAGATAGCATGGATATCTGATTACAAATACCTTTGCATGTCACAGGTGTGTTCCACCAGTGGCCTGTTGACAGACCCACAACTACAAAAGGTGAAACAGTGACATGTGCACAGCACATCTGTGCCAGATACAGTAGAACAGGGTTAATGTGTTGTACCCCACCCACATTGTAGCCCATACCACACAGACAAATGTTAGCCATCTGTGTATGTGAGGCTGTGAATGGCCATGACCTATCAGTTTAGCTGTGTCAGTGTTGTGAACAACATACAGAATGGGCTGTGTGTGTGAGGTGTGTCACATATGTGCACAGTCTGATGGATGATACCAGCAGTGTCACCGCTAGGTGAACATCCCTGTACCCATAAACTGCTACCTAGGCTGTGGTCAACATTATGGACACTGTGTAAGGGATGGTGCTGTGCAGTGCACCCCTGACATGGTGACATCTCCAGGCCCCTTAGGTAGTCATCTGGGGTACCCATGTCATGTCAGGGTGCCATCCATGAGCACGGAGATCACTGGCCAGGCATATACAGCACTGTGGTGACCAATATTGAATCATATACCCCCTGTAAGGGGTAATGGCTATGCATGGATGTGCGAGAACAGCCTTCACAATCCACACCTCCACTATGCAGCATGCCGTCTACCTTGCAGAAGGACATTTGCTACACCATGATGATGGACATGCTACATGTCCATATCCTGATCTATATGACATATGTCATGGACAGCCACCGTTCCAATACTAGGATCGCCACAGGCTGGACAGATCCCTGTGCCATACATGTGACATACTCCCGCCATACCATGCAAACCTGTCCATCAAAGCTGCAGATGTCATCCCAGTCATACATGGTGTGATGGCCGCATGGTAGATGTACTATCAACTGACTGGATCAGTAATGTGGCATTGATGCAGCTTGCGGTGGCACAATGGCCATCTGTAACAGCGTGGAAACCATGCCCGCACATGCTATGGTTGATGACCAACCCTGCGAATGTCGTCTGACTATCCATTGTCCCATGTCTATCACATGTGTAATACAGGCGATCCGTGTCAGGATGTTGAACAGTTGTACAGTGCTGTGTAGATGTATATGGCAAAACACATGCATGTACAGGTGTCCATGCGTATGTGTGCATTGTCACTGCTCAAGTCCATTCCGGCTGTGTCTGTGTTGATATGTGACATATACACAGCATCCAGGTCAACAGTAGTACCGTGAACACATCGAGGCATGTGCAGATAGGTAAGAACACAAGTGCAGGCAGATAGACATGCCCACAGCAAGACAGCATTTACATGGAGTATGAACACTGTAATGAGGCAACACACATATATGGTGATGATATCCAATGCATAATGGGTGTGACATGTCTGACACAAATACGTCAGTCGTGTCAGTGTCATGATGCTTTGCAAAGATAACTGTGCAGATGCAGTAGATGTCATAGAAATGTATTTGCAGCAGTATCTCTGTACATCTCTGAAACTGTGACCTGTCACTATCATTATGTTTTACAGATAATGCCCCGTACATGCCTCCCAGCATACACCCGCCAGGAGGATGATGTCCTCATCCCACTGCTCCATGACAACTATGACTTGCTGTTCAGCCATGTGCCACAGCATGCCCAGCAGCGGGATGACCTGTGGCAGGATCTACGCAGGAGGGTGACCGATGTGGGTGGCCATAACCGCACCTATCAGCAGGTGCGCAGATACTGCACGGACCTGATACGACATGCAAAACAGCGTGCCACTGCAATCGTCAGGGAACAATGTGGAACAGGTGGTGGGCCACCAACCCAGCCCCCACTCACACACACCGAGGAGCTACTGGCTAGTCTGGGGACACCCAGAGAACAGCATCCAGAAACACTAGCTGCCATCGTGGAGGTGGGTGTCTCCCAACCAATGAGCCTGGAGTTGCCTGGTAAGTCAGTAATGCACATATGGCTATTATATCCCATGTAGTTGCATGTGTCACTGTACATAATGTAAAGTAACAACATATGCCAGGTATGTGGACACACATGCTGCATAGTACAGTATGCTACATTGTGTATGCACACATGTGCATACTATATGCTATTACACAGGTGAATGTTTGCACATGCACAGTGCAACCTGTGGCTGTCATACAGTCATGGATAATGTACATACTGGTGTGTCACCCCTATACAGGTACCTCTGGCGTGCCGCACAGACATGGGTCCGTTGCAGGTGAGACTGTCATCAGTATCAGGCATATTACAGTGTAGATCTATTTGCCATGTGGCCAGTTAACACTTGCAAACCTGATGTTTGTTCCAGTCATGATATGCAGGTCGCACCAACATGCATTCACACACGCCACCCATGTGCAATATATGCCAATGTAATGATACACAGACCTGAAACCACAGTACATGTCATTGTGACATGTGTGGTCAGCTGTGCATACAACGGTGGAGGTGTTCTACAATGGAGGCATATGTAGTATGCATTGGAACAACATGTGTGGTACGCACACAGTACCACACAGTGAGCTGTGATATGGGCAGCCCACAAGTGTCACCATTGTGTCATATGCCCCCGCATCGGGTGCACACACTGTGATGTGCCATCAGACATGTCCCAGACATGTAGTGTCCTGTCTGCAATATTGTCACACTATCACATGACCTATACCCCACATACCAAACATACAACCCATTGTCTGCATAGACCTGTGGAATGTGACATATCTGACATGTATGGGTGTATATCATATGGGACCACACAGACATGTGGAGAAGATGCCCATCACACACAATGGCCACCACATGTGCACACATGGCCATGGGGGATGGCCTGAGACATGTAGCCGCACAGTACATGGGATGTGTATACACCCTGTTGCACATTGTCCACACATGGTGCAATTATAGCCCTAATTGACCGATTATACAGTTGATGTGGTACAGTGGACAACCTAAAAGCCTGTGCACAGCTACTGGAGGTGTCACTGAAGTCTACCATACACGATCTGTCGAACATCACGACTGTGTTACAGTTATGGCTATGCAATGTGTACACATTATGCATTCTACAGCAACATACATGCCTCATGTTGCCATACAATGGCACAGTGTCTGTACTTCACACTGTATAGCAATGTAGATGGCTCACACTACCCTCCCGTGCTCATGCACATTTAATAAACATGCATTCTATCTATAGGGCATACACACAACACTGCAATGTGAAGCCCATTATGATGCTGTACATGTGTCAGGACACCATTGTGTCAAACATGTATGCATGTTAATGCACATGTCAGCGGATTACATGTCAAGGACACGTCAGATGTGTACTGTTATCCTGTTCTGGCCCACATGGTGTATCATGGAGATGCATGCATACTACCATGATTGTGTGACCTGCATGGCTACTGATATGACACCTGCTTGCTGTAGTGTGCACCCCAGGGAGGTCTGCTTACTAACACTATTAATGTCTGAGCTGCATGCCCTCTGCTCTATTGCAGGCATGCTGCATGCCATCTGACAAATCACATGCATGGTGTGTCTGTGTGTGTGTGTCTGTGTGCATGTGTCTGTGTGTGTGTGTGTGTCTGTGTGTGTGTCTGTGTGTGTGTGTCTGTGTGTGTGTGTCTGTGTGTGTGTCTGTGTGTGTGTGCGTGTGTCTGTGTGTGTGTGTGTGTGTCTGTGTGTGTGTGTGTGTGTGTGTGTGTGTGTGTGTGTGTGTGTGTGTGTGTGTGTGTCTGTGTGTGTGTGTCTGTGTCTGTGTGTGTGTGTCTGTGTGTGTGTCTGTGTCTATTGTACTTTACAGTATTTCTTTGCATTCATAGGTGATGTAGGTGTGTTACCCTCCTGCGGTCCATCTGATGTTAGTGTCCCCACAGATACTAGCGGTGATGAACATATGCATGAGGTACAGGCAGGGTTGTCAGGGGCTGAATCTGTGCCAATGGTTACCATCCCAGCTATGTCCCCCTCTTCCCCGCACACAGTTCTTCTGCCAACACATACCACATCACCGTGGCCATAGAGGAAGGACAGTCAGCGTCTGTTGGCGTGGGACAGGAACGTGTGGTGGTTGCAGAAGGTGTGTCTGCACACCATGGTGTCAGTGTAATGACTGCAGATGTGCCACACAGGCATGTGGCCGGTGCTGCTCGTAGGAGGACCTCTGGCAGACATGCACCTGCAGGACAGAGCGCAGCAGCTGGTATCACCAGACGCATGTTCCAGACTGCAATGGCGGCACAGGCACGTGCTGAATGGCAGAACAGAGAAGGGCAGAGGCTGCAGAGGGCTGCTGTCCACACCCTAAATGACAACATCCAGGCATTGGCGAATGCTCAACAGCAGATTGCTAATGTTCTGGATAGGTGACTCAGTGAAATGGTCAGTATCATTGACCGAGGCATGGCAATCCATGAGCGGGAGCTGTCTGTGCTGGGACACCTGGTAGGAGTGAGGCGTAGGCCACGTGGACGTAGGCCAGCAACACCACCTAGTGTAGGTCGACGTGACCGTGCCACCTCACATGCCCGCTCCCATAGTGCCAGTAGCAGTAGCAGTGCAGCTGCTGCTGTGCTGTCAACACCAGGACACAGTAGGCCACGTGGACGTGGCCCTGGATGGTTTCAGCGGGGACACGTTTCCAGCAGACATGTGTCGTCGGACAGTAGCCACTCTGTACCTCCACCTGGTAGTGCCCGTGCAACCCCAGGCAGGCACAGGTCACATGGCCGTGGACAGACACAGTGAGCTGTACAACCTGCACTGTACAATCTGGGGCTGTCAATTATACCCCGTGTAGGCATCACAAATGGCAGAACTGTGTACACACATACATGCAAACAGCAAACACAACTGTAGAGCTCCACAACACCCACATGCATTCTGCACAGATATGTCCAGTCAACTCACCGGCCCTTACACACACACATGATGTTATCCATTGGTGCAGCCTATGCCCCTGGCAAACATATCACCCTGTGCATATGATGAAGCCTGTGCCGCATCCCTGTTATCCACACCATCGGTGCAGGGTTATGCACAAATATGCTGATGCACAGGGTGAACAGCATAGTTCATAGGTTCATAGGTTTATACTAGGCTATCTGCCCTAAGGCATTTATAAGCCTAGCCCAAATTATTGTGGCTTACGCCACCCCTTATATGAAAAAATACTGTGCCCATTAGTTTGTTGTGCCTCTGTCCAGCAGTGACCCAGAGATGATTCCCGGGGTAAACCTACGATCTCCCATCCACAGGTCTAGATTTCTCTTGAACAGAGTCAGCGAGGTGCTCTGCCTCACATGGACCGGGATTTTATTCCACAGCATAGGGAGTCTCTGAGTGATAAATCTATCCCTCCAGCACGTCCTATTTATATCCATGCTAAGGTTTAAGTCGCTTGCTCTAGTGGTTTTGGTGATTTGGATTTTTGAGGTGGAGCATGTCCATTAATTCGGGTTGGACATGGCCTTGTATGTCAGGCACATGTCACCTCTGAGCAGACGGTATGCGACTGAATAGAGCTGGAGTTTCTTCAATCTGGCAGCATATGACAGATTTTGGAGTCCCTTTATCCTTTTGGTGAGGAACTTTGGGGTCTCTCCAATTGCTGCAGATGTCGGGTGAGATACATCCCAATGGGGCATTGTACTCATCATTGGTCTGATAAGTGAAGAGTACAGGGGAACAATGACCTCACTAGATCTGGATGTGAATCCCTTCATGATCGGGTGGGCAATGTAGAAGGTCTTTCTAACCACTTTAGCAATGTGAGTGTCAAAAGAAAGGCCACTGTCAACCTGGGTCCCCAGGTCCCTGATAACCTCTTCTGTGCTTAGTGGATTGCCACCTATATGGTAGCTTGGGGTTACCTTGTTTTTCCTGAAGGGTATGACTATACATTTTTTGGCGTTTAACTTCAGGCCATGGCTCTGGCACCAGCTATCTGTTTCCGTGAGTCCCTTCTGAAGGATATCAGTATCCGATGCACTTTCCACTATGGCTTCAGTTTGCAGTCATCTGCAAACTTTGTCAGCCAAAGTCCTCCCATGTTGGCCTGTACTTCTGAGAAGTAGATGCCAAACAATAGGGGCCAAGGACCGAGCCCTGTGGGACACCACTTGTGACCGCTTGGAGTCTGACACAGCCAGCAACTCTAACCCTGTGGGTTCTGTCCTTAAGCCAGTTTGCAACCCATCTTGTGACATATGGGTTTACATTTAAGCTGGTAAGTTTTTCTACAATACCCGAGTGGGGTATTGTGTCGAAGCCTTTGCAAGGTCAAGGTAGGCTGTATGGACTGCCTTTCCTCATCAATGGCCTTGGTGACTATTTCAAGAAGTCGACCAAGTTCAAAAGGCATGATCTTCCCTTGACAAAGCCAAACTGGGTCGGGTCCAATGTCTGCAAGTCCCCTATCTTTGTTTATGAGCTCCATTATGATCCTCTCCATAGCTTTGCAGACTAGACTTGTTAAGCTTATGGGGCGCGTAATTACCAGGGTCTGTAGAGGCCACCTTTGTGGAGTGGGACCACAGTTGCCGACGCCACCCTTGGGCACGTATCCTGTGGTAAGGCTGAGATTAAACAGCTGCCTTATGTGCGGGTTTAATTCCTCATTTAGCTCGTGTAGCACACAGGGACACCATCCGTCCCATTGATGCTGTGTTTTAGCTTTAGAGAGAGCAGCTTTCACCTGCGCATTTGAGATGTCCGGGAGGCTACACTCGGCTGGGATAGTTATCTCCTTTAGGGGAGAGGGTGAAGTTTGCACTGAACCTGTCTGCCAGTATGTTGGCAATGTCTGTGGGTTCAGTGATTTTGTATCATTTTGACTAATTCTGAGCATATCTGTGAGTTTCCACCCAGGTTCCTAACATAGCTGAAAAAGGCCTTATGATTGTCCTTTGAATCCATGGCAATTTTTCTCTCAAAATTGGCCTTAGTTGATTTTATGAGTGCTCGTATTTTTACTAATAATGATCAGGGTGACTTCCCTTTTATGGATTTTGTTCTATCATGTAATAGCTTTCTCCTCTTATTGTAAAGTTTGTTAATGGCTGGGGTCCACCAGACTGACTGGACGTTTGCCTTTGTGGAAAGAGTCTTGGTTTTATTTGGGATTGCCTGATCCATGCAGTCCTGGAGGTGTTCATAGAAGGCATTTGTAAGGGCTTCCGCAGCTTGGGTTGTGGTTTCCTCTGACTCAGGGCCTTGAAGGATACCACACCAGTCTTGAGTAGTGTGAAGTTTGCTTTAGAAGTTCTTCACTATGGTCTTTTGTTTGGGTGGGGGCGATGTGGATTTCCAGTGAGATTAGTTTATGATCAGATCTCACCAATGAGGGATATACTTCGTGTGGAGCATTTTGTCCCCATGTTTGTGACAATGAGATCTAGTATATTTTCTCCTCTCGTGGGAACAGTGACTAGCTGTTCCATGGCATTTGAATTTATGAACTCCAGGAACCGTTGGGCTAGAAAGTTAGGGCTTGAGTAATGTTCCCAGTCTATATTCGGGTAGTTGAAGTCACCCAATATGATGGTGTTTGAGATACATTTATACCCTCCAGTGTCTTCAGGAAGGCTGTGTGGGGTTCCTGAGTTTGAGAGGGTGGCCTGTAGCATGCTACAATTTGTAGAGCAGTTTTGCCTATTGTTAGTTGCACCTGGATGGTTTCCGGCTTCATGTTGCCACCAACCTGGAGGTGTGAGTATCCTTTATGAATATGGATACACCCCCTCCTTTTGTGGAGTGGTCCGGTTTTGGGGCCGAACATGATATGAGGTAAAACCTAATAGTGCCGGGTGCTCTCAGGAGCCTTGAACCAGGTTTCAGTTACAGCACAGACATCGATGTTCTCCATACTGAGAAGGGCCTCGAAAAGCGTGCATTTTGAGATTTAGACTTCTGGCATTGAGCAGCATTACCCTCAATTTCTTCCCATTTTGTTTTCTAGGGTGGTAGGTTTAGAATTTGAGCCTTGCCTAAAAGGCACTATGGGGTGGCAAGAGCCTTAGCCAATATCCGGAATCCCAGGGTGACAGGTGCAAGCCGCCCTCAAGCAGCGTGGCTTGTCAAGCATGTCATCCCAGGCAGACAGACACTGGATCCCCTTTGAATGACACCAGACATTAAGCCAATTGTTAAAGCTGATCATCTTGTCTCTATATTGTGGCATCATTCTTGGTGAAGGAAGGATACTGCTCAGGGTTAGGGTCATACCTGCCTGGGCTACATAATCAGAGAGCTCCTCTATGTCTCTTTTCATGCAGTCCAGGGAGTGCGTCTCAGGTCGCGTTCACACCAGCATGGACAATGACTGTGTCATATTTGTACTTGCTGTGGAGTGACCCAGTGCTTGTGTTATGTGGCGGATTCTAGCCCGATAGGCAGCTTACTGTGACCCTCTCCTTGTTCAGCCTGGTGAGTGGGACGTCAGTGTGTCTGACTATGGAGTCACCTATGACAAGTATGTTTGGTGTTGTATTTGGCCTAAGGGCTGTGACTGCTTTGCACACTGCTTTTGTGGTTTATGTGTTGCTTGTGGGGTGTCTTGAGGTAGCAGTTGTTTGGGTGTCTGCTTTGGAGGCCTCTGCTGTTTAGGTAAATTTTACTCAGAGCCTCCGAGTATGTCTTTGTGTGTTTATGTGTTTGATTCAGTGGAGTGGTAGCATTATGTGAGGCTGGTTTTGTGGTGTGTGTAGTTGCCTTCTCCTCCTGTCTGGTCTTGCCAGTCCTGAGTTGAGAGAGCTCAGCCTCCAGTTTGGCTAAATAGCTGCATCTACAAGTATTTGTGTTATGTGGGAGGAGGAGAGGGTTGTCTGTGTACATGAGGCAGTTATAACATTGCCTCAAGATTCCCAGATTCACCAGCTGGACCAGAGAGGAGATTGACAACTGACCTTTGGACATGCTAGAATAATATTGGGAAATCCTTAATTGAAAACAAGGGCCAGTGGGGGGTGAGGGTGTAGTGCTTTTAATTTTTAGTGCTGACTTATATAATTGCTTTAGTGAGCAAGTGCCAGGTAACTTGAGTGCAATGTGATACAAGTAACTAAATGCAAAAACGACAAACAGTAACTTTCTTTCAAGTGAAACAAGGAAATAAGTACAGTAAGCAATGCAGATATCACTAGTGATCCACAGAAGCTGAGAAGTGCCGTAATAGGTGAATTAGCTTCCAGGGAAATAACAAGCAAACAAACAACAAGTATATAAACAAAGCTAGATTCAGTAGGCCTGGATCTAGTCTATGCTAGAGCAAACAAGGTGAACCAATTTCAGTAAGATACAGTTCAAATATTCAGGCACTATAAACCTTTAACCAAAAAATTCCCAGCTCAGAAGGGCAGAGTCCAGCCTCTTCTCCCACAAGAGTGCAGTCCACGAACCTTCTTAATGTAAAATAACTGGCCTGAAGCCCAAGTGCCTAAACCAGAACTAATACACTTGGACACTGGGCTCTCAATCAGCAGTTCCCAACTTAGAAGGATGAAAGCTACCTGTCCTGCCACCACAGTGCTTGCCACAAACCTTCCTAATGTAAAACAACTGGTCTGAAGCCCAAGTGCTTAATCCAAAAGACTTGAATGATAGCTACACTTTAATCAAGTTACAACCAAGCAGTAATAAATACCATTGAATACTTTAGAGAATGTCTGGATTAGTGCTCAAGTTACACAAACAAAGCTAGATCCAGCAGGCCCGAATCCAGTCTATGCCACAGCAAACAAGGCACCAACTTCAGTAAGAAACAGTTCAGATATGCATGCACTATAAGCCTTTAACCAGAAATTCCCAGCTCAGAAGGGCAGAGTCCAGCCTCTCCTCCCACAAGAGTGCAGACCACGAACCCTCTTAATGTAAAATAACTGGCTTGAAAGCCCAAGTGCTTAAACCAGAATTAATACACTTTTAGAATAACAGACACTGAGCCCTCAATCAGCAGTTCTCAACCTAGAAGGATGTAAGCTACCTGTTCTGCCACAAACCTCTCAGTGCAAAACAACTAACTGGTCCGAAGCCCAAGTGTTTAAACCAAAAGGC
This sequence comes from Protopterus annectens, assembly GCF_019279795.1. Taxonomy (NCBI): domain Eukaryota; kingdom Metazoa; phylum Chordata; order Ceratodontiformes; family Protopteridae; genus Protopterus; species Protopterus annectens. Next base: position 1,042,327,144 of record NC_056729.1, read on the forward strand.
TTAGAATGAGTTACACCAAGCAGTAATAAATACAATTGAGTATTTTAAGATGATGCAAAAGTAAAAAGAAGTAGGTAAAAACACAAGTACAGTAAAAGCAGATGAAATTTTTTTTTTTTTTTTTTTTTTTTTTTTTCTGAACAAGTGCTGAGATCAAAGAAACAGATTTGAGTGCTGAAACTAGAAAACTGGCTAGTTACAAGAAAAAAAAAAAACAGGTGTGTATGCATAGTGAGGGATGTGTATGTTGCAGTGGTTGTGTGTGAATACTGAGTTGTGTATGTGACATAGGTTTGTGTACTGTCGACATGCACCGGTTACACCATGTAGTGCAGGTGCAGCATGCATTGTGATGTGTTCACGGTATGTGTTTCGGTTACATCTGTAGCAGCATGTTTGTTGTGATACCCTGGTTCCCTCCTATGGTGTACTTGCATGTGCCTACAGGTAGCAGTGTTTTTAGTCCCCGACGTGTAACTGTGGAGTACACACAGGCACGTCTGGCAATATCAGCATGCTACATGTACCCTCATACTGAGTGTTGGACACACAAACATGACACAGATGTCTGCACATATACTGCACCTGACACATGTGGTCAGTGCCACAGGCTACACTGGACAGAGACGTGACATACATAGCAGGACACATTACAGGTATGGTGACATGGTGCAGGGGTTGTACACAGCAGCCTGGCCAATGATGATGTGAGGTGTCACTTGGTAGCTGGAGGCCACACTGTGCAGCAGTAGGACCCGTAACAGTATGTGAACATGGCCGCAGTCACGGGGTGTACACCACTATAACGCACACCCCACAGTGTGCAGTTGGGGACCCTTGCCTGTGTGGTCATCACCCTCACAGTACTATGCACCCACGCGAAGTGTCACAGAGAAGGGACATGCACAGGTAGCCAGTATGGCTGGGACTTATGGCATCAACAGGGTTGTGCAATGCATCACCATTACGGGTTATTCAACACGTGGGGCCAGTGATAATTTCCCACCGTATATTAGCATACACACTCACACCAAGCACCAGACATACATACAGACAAACACACACTGTGGTGACCACACATGTGTATATGGACAGCCGATGTATGTGATGCACATCACCGGCGAACGTCATGCTTCCCACACTGACGTATGTACAGTTCTCTACAATGGTGTACAGGGATGTGTAGCAACTGGGACATATTCCCCGCAATATGTGGCAACCCTGGTCACACATTCGGACAAACATGGCAGTGCTGGGAATGATACACCAGCCATATGATGACACGTTTGCTGGACATGCAGCGGTATTGATTGCATTATGTGTACCAACGCTATATCTGGAAAATGTGCTGCTATATACACACGGGAGGTCGTAGGTGTTACAGGTGCCATATGACATATAGTTGTTAACACCTGACCACTGTGTATGCATTATGTCAGCACTGTCACGTAACAGCGACATAGCGTACAGTTAGCACATGGCATGATAGAATGGTGTGTGACACAACTGTGAGCCACCCCCTGCACACATACATCTAGGCAGGTGGCTCACCACATTACGTACACACATCCCTCCATACGTGCTGTTTGTATGTCACCGTATACAGATGTCAATGATGGGTCTGCATTGCGTCTGCATGTCATAGGTAGGTGCAACTATGTTACTGACATCGGCCACGGCACATGCATGTTTGCTGCATGCACAGTACAGATGTCACATGTGTCTCCTGTTGCCATGTTTGTATGCATTGCTATTGTTGGACATGTGTGTTGACATACATAACACATGGACTGCGGTATGATATCACGGGTGTCACAGGCGACCAGTACAGGGGTATGTGTCCTGGTCAACACTGCTACCCCCTGTAGTGTGAGCATTCAACAGACATGGGCCCACCTTCAATTCGCATGTGTAGCATTGATTGGGCCAGTGTTATGCACGAGGTATGTCAAAGGCCATGTATGTATGTGTTGTGTGTGCAGTCAATGCACACATCCACACAATCACGTGTACGATGGACCCAGACGTGTGTTCATTGGTGTACAGCAACAGTCAGGTGTCACAGCTGTGTAAGGGCCATGGTATGTCATGAGCCGACCTGTTCATTTATACTGGCATCATTGCAATGCATAACACCTGTTGGATCCCTGTTGGTACGTGTGTACTCTGCACAGCTGGTGTACACCGCTGTACAGCCCAGTGGTCATGTGCAACATGGTGTTGTGGGACCGTAAGGCTGTGTAGTGCTTCACCAATGACATGGTGCTGACTTGACAGCTACAGTGTACACTGCAGTGTGTACATGTGTGACCTGCACCTGTGACAGCTGTGATGGCAGCTGTGTGTGTACAGGTCACTGCATGTGTGACCGCCCTGTGCGTGAGGGCAGTTATACCTTACTGTGCCCTTCTGTGTGTACACTAAATCTGCATGCAAGATTGCCCTTTGCAACTGCTAAGTGTGTGAGCATGCCCAGTACGCCGTTGTGTAGATGGACACACAATACAATCCACACTGCGCCCCTCCGTGATTAGACTCGTGTGCATGCAAGATGGCCCTTGCAACAGCTAAGTGTGTGAGCATGCCCAGTACCGTTGTGTAGTTGGACACACAATACATTCCACACCCCCTCCGGTGATTAGACTCCGTGTGCATGCAAGATGGCCCTTTGCAACAGCTAAGTGTGTGAGCATGCCCAGTACGCCGTTGTGTAGATGGACACACAGTACATTCCACACTGCACCCCTCCGTGATTAGACTCTGTGTGCATGCAAGATGGCCCTTTGCAACAGCTAAGTGTGTGAGCATGCCCAGTATGCCATTGTGTAGATGGACACACAATACATTCCACACTGCGCCCCTCCATGATTAGACTCCGTGTGCATGCAAGATGGCCCTTTGCAACAGCTAAGTGTGTGAGCATGCCCAGTACGCCATTGTGGAGATGGACACACAGTACATTCCAAACAGACATGTGATACTAAGCGTGTGGGCATGGCCATTGACATTCTGTATAGCCATGGTGGTCATCCAGGCACCAGATGTCCAATTTCAATGTCACGATGGATGCCTACATTGAACACACTTGTTGCTCTCTCGAAGGGTGTACTGTCTGTGGCGAATCCCATATCTATTCAGTGTTTGTTGTGCTCTGTAGATATTTAGTTGGCCCGTTGACAGCACTGGCATGTTTGTGTACGTCTACCTTTGGATGGTAATATGCTTTCAGACCACTCACTCTCTAAACATTCCCTATCGGCGTCTTTGCCTTTGCGGATGATGTCACCCACCTAGAAGTATGCCTCTAAGAGTGCTGTGTTCAGTAATCTCGATAGCGCGTTCTGTAAATGCGTAATGCTGTAGTGTGTTAGAGTAGGTAGGTGTGTTAGAGTAGGTAGGTGTGTGTTCAACTCCCGGCCCTTCCAAGTGTGTGTGTGTGTGCGTGTGTTTCCAGCTGCCTGGGGACACAGTAATGCTTTTAGATGCCTCACAACACATACATTCCCTATCGGCGTCTTTGCCTTTGCGGATGATGTCACCCACCTAGAAGTATGCCTCTGAGAGTGCTGTTTTCAGTAATCTCGGTAGCGCATTCTGTAAATGCGTAATGCTGTAGTGTGTTAGAGTAGGTAGGCGTGTGTTCAACTCCTGGCCCTTCCAAGTGTGTGTGCGTGTGTTTCCAGCTGCCTGGGGACACAGTGATGCTTTTAGATGCCTCACAACACATACATTCCCTATCGGCGTCTTTGCCTTTGCGGATGATGTCACCCACCTAGAAGTATGCCTCTGAGAGCGCTGTTTTCAGTAATCTCGGTAGCGCGTTCTGTAAATGCGTAATGCTGTAGTGTGTTAGAGTAGGTAGGTGTGTGTTCAACTCCCGGCCCTTCCAAGTGTGTGTGTGTGTGTGTGTGTGCGTGTGCATGTGTTTACAGCTGCCTGGGGACATAGTAATGCTTTTAGATGCCTCACAGCACATACATTCCCTATCGGCGTCTTTGCCTTTGCGGATGATGTCACCCACCTAGAAGTATGCCTCTGAGAGTGCTGTGTTCAGTAATCTCGGTAGCGCGTTCTGTAAATGCATAATGCTGTAGTGTGTTAGAGTAGGTAGGTGTGTGTGTTCAACTCCCGTCCAAGTGTGTGTGCGTGTGTTTACAGCTGCCTGGGGACACAGTAATGCTTTTTGATGCCTCACAACACATACATTCCATATCGGCGTCTTTGCCTTTGCGGATGATGTCACCCACCTAGAGGTATGCTTCTGAGAGTGCTGTGTTCAGTAATCTCGGTAGCGCGTTCTGTAAATGCGTAATGCTGTAGTGTGTTAGAGTAGGTAGGTGTGTGTTCAACTCCCAGCCCTTCCAAGTGTGTGTGTGTGTGTGTGTGTGTGTGTGTTTACAGCTGCCTGGTGACACGTTAATGCTTTAAGATGCCTCACAACACATACATTCCCTATCGGCATCTTTGCCTTTGCGGATGATGTCACCCACCTAGAAGTATGCCTCTGGGAGTGCTGTGTTCAGTAGTCTTGGTAGCACATTCTGCAAATGTGTCATGCTGTAGTGTGATAGGGTAGTCAGGTGTAGGTTCGATTCCCAGGCCTGCCAGATGTGTGTGTATGTGTGCATGCTCCCGTCCGCCTGGGGGCTCAGGTTATGCTTTTAGACGCTTTGCAATACAGACTTATCCTGCTTCTGTCTTTGTCTTTGTGGATGTTGACACGCACCTAGTAGAATGCCTGTGTGTCTGCTGTGTTTAGTAGTCTCGGTAGCGTGTTCTGTAAATGCATCATGCCGTAGTGTGATAAGGTAGTCATGTGTAGGTTCGATTACCAGCCCTGCCACATATGTATGTCTGTATCTCTCTCTCTATATATATATATATTGTCTGCCCATAACCCTGCTCTTGCATGGGCAGCTGACTGTTTTATGTATCGCATATTTGCATAGCTTTCACATACCAATGGGGTATGTTGCAACTCCCAACATTGTCCATGCAACGTCTGTGTTACGGGCAGTGTTACACGCCCTTACAGGCGTTTGCTGTATATCTTGGCAGACATCTATCCTTGCTGTACTCTCACTGTACTCATTACGCCGGAGGCTTCATGTATCATGGCCTAGTTTTGATGTGTGTATGTCTATTTGTGCTGTGTGCATGGCTGTGGGTATGTCCCAGTATCATCATTTGTAAAGGTGACAGCCCTAAAGGTTCTTCATGTAGACTGCTGTGTCATTTGCAATGTCAGCACATACCTGCGGACAGTACTGCACGTCCTACTGCAGCGCATGTCATACCTTCTGCATTATCTTGCAGTCGATATTGCTGTTTCCTCACACATGTATCTGTTTCTGTTCATACCACTCCACCTCCTAGAGCAAGTTGCTGGACAAGGCCTTATCTGATAGTGGGACACATAGGGGCAGTAATGACATGTTGCTCTTACAAACGTAAATAGTTGGCACAATAATAGGTTTTGCATTGGTATGGCTTTTCTGTCGGATTTGGTGTCTTACTCACATGTTTGTCATCATTTCATGTCTTCAGTTATCATGGAAGTGCCAGAATTTTACTGCTACGTGGAACACACCCAACATATGAGGCAGAACTCTGCACATTCATCGTAAATCTGTACAGTTGCGGAGTATGTGTCTGTAACAACATATCAACTTTCTGACACCAATACACACATTGTATGGTGGCATCACAGGCCACATGCCATTACATTTATATTGCAGGACACACACACCCAGACAGTTGTATTCCTCACACAGGCCAACAGCTGCTTATCCACACTAATTGGTCTATCATGTGCCATATGTGTGCGCCGGTATTTGCGCTTTCCGTCAGTGGCAGAACTCACGTACGTGTCTGGGGGACTGGACATTGTTACAGTGACACTGCATGACACCCTGAGGGACACATTACGTTTGTGTCTTTTAACCATCCACATTGACATTCACAGGGCATATGTTGTCATTCACATTTGTCGGTGTACATGCGTGTGACTTGTACATGTTTTCTCATTTGTCCTGATGTCTTTCTTCTCACCTGTCCACCTAGTATCACAGGTTCTGTACATGTATTCTGGACAGGTTACCTTCATACCCCTAACCTGTACACATTATGGGTAAACACCCTGACGTTTGACCTTGTTACATTTATCATAGTGATGTGCCTTTCTGGTACATTGCTGGCAAGGCATTACGGACTGTGCGGTAGATAATAGTGACTGACATTTCCATTACATGATTAGTAACACTCATAACATCCATATTCATGGGTACGCCAGTATTCTTACCACGTTCTGACTTTGTCTGGGGTATATCTAATATAGTCCCTATTTGTATTTCATGTACTATGCCTTAGTGCAGCTGTGTTATTCTGACAGTCTGCCAGGTATGGGTACCATCTTTGTCGTACGCATGTCCATCCATGATTATCGCCTACATGACACTGATATAGGGCCCTACATATTGCCAAAATGGTTTCCGCAATATCCAGTGGATGGTTTGCCCCATTATTGGGGATATAGGTGTGTGCGGTACCCAAATCACTCCATGGGCGGCCTATGAAATCCCTGCCAAACAACACCTAGGTCCATATCTGCATACCCATGATTCCCATACCTGACAACCCTCTACAGTACCCATTACGCATTTTAATGTGTGCATTACTGAAGTGTGGAGACACTTATATGCACTCCCCACTCTCCGGATATCAGTTCGTACGTCATACATTCTATCGACACATGTGTCATCACCCTTGCACCTGATACTGTTGCATGTACAGCTATTTCGTATTTGCTGCGGTCACTTCTTTTGCGTCAATGTCGGTTGACACTACGTATTCCAATTTATGGAGTCCTGCAATGGACACCTATCTGCATGTTTAAAGTGTAGAACTTGCTGGACTGTCACTTTCTGGCCAATGTTTTTGAATGCTGTGTTTTATTCACCTTTCCTGCATGTCTGTTTGTCTACCCATATTAGATGTAATCGCTATTTATGTACATATGTCATATCTACGGGACATAAGTCTGTTGTGTATACATATATACATGTACAATCCTCATTTCATAACTTGCTTTGGTTTACGTCTGTGGATTATGTGTATACACATATATCTATATCCATACCATACCTTTCCACTATACAGATTGTCGCAGAGTGTACAGCTGCTTGCCCCTTTATCTTCGCTGTGTTTTACATAAACCTGTGTCTATCTGGCAATGTAGTGGCATTTCATCTGAGACTTACGGTGGTGATTTCTGGCAAGCAGTTCAGGTTACGACTGCATACCCTTTGGAGAATCCATGCTACTGACACACCCGTTATTCTATCCACTTTCTATGTTTGTTCTGGCACATATCTGGGGTTTGTCCCTATATGTAACGGTAGTTTGCATGGCTTCGCCCGGTTTCATACTTTACAAGGTTAACAGGTTTGAGCCATGTATAACTAACGTGGGGGAAACAGCATTCATTTACTATGCTGTGAGCGGATCACACACGCACAGGCGCACTTGCATTTCCTTATTGTAGGTTACGCGCGGGTCCTTATTGTGGGTTACATATGTTTACTAAGTCTTTGTGCTTACGTGGGCTTTATTACTTGTGACAGTACCAGTACTTATCTGTAATCCCGTTAACAGACGTTTGCGAAACACACGTTCACCTTTACATATTTAACTGTCTGTACAGCACAGACGCATTCATTACACTTTCACATTATATGTGCTGTAGTCGTTGTTCAACCAGGACTGCATTCACGTTGGCCGGATGCTGTAACCAGTATACATTTGGTGTTCTGACTCATTTATATGCATACCCATAGTACATAGCTACATTAACATATGCCTCTCCGCTTCACTTACATCACAGGCATCCATTCTCCTGCTGGGAAGAATGTGGTACTACATGTTACACATTCCCTATTCCCTACTGCTCTGGACCCATGCTGCATATTTCATCACTGCAGGGATATTCAGAACCCAAAGGCTTATATTCCTGACACATACAGGTCTTTAATTGTCAGGGTGTTCATGTGGTGATTTGGGTTTAGGCTTGTCCGACTGGTGAACGGAACTGCCCTGACCGTGTTCAAATGTCAGACAAAGCACATGGACAGGGATTGTACATTTTGTACATTTAATCTGTTTACAGACACAGGTGTTTGGGCACCTGTCTGCAGCTTATGATGTTGGCAATACATAATATGGGTGGGGGTGGTTATGATACATAATCCACAGTGAGTGGTGTTCCCATTCACATTTGACTATTTCCTGTATTCATTCTTACGGGGGTTATTATTTTGCACATGACGTAACTATGAATTAACTATGGGTATGCAGTAGTACAGTCAACATATGTGACGGTTTGTTACAGTATATTTGTACGGACCTCTGTAATACTGGGGACTACCCCACATCCTTCACAACAATTCCTGCTTATGTACATACATTATTCAGTGAACTTTCGAAGCTTGTGGGAGCAGTAATTACATCTGTCCCTATTTGTCCTCCCATCCTTTTGGGTTTTGTCCAGGTTTTGTTGCTGTAATAGGTTGAGAGGTGGTGTCGGTATGTGATTGAGTTGAATATATACTGTCGATAATTCGGTGGGGTGTAGGGTTACCACTTGTTCCTCTTTGCGAGGGGAGGTCCCACTTTGGACAGTTGTGTCCTGCGACGACACCTAAGACATGGCAAATGTCCTGTGATTTTAAGACAATAATATATTTCTTATTTTCTGTACTAGTTGCATGATACAGGTATTTTGTATCTGGTACACATAACTATTATTTGGGATAGCATAAGCTATTCAAATGCTATGGCATGAGCTTTTATCTTGGCATACACGTGTATTTCTGTCCTTTGCACTGGCCGAGGGTATGTTTTATCCTGCAAATTCTCACATTTCTGCAAGGGATGTCCCACCTTGGCCATCTGAACAGGTGGCAACCCTAGTGGGGTGACCTGCATGGTGGACAGCTGTTCCATCCTGCGTAGTATGAATTGCATGTCTGTGTAGACACTGAACAGTACCGTGACTACACATACATGTTTTGTCCAGATATGTACAGTAATGGACACCGTGGCGTGTACACAACTCTGAGGTTTCAACAGGTTACTTATCCCACGTGGGATGTACACACATTTTACCGTAACATTAACGCGCGGGCATTTGGATTTACGTACCTGTGATGGGATGTTTACATTCGTGGGATACATATTTGCAATCCGGACACTGCCTAGGAAGATACTTCCTACTACATATGGGGAATACTCGCTATGTGCAGGTGTACGGATGCGCAAGGCTGGTAGCTGGATTTGGTGGACATTCGGACATGGGTGCGGGTTATGTGCTATACAGGGGTTGTTACGTATTGCATTTGCATGCATGGGTTCTACTTTTGGATATCCCGGTTCCGCGTATAGCATCCTATGTGTATGTGATGGGTACGTTCCTGTTCATGTGTGTAGCACATTTTAATATACATATGTTTGTGTGTGTTTGGTATACAATTTGGACTGTCAGGTTTCTTTACGGTTGTTATATAGCCACAACTGCCCTGCTGTGTACTATCACTACCACTGTGGAACTGCTGGTGACCATACCCATGGGGCTAGACGTGTGTATTGGCGGCACGCTGACATGATGCGCTTCACTTCCACTGGGTATAACTACTGACAGTGCAGTACATTACGGACACACGATTTTAAATATCATTTGTTCCATGGACGGAATATTATCTTATGTTGCGTGCATTTCTGTTTGGTTCTCCATTTTGTGTGGCCGGGAACTGTCTTGCATGCTTTGCATATGTTTCATTATCCATGGACACTGATAGGTGCGATTACTATTGCAGGCAGGCTATAATATTCAGCAGTTTAGGTTGCTCATCGCCAGCCGACATTGACACGCCTCCGGTCGCAGCTTAGTAACGCCCCATGCACTCGCGCACGTGTCCTATGCACGTGGATGTGGTAGCGGCGCACCTTCATTAATATGCATATGGCGCTACTACACCATTTATACGCTGCACGGCCGGTGCAGGCCTTACACCGGCCTTGCGCCAAGCTTCATGAATCCGGGGGAAAAATTCTTTAACTATCAAGCAGAGTCATACTGATCTGAATCATATAATTGTGAAGACCACTTGTCTCTTGTATATAGTCTCCTTAGTAATATCTAATGTCTGCAATTAATGTTCATCTAAGATATTGTTGTCTCTGGAGCTTTTCTCCCTACGCCTCCACTGAAAATGGGTGCTCACCCAGTTGGACTTTCCCAGTGAACAAATGTCAAATAAATCAATAAATAATAAAGAATGAATATGCTGTTGTATAAAGTAGAAAGGTTACCTACGTTACTGCATCATGACAAAAAAAAAAAACAATTGAACTATAAACAGTCAGAAGACAATTAAAATAACATCCTTTTTAGATGAGCTGAGTATTATTCACATTGTGGTTTCACTACAACAGTGTAATACATTAAACTTCAATGTGAGGTGCTCTAGCTTCAAGAACTAGTTAAGAACTTGCCTTTCTAGAAAGAAAGAAAGAAAAAATACTTCTGATATATTTAACAAGGCAATACAGTAGTTTGCACATTAATTTATATAGTGGGGCATTGTGGGTTTAGTCTTTCATGGTGTCATGGTAGAGACTTTTGGATCTAAGAAAATTTTTCAGGAGCCATCCTTACAAACAAAATAAAATATAAAAACAATACACTTCCTGCCCCCAAAACTGTATAATTTGTCATTGTTTTAGGTAAGGAGGTTATATCTAGCACTAAAGGTTTGGTACTTAACACTTGCTTCATACATAGCTCTCAACCTCTTAGAGCAAAAAAAATGGACAAGCTTAAAATGGGGGGGGGGGGGGGGATATAATTGCTTATATATTAGCATTTTTTTTTTTTATTTTAAATTTGTTGACCAGGAAAGTCCAACTTAGAACAAAGCCAATTTTCAGGAGAGGCCTGGGGAGAAATGCTCCAGTCGCATGTCTTTGGAATGTGGGAGGAAACTGGAGTACCTGGAGGAAACCCATGCAAATGTTGTCCGGTCCCATGGATGCTGTGTTTTTGGCTTTAGAGAGTGCAGCTTTTACCTGCATAGTTGTGATTACAGGGACTCTGCATTCTTCCTGTATAGATATGGGCCCTTTAGGGGGTGAGACAGGGGTAAAGTTAGCACTGAACCTATCTGCCAGGACGTTGGCAATATCAGTTGGTTCTGTAATTTTCATGCCATTGTGCTGTAACTCAGAGCAGATCTGGGTGTTGCCATTGAGATTCTTGACATAGCTATAGAATGCTTTGTGGTTGTCCATAGAATCTGTGGTGATTTTGTTTTCGTAGTTAGCTTTGGAGGATCTTATAAGGGATCTCAGCTTCTTACTGAGGCTGACCAGGAACATGGGATTTTACTCTCTTTTGCAACAGTTCCTTCCTTCTGTTGTAGAGTTTGTTTATGACAGGGGACCACCGGATTGGCTTCCTGTTTTTGGAAGATAGCATCTTGGTTCTGTTTGGGATAGCACGATCCATGCACTTGTGTAAGTGCTTACAGAGTGCATCTGTGTAAGATTCAGCAGTCGTAACTGTATTGTCCATCTGCAAGGGTGTCATGACGTTCATCACTTCTGTCCTAAGAAGCATGAAGTTGGCTTTGGAGAAATTTTTTACCATGATTTCCTTAATGGGGGGTGGAGGCGGGATGTGGATATCTAGGGTGATTAGCTTATGGTCAGATCTGACCAATGAGGAATTGACTTCAGGTGTGGAACACTGGTCACTCATGTTGGCAATGACTAGGTCTAGGATATTGTTGCCTCTGGTGGGGGTGTGGATAAGATGATCCATATTTCCTTTATTTTTGATGCACAGAAACTATGATATAGCACATATATATTTCTAATAACTCTGTATTATGTATGGATTTTCTGTAGATAAAATGGAACTCAAATTCAAGTCACACTTTTCTGTTTCTCCTATTATGTATAATTTCGAAAATATTGAATACTGATATACTCATGAATAATGTTTTACTTGACAGTGTATTACTGTATTATGCAACATACCTGTGCATGCTTGGAATATTTGTTTTTAGCATATGTTCCTGGGCCTCCACTGAAATGTGGCTTTTTCTGAGTTCATCCAGACTATCTGGTTAACAAATGGTAATAAATAACTAAACATACAAATACATTTTGTATGCACAAAATAATAACACACTGATCTTGTAGAAGCAGCTACACTGTAGTTTCATTCCATGATCCTAATATAGTAAAAACCAAAAGAAAAATCTAGCAAGGCTAGACTTTCCACTGTGTGATTCCTTAAGCCTCTTGTATTAGAGGCAACATGGAATATATGCAAATGAACCTTTAAGGACATCGGGTGTTTCAGCTATATAACAGTCTTGAATGTCCATAACTTGTTTTCTTTTTAAGTCTATTTGTGGACAAATTCAGGCCAATAAAGCCAATTTGCACTAGTTGCGGACATGCATGTTTCAGCCTTCTCATGGCATCATCAGCACAGCATAAATGGGTGCTAATTCAGGAATACTGGCACTCAAAGTACAGAAGGTATATGGGCACTGCCATGGTAACATGTATATGGCACTGCCCTGTGTACTCCAGGCATTATTCGTATTGATATACATGCCACAGAACCCTGGCATGTTACACTGTCATTTGCCAGGGTAATGCAGAGAAACACAGTGTAAGTATCCCTAACTTTTTTGACCTTTATAATGACACTGCCTGCTGACCAGGGTGATAATTATCCCTCTGAGGTACATTAGATTAAGCACATTTACTTTACAGAGAAGCTACTTCATTTCTCTAGGTTCATAGGTTCATAGGATGATACTAGGCTATTGGCTCAGAGGCCCTTAAAAGCCTATCCAAGAATTTCACCCATGTTCCCTCAAAAGATAGCACCTGTTTCCCCTGTCCAGCAGGGACACAGGTGGGATCCCAGAAGTATATTTTCTGTTTCCCATCCATTCTTAAAGAGGGCTAGAAAGGTACTCTGCTTGACATGGAGAGGGAGTCTATTTCACAGATGGTTGAGTCTTTGGGACACAAATCTATCCCACCAACAAGTTCTATTAATTTCACAGACCAGGTTAAGGCCTTGCATGCGGGTTGCATGAGTGGAGTTTTTCTTACGGATATGCAACAACTCCATCAAGGCTGGGTCTGAAATGGCCTTGTATGCCAGACACAGGTCACCTCTGAGCAGTCTGTATGAGACTGAGTTGAGGGACAGGTCTTTTAGCCTATCTGTATAGGATAGGTGTTTGAGACCCTGAATTTTCCTGGTCAGGAACCTCTGTGGTCTCTCCAACTGCTGCATGTGCTTGGCAAGGTACTTGCCAAAAGTGGCATTGTACTCGATAATGGGTCTGATAAGGGAGGAGTACAGGGATGTTATGATCTCCTTGTTCCTGGATGAAATACCCTTATTTATGAAGTGGGCCATGTAGAAAGCCTTCCGGACAATAGAGGCAATGAGGTGGTCAAGTCCCTCACAACTAATTGCATGCTTAGTACATTGTCATTTATTGTCATTTATGTGATAATTAGTGCGGATGTGATAATTAGTGGGGATGCTACTTCATAGATAATAACTGATGGAATGTAAGCTCCCCAGTCACAACTCACAGACTACATAAATCATGGAGTATTTTTCCATTAATTCAATATACTGTCAGTTTACTTTTGTGCAAGCAACTTTTTCAACCATTCAGGGTGTTTCTCTTTTGCCCACAGTTTCCTAACTATGGATTTAGTATATGTAAATAATAATAGGGGTGTGAGTTTGCAGGGAGGTGTGTGTCACTGAAACAAAATAATTCTTTATTACTGATTTCACTAACAGAATTACTAGGAATTCTGTTTGATAAGTTAGTCCAGTTTGCTGGTAGTGAGATATTCATTGACTTCTTATAGTGGACCCCAAGACAGCCATGCTATGTTCATTATGTGCTTGTATTGGGCTGAGGCCAGCTGTCTGTTCAGATACCTGTAGTCACTGAGATGTTACTATTTCTAGCTCTGTAGTGGGGGGGAGGGATGAGGTTTGTGCAAGTATATGCCATCTATCAGGTTTAAATTTACAGGAGCACAGCAGCACGGTGTGTTATATGACTACATGCTTTTCTAACTTCTTTGTTATGTAATGAACAATACAAGGAAACAAGGAACAGGAGGAATTGTGCCTGCAGTTCCTTATTAGTGCTCTTTGCTTGGCTATGTGATGAACAATGACCATTTGCTGCTTTGGATAACTGCTAGTAAGAGGTCAGATGCTATTACATTTGCAACTTGGGACACTGCATAATGAGTCCTGCTTGAAACATTGTGCAGTTTGCACTCATTTGATCGTGTATACATATATAGTCCACAAATAATGAAACCTACAAATGAAGTAAATGTAATGCTAGGACATGAAATTCAATATACTCAATGTAGTGTCAGTGTTTCAATAGGCAGCAGACTTGCCTTTGGTGCTGGAAGATCAGAAGGCTGTGTGTTCTATTCAAACACAAGAAGCAATTCTGACATTGTGGTGCAGCATTTTGGGAGAGGAGAAGGTGCTACACTCCTGAAGGTGATATCCTTCAGATGATGTGACATCCCAACACTGGCCCAGTAATCAAGATGCCTCAATCCTCACTAATAGCAACAGTGGGGGACGTACACACTGGGAAGATGACAAGTACACACTCAGTAAAGTGCAGTTTCCCTTAAGAGCACACAGAGAGATCACAGTCAGTCTGGGGCTGGTTTCTCTCTCTTTCTCCAGATTACCTATAAGACTCCTCACTGGCACAGCTATAGGGTTAAGATCTCAGCAGAGTGGCCAAGCCAAAACCTCCTGCACCCTTTCTGACCAAACAGTGCTTCATGTCCCTGCCCAAGTAGCTAACACACGCACACTTTGAGATTTGATTTATATACAAACACACACACACACACACACACACACACACACACACACACACACACACACACCCACACACATCTGGGAAAGGCTGGCACAGGTTTATTAGCTATGCCCCCTTCTGCCCAGACTATAAGATAGTTCCAATTGCCACCAGGCAACTCTTTATCAGCTACTTAAGCCCCTTATTAAAGGGTGTCCAATCCTACTGTATAATGTTACTATACTCAAAATGGTAGTCTGACCAAGAGCAAGGCTATTTAGGAGTGACCTGTACAGTGTCACCAAACAGATATGCAAGTACTGACAGCTTAAATATCCCCAAGCACACTAGCCACAATTAAAAGATTTAAATATACTTAATAATAAATACTAAAAGAACAAGACAATACTAAATATGTATTCACAGTGACTTCAGAGTTCAAAATCACAGGAAATATTTAAAACAACATTGCAGGACAGTCTCAAATAAATAAAGAAAACATCTAAGCAATACTTTACTATTTTCCTATCTGAATCTAAAAGAGTTGTTTTGTCCTAAAAACTTACTTACAGAACAACATGCAGGCAGAAGTGCAGAAGGTGGTGATGAGTGGATGTTTCCAGGTCAAAGACAAAATACAAAATGCACAGACTCTCTCTCGCTCTAAGAGAGTTCTTAAATTAATATCAAATATTACTGCTGGTTTAGCTTGGATGACATCACTTTTTGTCACGTGACTTTAGTTCCCAAGCTAAACTCCATGTGTAGCATTTGACATCTTGTGAAAAATATATATATCTCTGAGATGTTTGCAGATCATGAAAGTCATAAAACAATGAAACACCTCTACATCTCAAATCTAGTAATTACTTTTCTTCCAAGACAATACAAAAACGTCTAGCTCTAAACATTGTGTCTGTTACTGAATTGAAACTGAGAGATAACTTTTATAGCACAATCATAAAACAATTTAATTTCAAATTATTTCCTTGAAGTTTTGCAAGTTAACCCTCTATGTTCTAGTTTCTACTGTTAAAATATATACATTTACACAATTACAATAGTTTAGATACATTTCTATTCTAAGCCAGCAGGGCATGCTGTGGTTACATTATAGTTCAGTACTTTACACCTTTACACATATGTCTGTATGAATCATATCAATATTCACAAATAACTTAGAATTATTTACACAATTCCAGATAGCTGGGCTGGCAGTATTTCCTTTTGTGACAGATGAAATGAGATGTTAAATTAAGGCCTGATCTGTCTGAGGTGGTGGTAACTCAGGTGGATGTAGCATATCCTACAGCACCTATTGAAAAGAGTAGTGTAAGTTTCTCCAATGCTCTGGCCAAATGTCCCCAAGTCATATAAATATTACATTGGGTCTCCCCTGAAAAAGTTTCACTAGCCTTGTGGGACTAACCTGGTCAACAAAGGATACCTTCAATCAGGCCGTTCTTATATATTCTTTTACTTTGTGTTAGAATACAACCTCATAACATTATGAAACTGTTGTCTTTATTCTATACCATTCAGGTAATATTGTATTATTCTCTTGTTTCAAGTCTGTACAATTTCTGTCCTGTAGAACGTGACATATTGCCTTCAGGGACTGCATAAGGGGTATTACTACCTTCTGGGGTCAGCTTTCAAAACTGCAGTGTCTTCAACATCCTTGTTACTGTCTCACAGTGCTTGGTTCTCTGGTTCAGCACCCAGTTTGGGAGCTCTCTGTGAGTGTTTGCATGCCCTCTCAGAGTCCACATAAATTTTCTCCTGGGTCTCCTCCTGTTTCTTCTCCCACCCCAGAGACAGGTTGGTTGGTTGGGTGGTAACCATTTGAAATGTCGAGACCTGCTTCAGAGTCCATAATGCCGAGAATGAATAGACACAAAAAATACACTTATTTATACTAAGTCCAAGATCGCCATTTCTTAGAATATTCCCATTTTTATATAGTGATCTCGGAGTTGGTATATATAAGTTCAGGGAGTTTAGAGGGTACGGGGGGAGGGCTTGATCCCCTGTAAAAAAAACAAGTTTAAAGAAGAGTAGCAGCATTTCACATTGGCCCTTTTCTTGCATTTTCTGTCTTTTTTTGTGCGTGCATTGGCACAATGTAGCGAGTACAGACATTATACTGCGTATGATGTTTTTTTGTGATTGGTTGGTATTCTATTAAGGAATGGCTGTCATCACACACTCAATGCTTTTTGAGATATGCTTTGTCTCTCCATTATGCTTTGTTAGATAAGGCAGATATAAAAATGAATGAACAAATTGAATGAATATAATATGTACTAGATAAAACCAATTTATTAAAATAATTAACAAAGCAATTCTTGTTAATTATCAGTTCATTTTATTCAGTCTCCTTTGTAGAAATGAGAAACACAACAAAAGTAATTACTGTTGTCTAGAAAGCAACTTATGTCACCGTCTGTATTTGGAATATAATTAACATATTAGGCAGTTAAGCAGTAGTTACATGCTTGTAACATAAATATCTAAAATGCTAGACTCAGTCCTAATTAACAAATGCAAATCTGTAGCATGCTGAAAGGGGATAACAAACTTCAGTAGTCCTAATAATCAAATACTTCATATTGTTAACGTTCACACTGTAATTGTTATGATGAATTAAACACAGCTGAGAGAGTTTTAGTTTACTGTACTGAATCTTTTATGTGGCAATTACAGTGCATAATTCAGTATAATTTCTGTTTTTTTTCCATCTAAAATATAAATGAGTCGTTTAATAATACTGTGCAGTCATTTCTAAAATAAGTATAATACGCAAGTGTAATATTATGTTGTCAGCCAAACATGTGAAAAATAACAATTACAGTTCATGTAGGGCTCCAAAGGGAAGCATGCACGGAAGCAGTTTCCTTGCTGAGTAACAGCAACTGAGCTAGCAAGTTCCTTTTTTATTTTACTTTTCCAAGTATTGAAATTAGAATTGTGTTAGCAGACTCTTTGACCAGAGTTTCTCAGTAAAAATAATCAGAAAATTAATTTATCTGGGCCAGTTTTGCTACTTAGTGCTAGTCGTAACCCTTAAGAAAGGATTAAGACATGCAGTATACATTTAACAAGTAAACACACATTGAGCTGGATTGGCTGTTTTCAGGTATAATAAAAGCAGTTCAGGATGACACAAGAGTAACAGGTAGACATCTGTCAAAGTAACATTATTTCACGAGGAATTTTACCAGCATGTGTATAGGGAAAAGGCCCTAGCATAGCAGTTTCTTTTCCTGTTTACTAATGTTAAAAGTGCTGCCCTTTTTGACAGTGAAGCCCCCAGGGTGTCTGTATCCTTTTTGCAGCCCCTAAAGGCACTGTGTCATGTTATAGAGGATAAAGACTTGTATCTGTCTATTATCAACAGCTGTGTTTGCAAACTCCACAACTTGAAATTGTTTTATAGAATCTGTTACAGAGGGAGTTAATAAATGCCCAGTTTAAATAAAGCTGAAGTATACATGGCTAAGAACCAGATGTGCTTTACATTTGCATGTAAGATATTCACAGCTTCATACTTGTTAGTGATTGTTGCTAGTAAATTCAAATTACAAAGGATTCTTGGGTTTGCACTAGTTGAATTATTCTCCTTAGTTAGATTCAGAGCCATTTTGGAGGTTTGGGTTTGTTTTTATGAACCTTGTGGGTAACTACAGTTGGATTTATATTGTTATCAAGGCTTAGGGTAATCTACTGTCCTTTGATTTTTTTCAAACATAGCACTTCTTTCGGGGTGTGGCCATTATATTATATTAAAGGAATACATGTGTATATATATATATATATATATATATATATATATATATATATATGTGTGTGTGTGTGTGTGTGTGTGTGTGTGTCTGTGTGTGTGTGTGTGTGTGTGTGTGTGTGTGTGTGTGTGTGTGTGTGTGTGTGTGTGTGTATATATTATATATATATATATATATATATATATATATATATATATATATATATATATATCTATTAGGTTCTTGCTGAATAAATGGGTCTTTGGGCCCATGGTAACTAACGGCTTGGGTTTGGAAGTGTCAAGGTTTTGTACTGTTGGGGGGGGGGGTATGCTTGACTGTTATCTCATTTCTAAGACTAGTTCCTGAAATACTGTAACTGAAAAAACAGATAAAAATTTTTTTGTGGTAGATTTGTATGTGATTAGGATGTGCTGTGAAATATTCCTTTTATAATTTTTACAGAAATTGATGAACAGTCTTTGATAATTTATATTATGCACATTTTTTGTTTTTGAAAAAAGCCTTGCAAAAGTCTCTGTCATTGTACACTATACAAGAAGCTGTTGATGGATTTATACCAGTAACATTTTTTCTTTAGACATATTTATTATATATATTATACCCCTCCCTCTCCTTCCACCAATCCTCACACACCTTTCCCCCACCCCTTCCTCCAACCTACCTGACTCTCACTACCACACCCCCCTCCCATCTAATATCCCATTACCCTCCTCTCTATCACTTCTAACTCCAACGACCATCCTCTCCCTTGCTCCTAAGATCCTTATCTCTACATCCATTCTCATCCTTCTTCTACTACCTCTTTACCATGCCAGCTACTATACTGATTTCCATTTACACCCTCCACCTCTTCCTCCCCACCCCCTCCTTACAGCCCACTTCCACAACATCTCTGCCTCTTTAGTTCCCTTCCACCCTATCCTTCTCTTAAAAGTAAAACTTTTCCCAAGCACTACTAAATAGTACAAACCTAAACCCATTCACTACCAGCCACTTCTATCTAAGTACAAACCTAATAAACTTATTCCCCATCTCACTTACCTTTACTTAGCCGGTGACATTCACCCCATTCCAGGACCAAACTTTTCTCCAACAAACCACCCCAGCACCAATGACAATACCACCAGTAAATGCCTCAAATTCCTCACCATCAATGCCCCAAGCTTAAAAAATAAATTAACCCCCTTTCATGCCTGGCTCAATCACAACTTACCTGACATTGTAGCCATCTCTGAAACCTGGCTAAAACCTCACATAAGTGACTCCAAATTCCTTCCCCCTGGATTTCATTCTCTCCGATCTGACCGCCTAAGTAGAAGAGGTGGTGGTGTAGCTTTAATCTACTCCAACCACTTGTCCATCACTCCTTACCCTAATCCCATCCCTTCTTTCAATAATGTTGAACTTGTAACTGGCCTACTAAAAATAAATAACCATAAAAGCATCTGCTTCATTCCCTCTATATTCCTTCTGGTAACAACACCAATACCCTGGAAGACATCCTCTCCTGGACCTCCTCTAATATTAAGCTAGAAACCTACATTATGGGAGATGTAAACATTGGCTGGGAAAAAATCATTAACCCTAATCCCACCATAACAATCAACCTATTTAACTTCACTCAATTTACTAACTTCATTACTAGACCTAACAAAACCACACCCCCAGGTTCCATACTTGACTGGATCCTAGTATCTCATCCTTACAAAATCATAAAATCTGGTGTTATTCCTGACCCATTAGGAGACCACCTCCCTACCTTCACCCTTCGAGCTACACCCACTTCCCCAAACTCTCACCAGTGCATTCATACTCATAACCTATCTAACTTTAACCCTACTACCTTCTCTGACTCCCTTAAACTAATTAACTGGAACCCCCTAAAAACTCTACCATTAGATGCACCCGTTGACTATTTCAATTCAACATTTGTAACTGTCCTTAACTCCCTAGCTCCAATAAGAACAAAAACTAAGACCGCCCCATGGCTCACCAAAGATACCAAAAAGATTATGCTACAAAGGGATAAAACCTGGAAAGCCTACCTCCAATACAAACAGCCAGAAATTTTGCTTAAATATAAACAGCTGAGAAACCTTTCCAAAAAAACAAGTCATTAGCGATAAAAAGTCTTACTACATCAAACTACAAACAAATCATGCAAAAAACCCCAAACAATTCTGGAACTCTATTAATTCCCTCCTTAGGCCAGGTACAAAAAACAACCCCAGTCCTGACACTAGCAAATCTGACCTTGAAATTGCCTCTCTATTTAATACCTTCTTCATCTCTTCTATTGCTGAGCTAATCAAGACCTTTACCAACAATAACCCTCCACCCCTCCCTGCTAAGTCTTCCCCTCCCTTCCCCCCCTTCTTTCAAATTCAAACCTGTCTTCACCAACCTAATAAAGAAAATTCTCTCTAAACTAAAGCCTTGCTCCAATGCCCCTGACAGCATTCCTTCCTCCTTCCTAAAAATAGCCTCAGACATTATTGCTCTGCCTATCAGCATCCCGATCAATAGATCACTACTTGAATCCTATGTACCCCAACTATGTCGTACTGCATTTATTCTTCCACTCCATAAGGGTGGCAAAAACTGTAACGTCCCCAATTTCCGCCCCATAGCCATCCTCTCCCCAATCTCCAAACTTCTTGAAAAATGCATCCACCTGCAGCTCTTGCCATTCCTTACCAAACACCAGCTACTCTCTCCTACCCAACACGGCTTCCACCCAGGACACAGTACCAACTCCACTCTTCAATCCTTCTTACATTCTGTCAATTTAGCCCGTGACCCTGGTAATATGGTATCCTCTATTCTGCTGGACTTATCTAAAGCTTTTGATACCATCTCCCATACCCACCTACTAAACCACCTCTCTAATGTCATCCTCTCCCAAAAAACTCTTTCATGGTTCTCCAGCTATCTTTCTGACAGGTCCCAAGCCGTGAAATGGGGTCAGGCCACCTCCAATGTCCTTCATACACCCTCTGGAGTACCCCAAGGTTCCATACTTGGCCCATTGCTATTCAATATCTTTATTAATGACTTCCACAAAGGCATACCTAATACCAAAATTGTGCAATACGCTGATGATTCAACTTTGATCTGCTGCACCACTAACATAAAAGAGTTCCAATTTCTGACACAAACTGCCTTCGCATCCACTGAAAACTGGATGCTCCAAAATCACCTCTCACTAAATGCCAACAAAACTAATATCCTTCTATACTCTCCCTCAAAATCCTCCCCTCTTGATAAAAACTCACTTCAAATTACCAGCCTTAACAACTCCACTATCGAGATCGTACCCTCCGCCAAACTTCTTGGTGTCACCATTGATGATCATCTAAAATTTAACACTCATATCCAGCTAAACATCAAGAAAACACACATAAAACTTGGCCTACTTTACAGAAACAACCACTTCCTCTCTCCTACCACCAGACTAACTCTCGCCACAACCTATCTCCTTCCCTCTCTACTGTATGGCGCTCCTCTGCTCACTAATTTATCTTCCACACTTACTTCTAAACTGGAAGTATGTTACAATAAAATCTCCAGATTCGTCACCAATGCCAAATCCTCCTCTCATCACTGCACCTCCCTTCACTCATTAAACTGGCTTGAACTCCCCAATCAACTTGACTTTCTCCAAATCACCACAGTCCACAAATTATTGTTCCAACCCACTAACTCCCCTGCACTATCCAATATACTACAACCATATACCCCCCTCAGATCCCTTAGATCTACCCACCAAAACCAGATTACTGTTCAAAAACCCAAGCACCCAGCTGGTCAGCTTCTGTTATCCTTTTCCCTAGCTAAAAAATGAAATGCTCTGCCCTCCACACTGAGAACCTGTGACAACCTTAATAACTTTAAAACTCAACTTCATTCCTACCTCTATCTAAACAGGAAATGCAACTGTACTCTTCAGCCCATACCTCTCAAGCTCTCCTCCCCCTTTACTCCTGGCTAACCTTCTTACCTTCCTAACTTCGCTCTCAAATGTAGATTGTATATGTAACTAAACAGTAAAATCTAGCTATTATGCTATATGCCTGTCTTTTTCTCCTGAACAAAACTGTAATTGTTTGTTTTTTTCTTTTTTGAATGCAACCTGTTGTTTGTAATGCAAACTGTCTTTGAAACTATTCATGTAAGTAAACTTTGTGTTGTGGAGCTTTTCTCCCCGGGCCTTCACTGAAAATGGCCCCCTCAAGCCCAGTGGACCTCCAATAAATATTTAAAGATTAGAGTGTGCTAGAGCATACCTCTCAACTGTATAGATTTTTACAGAATGTCCAGACATTGGCTTCACATTTTTGGCCCGTTTTTCATATACTTGTGGTTTTTGGCAAATTAGTGATACATCACTACAGACTGCAGTTAGAAAATAATGAGAAACATTTGAGCTTCAGATTTCATATCCTTCAGTTATTCTTTCTTAGTTTGTAAGAGTAATATTTAAAAACTGTCCTTAGTTTTGGGACTTTGTCTCACTTTTATTTATGGTTTTATCTAGATTTCTTGCTCAAAGAGGTTGAAAATATGTGCTAGAGGTATGTCACATCAAAGGTACAGAGGTGCATAGCTCCCCTGTAAAATGTTAGACTCTTAAAGGAGAATTCATCCTAACAGTCAGCTTTACTGCTAACTCAAGTACCAGTTTCATTAGTGAGTCCTCAGTTACCTAAGTACTGATGATATCCGACAGACAAGACTCGGAGAGTATACATCTGTTACATCCAAGCATACCTCTAAACATCTAAGAACAAGGAATCTGGACAAACCAAAAATAATGGGAGGACAATGACCACAAATCACAGATATATCTTAAATATTCCTCTGATAAACCCTGAAAGTTGCTAAAATAATATATTTTGCATTAGCATGCATTTTTCTGAAGGATATGAAGTCTGAAACTCAAAAGCATGCCATTATTAGTGACTTTGATCCTCAATGATATGCCAAAAAACACAAATTTTATGAGGAGCACACACAAAAATGAAGCAAATATCCTGACATGTTGCAAAAATATGGATAATTGAGTGGTAGGCATCCAAGATTTTCTCACCCACTGCAAACAGACAGTTGTTAGTGTCAGGGTGGATGTTACAGCAACATAAAACAAAGTAAAGGAGCAAAGTCCGGTTGTAGGAAAAATATTGTGTCAAAGTAAACCAAACTACAGTAATGCAAGAAAATTTAATAAATCCAATAAAACACACTGATTCAATACATAAAATAAAATAAAAGATTAGCGCTTTCGTACATAACAGAGTACTTCTTCAGATCTACATAAAAATAGCAGTTACAATTTAAATAGTACAAGCAATTAATGCTGCAAATCACGTGACTTTAAAATAGGTTTAAGGGGGATGAACTCATTTAACCCCTTAGTCCCTGTAGCTTGTAGAAGTAACATCCATTTTACCTCTTGACGTTCAGTCCTAGTTGTTATATCACTACCTCTAACATTAGGCTGACAAATATCTAATACTGAAAATTTAAAATGATGATTATTTCCCATCAGGGTAACATGTTTTGCAAGGGCATTTTTACTATCTTTTCTCCAGATACTGTAAAGATGCTCACGTATCCGATCTCTCAAACAACTATTAGTTTTACCCACATAAAACATTCTGCAGAGCTCACAAAAATGAAGCAAATATCCTGACATTTTGCAAAAATATGGATAATTGAGAGGTATGCATCCAAGATTTTCTCACCCACTGCAAACAGACAGTTGTTAGAGTCAGGGTGGATGTATTTTATGATTACTAATCAAGAATGTATACCGATTATGTATTTGGAGATTTGCAGTTTGTTAATCGTGCATCCCATTGTCTGACAGATGCTGAACAAAAACCTTTCCCTGAAAACAGGCTTTTTGTTGATTAAGTGGTCCTGGTTTCCTGATCCTGCATGATGGATGGTAGCTTCCTTTAAACACTAGAGTTTTCTCTTTGGGTCATAAGCACACTTGAACCAATTAGCACCCTCATTGTCAACAGATCTGTTGTAAATAGTGTTAAGGTGAAGTCACAATGTCGCCTAAGTGCATGCTTGGTCTGAAGACAAAAATCAACATCTTGCCCAGCAAATTGAATAGGCATCATTTTTTAAGAAATCAGTACAAGACATTGTTTACATTTTATCCTAAAAAATGAACCTTAAGCAGGTGCAAGCCCATAACCTAGGTGATCCCAAGTTCTTCAGCTATATGAATTCCTTTACATAAGGTGCGCATTTCTCATCAAAATCACCTTTCTGCTTCTCCATTGCTTGGAAGGTATTGCTGATGAATATGCAATGGCTATTTTCACATCTCAGTTCTATTCTGGAAAATTGCACATAGGAATCTTCTTCAGTGAAAAGGATATCAGCCTTTCCAGTGGACTGCATTCCTACTGTTTGTATCCAAAGAAAGGACATGAAGCTTTGAGAAAGACTGACCTAAATTTGACAGCTGCAGTATCTGACAGAAAAGAAGCAAGGCTGATGTCTTTAGCATGGATTTTGTGAAATAGATGTACAGTTTGTCTAAAGTTCTGCACTGTTAATAAGCTGCTCATGGCTTACAAGAAAAAAAAAACTAGTAGAGTTCCTGAAGTAGCATGTTCTTCAAAAGAATATAGTTGTGAAAACATCCTTTGCAAAAAGGTGGTTAAAAAAGAATGTAGGCCACTCAGAGCTACTTGTTGTCTGAAGACATCTCTTTATTTGTAAATATTACTTTACAGGTAGATCAGTGCTGCTCGGATAATGTGTAAATCAACCCTGGATCATTAGCAATATCTAACCCATTTTAAATGAACACATCTGACACTGGAACTATCAGCTATAGTAATCAGCAAATTAATGTATATCAAACCCCTGCAGGCAGATCTGATGAAGGTACACAAAAGTGCCGCAGAATTAGCTCCGGAAAGCTGTTGTTTAATGGACTCGAATTTGCTTTTAACTACAATTTGGTGCATTTATGTTTAAGAATTTTTAAGCAGATTTGTTATCTGTTATCAGGTGTCTTTTTTTTTCACAGAGGGTTTTTGAGTTGGTTCCCTAAACACAAAAAGGGGATTTTTTGGTTTAGAAGGCACTATTTGATTTTACTGACATACATATATATATATATATATATATATATATATATATATATATATACACCTAAGCAATATACAAATATGATGTGGTTTCAGAATGAATCCTGTTTTGATGCAATAGGCTGCTTTTCAGATCTGTACTGCATTCCAGTAATCTTTTAAAGATTCTCCAAACCCATATGATCTGATTTTCAATGGTTTCACTTGTTTTTACTTGAACTAATAATTTTGAGTCTCAGCTATCAAGCTTATATATATATATATATATATATATATATATATATATATATATATATATATATATATATATTTCCTAGTGTCTCCAACACATTGTGCTTAGTTTTTGGTTTAAGATGGCCACACTACAATTATCAACCTATGTGAAGCTACATGTAAACTTCTATAAATTCACTATGTATATTTGCTGTTTTGAACTGTATTTCACTGCAAATGGAATTTTGAAAAAAAAAAAAAACAGAAAAAAAGAGTGTACAGTTGTGCAATGTTTCTTCATGTCATAGGCAATTGAGTCATCAAGGTCGTTAGCACTTTTAGCTTTATACTGAAAAACAGGAACAAGACTTCTGTTCTAAAAATGCATTTTAGGAATACTGCAAGCTAAAGAGGAATCCACTATATTTAAGGCATTGATTTTTCAGCAGAAATCAAGCTGTTCAAGAGCCAATAGCTGTTTGCTCCATAAATCTTAATCATACCCTACAAAACTGTCAGTTGGTCTGACTTGATTAGATGTAGAGAGGTGTGAAGTATCAGAAATGGTCAGCTAAAGGACTGGCCTTTCAGACAGGCAGCACTGCTAATTGAAAAGCTACTAATGCATACAAACCGGACTTTCTAACATTCAACTAGAAGGCATGACTGAAGAGTTGCAAGTGAGAAAAATAAAGTCTATAACAGAAAAACTTTTAAAATGCTAAAAATAAAAATGAAAATGCAGGTAACTGTCTGGTTTCTAAGAAATATAGCAGAAACCACATCCAGTACAAACTTTGTGACTATAGGAAGGAAAGCATTTACTCAAGTTTGATTTTACATTTTGCCTCATTATTTTCAATGTATTTTCCATTGTTTTCCTGTAAAAATTTAAAACTAGATTACCCTTTCTCCATTTATGCCCAATTAATCAATAATCAATGTTTTTTTATTAGTCATATTTTACTTATATTTTCCTCAAAATTAATTTGAGAATTGCTATAACACACCACTAAACGCAAGCAGGAACAATGTGAATATAAAAAGTACCTTTAAAATGCTATCTTATCTAGTTCCCTGTAATTTCAGGAAAACTATTTTTTTTTGGTAAAAATTCACACGTACGTATATGTAGGACAATCTAGATACAGTTACAATATATTAATCACCATTGGATTAGCTTGAAGCAATTATCAATTCTTGTTGCTTACCATTTACTTGAATGAACGTTTCCATATGTCTAACCATATTTTAATAATGTTGAAATTCTTTCACAAAAGTCATGTTAATTTATTTTCACAGATCATGGAATAAGCAGGAAAACATTGCTTGTGGTTTCCTGAGACAAATCAAATACTTTTACTGGAACTTACTTCTTCTTTCAGCTTTTCCCAGTCAGGGGTCGCCACAGCAGATCACCTGTCCGCTCATGATTGGCAGTGGAGTTTTATGGTATCGAGTTGCCAGCCCGGCACCCAACCTTCCACAGAAGGCACACACATGCACTCATGCCTAGGGCCAATTTAGAGTGTCCAATCCATCTACCACATGTCTTTGGCAGGAAACCAGAGCACCCGGAGGAAACCCACATGACCACAGGGAGGACATGCAGACTCCTCACAGAAGGCACCCCAGCCGAGGATTGAACCGGAGAACCTCTTGCTGTGAGGTGGCAATGCTAATCACTGCACCACCATGGCTGCCCACTTTTACTGGAATTTACTATAGACTGCAAAATACCTAATTCATATGTGGCAGAGCTGCATTCACTGATTAGCCAGAAATAGAACCCTGATCTACACAACTTGAACATTTCACTTGGTTTATACTGTGAACACAAAACTTTGTTGCATTAAATATTTCAGCCACATAACAGCTTATCATTGTTTACCTGCGTAGATTTTAACTATAGCTAATAAACAACAGAAACAACAGTATTCTTTCCTATTGCAATCTTTTATTTTGTCACAGTCATCACTGATTTATTTTAAATGTGGTCAAAATTCAGAACAGTGAGGACTTTCCTAGCCTCTTGTATATATCATGTGTTAAAATATGATTGAGTTCTACTCCATGGAGAAGTAAATGAAGTTATTTCCTATGATTAGTATATAATTCGTTTATCTGATTATGACTTGTCTCTGTTTCTCCTCCCTGTGAAAGCATATTAAAAAATGACTGTTTTGAATACTATACACATGTATGAACAAACGTGTCCCTCTTGTAATACTATTTGATTAAATCTACTATAAATGAGAGTTTACCTGGGATATTTACATTTTGACAATAAGAAAAATGTGAATTCAGTCAAAAAACTTTTGTCAAAGAATGCTTCATGCTTTTGAGAATGTATAATTGCATAATTTATTTCCCCTGGTAATAATATTATTTTGAACAATCTTGTCAGTGACTATACTAAGTGGCATAATTTGATATTCTGGTCTTTTAAATATCACAAATCACCCTCTATGTGACCATGATTATGTGACTACAGTATTCCACTAAAATGTTAATGTAAAGCATGTAACCTACTTGCTGATTATTTTCCTATCAACAAATGCAGTCTGAAAAAAAATCTAATTTTACCAAGAAATCTGAATACTCCTGGATTTGTCTACATTGGAAATGCAACAAATGAAAAATAAGTGTGCTTTGTAATATCTAAAGGACCATTTAGAAACAAAAACACATGTTTTCCTTATTGCATCTTCCAGAACAGAGAAAATATTTTGATTTATTGTTTAATACTTATAAACTCTACATTTTCACATATTGCAAAAACTTATACCTGAATTTCTGTTGCAATAACTTAACAGTTTTGTGAGCACACATTTTGCATTTAAATTCTTTGGTTCAATTCTAACTGAAAACGATTAACCTGTAGAAGTAACTCACATTTTCTTTATGAAACCTTCAGCATTACAATGATATATGAAATTACTGTCTTTTTCAACATAAGTAGGTGTGGTGTCTGTGTATGTCCATGCATGTGTGCTTGCATATACATGCTTGTGTG